>NC_057946.1:12916906-13216906 GCF_018555375.3 Anguilla rostrata
CCTATCTCAAGGGCCTGGAGGCCCTGGACGCCATCGCCAGGAGACAGCACTCAGAGCTCGGGCACACAAACCCAGAAACTTTCCCTGCTGCGTGTTTGTGATGTCTTCCAACAGGGACGGCCCGACATTCTCTCTTGAGACAGCCAATACAATTCTCCTGCATTGTATATTTTAAAATATATTTTTTTAAATCATTTGTTAACATGTAACTTACAAGGGTGAGCAAAATTGTCAGGGGGTTGGGGCAAATTTAGTTTAAAGTCCTGACGAGAAATACGCGTTTCCAAGCTTCTTGGTTCTCAAGCTGATTTTTAACCCAGAAGTGAGATATCAAAATAAAATCAACGTAGGTGCAACACTGATAGCTAGTGAAGGGAGGTATTTAGTCGACGGGATGAGTACATTGAAAGTTCACAGTACACTAGATATGATATTCATGAATGCTCTGTAACGAAATGTAATTGTTACTTTTTCCAGTTGTATTTGGAATTATATGGACAGAAGAACAAAAAAAGTGATAACTGTGATTTAACATCACACAGACTGCAAGAGGCACAGATGATATGGGCACTTTCTGAAACCTCCCTGTTAACACATTCTAAAACAGACACACCTTGTTCGCTCTCAGAATGAAGTATGTTTCATGCCATCTTAGACAGGCTGAGTGCTCCCTCAGGAAGATGAGCGCAAAGCAACTGCCATGACCTTCTCACGCCCTTTGGGCAAGGCCCTGACCCGTCTCGACACCAGCAACTGACCCCAGGCACTGACCACATGGGCCACGCTCTGGACCTTGTGTGCTCTGAGCACGGGTTCTGCTTATCATCACAGACTGCCTGGCCCCCACTGTGAGCAGTGTAAACACCTATCAATCAGACACACCACATCAGAAGTAACGATGACTATGCCATAATTATGGCCAGGTGAACTTTTAAATCACCAAAATAGATAAAGAAGTGATACATATCTAGCAATCCAGCCATCTCCTTCAGCCTCTGATGCACTGTGTAGTGAATATCAGTTGATTTTGTTTCTTGTCTGGACTCACATGTGCAGTTAGGATGACATCAGTAAATCAGACTTCCCTATCAGCCACGTCTCTTCTCTGCTCCCCAGTGGTGGAAGGAGCTCCCCGCTATGGTCAGGAAATGCAATTCTGCTACAGGCTAAAAACAGACCTGCTTCAACTGCATCTCGGCTCGACTAGGGCTAACCTGTGAGCATTTATTATGGGTTTCCTATGGCTACCGCTAACACTATACCCTCAAAACCATCTACATTTCAACAGAAAAATTATATAACACGTCATACAGGACATATAACACATCATGCGTTGGAAACAATAGGTGTAAACAGCTGGGGGAAAACCAGAAAAACAGCTACAATTGAAGTACTGTACTTGAAGGACCATTCACAGGCATCATAATTTCACTGCAACAGGAGAGCAGAAGAAAACAGTGGTGTTGATTCTATTACCATTCGACTGGTCCTATATCACACAGAGGCACTGTAGACATAATATAAACACAATAATGAAAAAAAGCTTCTTATTCATGCTTTATGACCTGTGTGCCATTACTTTCTGGGCTGGTCTTTCAAACTGAAGTAGTATTTCTTCCTTATAAAAGAACCAATGTTAACTGAGTCACACTTGGTCTACGGAAAAGGTGAAACGTCTGGGTCGGTACGTCATGCTCATATAGCTCCAGAATTAATAAAGCGAGGGGGTTGAATGTTTCACATTTTTGACACACCTCCTGCCAAACAGCAGGTGCACTCCATCAAACTGGAAACGTAATGATCTGAGATGGAAACTCATTCTCAAATAAACACACAAATGCACAGCTTTGGGCTAATGTGTGACAGAATCTGAATGAACTCCAGAAAATTCTATGTGACACTTTAAAATGAGCGAGAAATATACAGTGGTAGTTAAGTAACCACTTTTTCACTGCTATACATTATGCAGACTGTTAAACTTGTGTAATTGTATATTTGAATGTCTGTTTTAGGGTTTGAGGCAGGTTTAGGGCTGGAGTCAGCGATAGGAAAGGGTTAAATTAAAGGGCGGGTAAATGGGCAGCACTGTAGTACATAGGTTAGGGAACAGGGCAACTTCAATGTTGCAGGTTGAATTCCCAGGTTGGACACTGCCATTGTATCCCAGAACACTTTACCTGAATTGATTAAATAAATATCCAGCTGTATGAATTGACTGTGTGTAAAACAATAAGCTGAATAAGTCATTTGATAAGAGTGTCATGTTATATGTCTAATAGGTAAAAATGACAGTTTTCACAGCAGATACTCTGAAATATGTGTAGACAAATTAGTAAAACATTGGTCGACTGTAAAAACATTAAACAAAACATACATAAAAGAGGTTTTAAACATCAAATAAACTTTTTGAACATTACAGTTTTAGTCTTCTTGAGGTGATGAAAGCCTGATAAATGAATGTTCCAAGTTGTGAGCTCGTTTCCCCTTGCGGAAAACCTGTTTCACATTAAGCATTAAGTTCCTCTCAGGACACTGGAATTGAGTATAAGACCTTGTTCTCTTGGACCAAATGGCGTTAGGACGTTAGGTCTCTCTGTCATTAAATATATGATGACACTTCATAGCCCGTTGCAGAGCTTGAAACGGGTCCGGAGCTTTTATCCCGACCCAACGAGAGCCCACACTGTTTTCGGCCCAAGTCTGTGCATTGCACCATTCTGAAAGCCCGACCCGATTCAAACCCGATTTTAGCAAGTGCGTCGCCCTGGTTTGAGGTATCATCGATATCCTGCAGACGTCTGTGTCTGATTAGTAGATGGTGCGCGGCGGCAGGCTTGTGCATTGTACCATCCTAATGACAATGTTCCTGTTTTACGGCCACCGTACTTATATACAGTACAGCAGAATTGCCAAGTCTGCTTGTAATGTGTGACTTTGGGCTTTTTTTTTTTTTTGTAAAGTCGATTTTAAAAAAAATGGGAGGTAGCGGTTTTATTGCGGTTGTTGAAAAAATCTCGTTCTTTGCTTGAAAATGTACCAAGCGCCCTGTTTTTTCACATTCATGGTTAAGGCAGGCCTACTATTGTTCAAGAACAGTAGCTAGCTTATTAATTTTTATATTAGCAATTAATTTAGCCATTGTTTTTTCCAACCCAAACTGAGCCTAATATAAAATGAGAGAATTAGGACCCAGCCTGATCTAAACTCTCGAGTTCTGGTCGGGCTCAGGTGACAATTACAAGCTCTGGTCTGTTGGAGCCTTTCTAATTATGTTGGCACATTAAGAAGGCAATGATTAATTATATATTTAGTGAAATTAATGTGTAGTTACATTGTATCTACAGCTTTTTAAATAAGGAAAGAATATAAGCAAATAACAAAAATCATCAGTTTGTCATTCCTGTAATCAGACCAAATCCAGCCCATCCTATGACTCAAACGCATTTATAAATATAAAGATTTATGATCCCTTCATGTAATTAAGCAGTTCTGCTCTTATAGACAGATAAAGTGTTGTATGCCATCATAAAGAGCAATTATCATATGCTCTCATCTGGAGAGAATAATGCCTTGCGCATATTCAGATACTGACCATTAGGCCTATGTGTTTCAGATACATTTGTCATATATTAAATATTTGAAGCATACCAAAATATCTCAGAAATCAGAGCGTTTCAAATCTTTTTAAAACTTGTAAAACATTAGCACAAATATACCAGCTCCTACATGGCATAAAATGAGCAAATGTCTACATATCATTGATTTATATGGCCTTGCCAGTGCAGCCCCACCCAGTTCCTATAAAAGTGGCCAGTTGTGTTTCTGTTTCTTGGTGCTTAGTGCTTAGACTTCCTTAGTGAAAACCTGACTCATGTCAGTAAAAGGTTTGCCAAACCCAAAATACACGCCTTTCCTTTAAAAGACTATTACAGCATGATTTTGTAACATTGCAAATTTGCCAGCCATTACTCAATTTCCTCTATGGACGATAAGTGTATATATGAATAATTAAAATAACACTCAAATACGAAAAACAAAAAATGTTCTAGTGCTAGTTACTGCTACCATTCAAATATATTAAATAGGGATAGTGTTCTACACGCAAGAGATTTTAATTAGGGTAGATACATTCCACTCTCTTCACTGTATTCAAAAACACATTTCCGATTAACTTTGACTGACAATTAAGTGTTGTCTGAAATTTTTCTTTATTTATTCTTACTTTTAATTGTTAGACAATGAAGAGCAAAGTTAAGAACAAATACCGAGTGAATCCCAGCCACAATCCAAAAATGGCACAGAAGAACAAAATAAATCACTGCATTGAAACAGGAATTCTGTCCCAGCTGGGCCCAGCTGAAGACATGAACGGCCCTCAGGATGATATACAGTAAATAGAAGCAGGTGGATGGAGGAAGCCCTATTGCTCCAACAGTCACAAGTCTAGCAGTGCCTGCTAGCTTGACCTTATAGCTTCATTAAACATCACATGGTCTCATAAGATCCATTTATAGCCATTTATTTACCACATCCATTTATTTACACTTTGTTGTACGTCGATCTGGATAAGAGCGTCTGCCAAATGCCTGTAATGTAATGTAATGTAATGTAGCCCCACAGTCAATCAGCTTTCCCCAACAGCACTATTCAAGATAACCATCCGTGCTGTTAATAAATGAATTGATGGCATTCCCTGATAAATAAAATAATACAAATTTTCTCTTTCCTACACTCTGGTGCTCAAGACCAGTGTTGACACAGTGCTATATGCTGCCTGGGCTGTGCACATCATCAGACATTACTTTCTTAGGTGTCCTTCCTTGAGGGGACAGGCCAAGCCAGCGATGTCGCACAGCGACCCAGGCTCACAGCTGGTGACACTACGCAGGGACCACAGCATACCGCAACTGGCCCGGGGCCAGGGACCTTACATCACTGTACATACGATATGTGCAAGGAAAGGACTCTAGGCCTCAGTCTCAATACTCTGACTGGCCAAACAACAGCAGCCCTGGAGGGCCTCCATGTTACAACAACATAAACACTGGAAACATAACTACTTCCTTTCTTTTTGAACCCTGTTTTTTTTTCCCCCCTCCACAATTAGGAATTTAGCCGAATGTGCCTCTTGGGTTACCATGGCATCACCCGCACCCTGAGCACTGAATCTGAAGAACATGATCTTCTTAAATTCAGCCATCGAAAAATTACTCAACTACTACAACCAATCCCTACTTATTTCTAATCCAATGTAGGGGTGAACCTAACTGAATGGACAAAACAAAATGAATTGTCGAGTCTTAGTAGGATATGATTGAGCAATACAATGATCTTATTTCCTGTAGAGAGGCAGAGACTAAGTGTGTTCAAGCTCAGGCCCCATGAATACTCACTATTTTGTAGGTAAATAGTGAGTTTAGATGGGCTGATAGGGCTGGCACTAGCCAGAATGGTGTATTGTTCTGCATCTTAATTAAAGCCAGTAACAACTGAGGTGTCCCCATTTCACTATGCATTCACCTAAATGTTCTAAAGTGAGATCTTAACTCAGTTTAAAGTCATCCTGTGACTACTGAGCAGAAATGGTGCCTTAGTTGTACTTTTTCTCCCATCAACACTTAGAGGCAATTAACAACAAAAATCTTGGAACGATTGTATCCGCTAAGAAAATGTTTTCCTTTTTCCTGTTCCTTTTCCTTTGTGTCCCACCCGAAGGGAAATTATGACAATGCTTAATTTCAGCAGTTTAGATACTTTCACAGCTAGCCTGTGAGAACTCAAAAAACATCAGTGAGCACTTACTGATGCCTACACCACCATTTGAGCTCCATGATCTTACACAATCCAGTGAAACCAGCAGACCCCATCCCTGTCTTCCTCTATTCAGAAGCTTGTTAGACTAATCAGTCTTCAAAGAGGAAAGGGTGATGTGCTGACACAGATGTTTCTGAGGAATTAACAGATCCCCATGCTTCAGGGTGCAGCAGACTTGTTTATGCTGACACTTTAACGAGTGAGCTCATCTGTTTCAAACCAAAACTGTTTAATGGTGCTGGAGCTGAGCCAGCCTATCAAAAAGACATTCTATTATTTAACGAACAAATTTAGAGTATCATAGTACAGTGTGGATCTTACACTAACGCAGTAAAATATTCAGTATTAAATTAGCACTGGTTGAGCACATTATGCTCTGACAGAAGGAATGTGATGCTTACTGAAATAATGAAAAATTGATAGAGTTGAACAGCTTTGTTAGAGCTGAACATTTTACTGTGTACGTGCATTTTTTAATATGAGTGCATCTGCTCACCAAACCAATTCTCACCCAATTACAGTAAGCTTCAAGGGTGATGCACTTTCTTTTCTCAAATACAGTATTTTGGGCCTCGGCTTCGACCTGAGTGCATTTCATCTCCACCTGAGCCCATTTCCCATAATCACTGTCCTGAAAGTCGTGAAGCCCTGGATGGCCCAAGCTAAACTGGCCCATGCATTGTTAGACCATTTTCAAAGTCGAATACAAAGGAGAAATACCAAAGAACTGATTTATGTGACAGTGACATACCACAATATCATCATAAGGAAGTTTTTTTATAATTTTTATAAAAGTATTTTTTATGGACTATATATTTTTAAACGGTTACACTTTTGTTGCTGTGCATAAACAGTTCCTGCCATAGCTCACACATCTCTAACCCCTCTTTTCTCTGACCCTGCTCCGGGAAGAGGCCATCAGTCACAGGCAGGAGACGGGATCGAGGCTTCAGAGACAGTCTAGCAGTGAAAGTCCTGATCGGTTCACTGCCTCCAAAGACATATTTAGGGAGACCCCATGACAGAGTGGGCAGTCTAATGAACTAATCTTACTGAGGAAACATTACAGCCATAATGCAAATTTTATCTTCCACGGTTCACACAGTCCTTTCCCATTTATTTAGTTTGGATTTACCAACTTTGGCCCTTAAATCTGGCTTATAATTAAATTGGAGTGGAAGTTGGAGAGTTGAGCAATTTTTTTTTAAATCATAAAAATAAAGTATATTTTCTAAGAAAGTAGCACTTACGCTTATTTTCATTTCAATGTTGAGGAAAAATTATTGAGTGAATCCACATTTTGCTCTCAGTCAAGTAAGTTTCTTTACAGTTTTGCTATTAGATGCTATGGTTAGCTTGTTGAGATTGGAAAGACATCAAACCACAGCAACAGAAACTGACTAGATGGTTCATAGCTAATTATAATGAAGAAAATGAGCATGCTAGACTGTTTGACTCCATTAACAGTAGAATATAAGTGAGTATAAATTATAGAATGTTCTGGCACAGAATGGAAGAAACTGGCACAAAAATGACCAGAATTAACTTTTTTTATATAAATAATGAGACTTTTCCTTGCAAGAATGAATTTCTCCCAAAACATTTGTTTTATAGTGGTGAAAACATGGCAAAGCAGAAGTCACAGCTCTCATGAAAACTCCACATGGTTACAGCAGTGTTCAGATCTTACTGTTATAAACCCCTGCCTTCAGACAGACTTCGTGATACCTGTCATTTCTTCTGCAGTTTGAACTGTCCGGGCAACACCTGTTTTCTGACCACACAACTGTTCACCTCAAAGTCCACATTTTAACTAGCAAGACAAAGCACAGCTGCTTGCTGGATCAATAAATGGCAGCTGGAGTTATCACTGGAGCCAATAATGACAGGATTGAAGAGTTTGGAGAATTTTGCTTCTGCTGTTTCCTTGATATGATTGGCCTGTTGTTCGTTCTCCATAATCTAGTACATGCAGAGAAATTTAACATACAAAAAAAGTTTTGTTTCGAACAAACATGTAACTTGCTTTAAAACTTTAACATTTAACTTGGGGTAGGCAGTCAGGAAAGCAGAATCACTGACTGTTTCCCACAAACATCTTAAAACCAACCTGTTCAGACTGCACCTTATTAGAGTTAATTCATTTTTTTTTTTTAAACCTCTGTGTTCATCTTGCTAGTCTGGCGACATGCACGAACAGCAGCACTGACTTTACTGCAACTTTGCCCATCTCTAGGTCTAGTGGTGTTTGCTTACCACGTCAGATGCACCTTTTGTAAATTGCACTGGCTAAAAGCATCTGCCAAATTGCTTTACCTTACAGCTCAATAACAGCAGGTCCTGAGTGGTAAAGTTTTCAATTGGATAAGCTTGGTCATGATGTCCCTGTGCCATCCCCTTCCGCCTCCCTCACCGCCACTACCCTCCCACCAACAAAAAGTCAAAGATCCTTTTTATACAACAGTTTGAACAAAGTCAGTTTGTTTATTTCAGTCCATCCCTTTTGCCTTATGCACTGAAGAAGAGGTTTTGACTCAGGGCCCCCACTCAAGTAGGGGGGTGGGTGACTGCAGCCAAAGAACAAAACAAAGAGAGCAGGGATGGCAAGCAGGGGGAACGACAGAAGAAAAGGATGGAAAGAGAGAGAAACAGGGATCACCGTTGTGCAGATGCCAGACCCTTCCCGCTGGTCCTCGGAGTCCGCCAAAAAAAGAAAAAAAAAAAAGCCAAATCACAGCTGCGAGAGCTTTTCTAAATACTCGGGAAAAGAACAAAAGGAAAGAAAATGAAACAAACAGGAGGGCCCCCTCGTGAAGCGGGCCACATGGAGTGTGTCCCGCGGTACCACCACGGGCCGCCAGGCACGAAGGGGGGCCTTAAAGTGAGCATAGAGCAGCACAGGTCTGTACGTCCAATCATGTGCACCCCTCTCAGAGGACACAACAACCAGACTTTCACAGGCTCAATCCCAGGAGTTTGTGGGGTCACATCCCAATGCGGGACTGCATATGAGCTTGTGTCCCACTGACACTTCAAGGGCATGACACAGTGATTATAAAGCAGTGGTCTCATGCGTAGGTTAGGAAGGTGCTAAGCTATGCTTTCAGTCTGATACTCAGCGCTCTGGCAACAGTCGTCCAACTGTCACTGCAACCGGAGGCAACTGCATTGTGCCATTTGACAGGAGCGCACCACAGATATTCGGAGAAGTTCCAATCTCGAAGAAAAGAAACCACGTTGTCATTGGCATCGGCACATACTCCCCTGTTTTTTCTCCAGCTCCTTCTCCTTCTCCCTCTACCCCCCACCCTGTTCTCCAAGACATTAACAGGCGATGTTTGAGCAGGAGAGAAGCACTTTCGAAAAGCCAGCTGCGCTGCATTAGGGCAAATTTTCCATTTTCCTTTGAATGAAAAAAGGCCATTTGTTGCCATTAATACCAAGCATGTCAATGGGAAGATCAGATTTATAAATAATAAGATGTAAAAAGCCACAGTTACTAGCAACTAATTTCCAGAGGAATTTCTGAAAGGCAACTCAGTGCATGTCTTCTGCACTATTAATACTACGCCGTCCGGTATTACTCATCATTGACGTTTTCATTTATGCTTATGGCAACAGAAAAGTTGATGCAATAGTTTTATTTCCTTTTTTCACTTTGACAGCACTTTCTCAAAGGCTGCTTTTCTACTGAGCTGCCATTGCTACGGTAACACAACACACTCACATTGGCTGCGTTTCCTTGTACAGTGACATAAACCAGTTCCCAGAAATTACCGTAAGTGTTTTGTAATTTCCATCCCCTCCAAGTAAAAATATCTACCTGGACGTATACAGAAAAACTGACCATTCGCCACAGGGTGACTAATGTTCAAAATGTGATGAAAATCATCTTCTGGCCAGATACGGCACAGTATTAACTAGCAGGAGCCAGTGTTTAAAAAAAGGAAAAAGCGCTGGTTTGCAGGTGAGTACAGCGCAGGTCTGCTATGCTTCAGCTGCATTACTCCTAGCGTACTGATGCGGGTGGCACGGCAGTAACTCAAATGGCACAGCTGGCGAGAAGAAATTGAGGATAGAAAATGTTTACAAAAATAATATAATAAATTAGCGCCGTAAAAAAATGAGTAAAAGGTCTAAGAAATTAGCTCCTAAATCACAAGCAATAAAAACAAGTAAGATGGCGGGAGGTATATTATTCAGAGACATTCCTCGCTCTCCCGTAAAGGTAATGAGCACGTGCGGCTGCGTGGAACCCATAATTCACCAGCACTTTTCCTTAGACGAGGTGGTCGAGCAGGTCGCAGCGTGACGGCAGTGGCCAAAGCGCTGCCGGAGCAGGTGTTCAGCTTCCCCACTTCCAACTGGAGAAGAAGGCTTCCAGCTGACAGGCAAAGGCGGAGGAGCCTGATAAAGCAGGCCCGGCAACTAGCACGTTAGCGCGCCTATTAGCACGCTGTTCCCGGTACGTGGCGGGCGGCTGCCAGCGCCCCACAAAGCCGCAGGTGACAGCTTAGCCCCTGTGGGCCGCCGAGAGCGAGACACCCCTGGCGCGCTAACAATCGGAGCAGGAAATCAGTCACGCTTCGTCGGCCCGATAAAAAAGGAACTGCTTTATCCCTGTCTGTTGGGAACTGCTTACAATCTCAGTACTTCTTAGTACTAATGCTCTCCTCTCCCTGGTTTGCTGGAGGTGACTTAGCGGAGTGCCTGTGGGGGTCTGGGAATCCCTCTCTGTTATTGATAATCCAAAGCTCCGCATGGGTCGGGATTTCAAATCCAAGAAAAGTGCCGCAGTTTTCTGTTGCCATAGCTTCTCAGCGCGACTTAAGGGAAGCGCATCTGCCAGGCCTTGTGGGATACTCACAACCTGAGCTCAAAACACTCAACACTTTTTCTGGGTTTGTTTTTCCTGCCAAAGAAGATCTACATCAGGCAGGAACAAGATCACCTTTGGACCCTCTGTGGCAGGCTGGATTTACGTCTGTGAGAGCAATGCAGCTCACCCAAAACTGAGAGACTTTGAAAACAAAACACGCGCGCGCACACACACACAAACACAGACAAGAAGAACCTTTGTGAGACTGGGAAGGCTCCAGACAAGATCAATCTATCTGGGATGAGGGAGATGATTAAATCCAGAACCGCAAAGGGCCTTTTCAGCAGGAGGTCAAGGAGACCAGGGAATGCTGAAAATTCCCTATGGGTGGGGAAAGGATATGAGCAACTTGGGAAGTGAGGTGGGGGGTGAGTGGGTGGTTGGGTTGTAAAAAGTTGCAAAACACCACTCTGCACCCACAGCCTAATTGAACAGTTGACAGTGACATGTAGCTTCTCAGGTAGCCTTTCAGGTAAAGATTCAGGACACTGAACAGATTTGTCTCAGCTGGAGGAAGGCATCCTCACACATAACAG
The DNA here is from genome assembly GCF_018555375.3 of Anguilla rostrata. Taxonomy (NCBI): domain Eukaryota; kingdom Metazoa; phylum Chordata; class Actinopteri; order Anguilliformes; family Anguillidae; genus Anguilla; species Anguilla rostrata. Next base: position 12,928,136 of record NC_057946.1, read on the forward strand.
AACACAGAAATACAAAGACCCTGAAAAAAGAGGCAGGCTGCCATCACACAGAAAAATAACATTTCAACAGGAAATCCGCCGACAACAGAATTATAGCGTTCTCTTCCCCCCCTTTTTTGTATGTCATAAGTATCAACATTCCAGTTATGAGGAGGTACAGGGTTCTGGTGTTTTTAAAGTGGTTTTAGGCCCACTTGGGTTAACAGATTTATATGAAAACATAATTGTAAAAATATACAAGGGGTATATCCATAACAGACCTGCCTTCCTGTTTTAGTTCCTCTTACGTCGTAGACCCAGATGTGGTTTCTGCTGCGATTGACAAGGGCACTTTGATGGGGTCCACATGTATGACCTACAAGGGTACTGAGCCAGGACAGACCGTCTAAGTCCACTCTCCTTCACTGACCATGGTGTTCTTGTTTTCTTCAAGCAAGCAACAAACACACATCAATACCTAACAGTATATTTTATTTAAATGGTTCCCATGGCATTGGCCTCAAAGCTGCTAACAATGTAATCGTGATTTTTTTTCTGCCCAACTCTGCCATAAATGTGAGAAAAGATGTTCATTTCCACAATTTATGAATCCTGGTGATATGATGTTTACCAACAATAAGTCAGTAAGTCTTTGTGTGAGTCACAACATCACAGTTACACATTTGACTCCATGGGAGGATTGTGAGGAATGCTCCCATTGTATTCACTAGCATTCATCTTCTCAACGCTCACTCAATGATGCGTAGATTTGAACTCCTGGAAAGGGCAAATTGTCCATATCATCATTTTTTCCCCAATGGCATTCAGCTAGACAGGATTTCCTTTCCTCCCAGATGAAGCATTTTGCATGGGCTACACTGTACATAGCACAAGGCTAACACACATACCCAATATTGTAATTCTTCAATCAATATTTTACTCAAATGTAAACTTGGTGTTTTTCTGACAGGCAAGAAATATCATGTGCAATCTAACAGCATACTCTAAGACAGATCTTCTCTCTGTAGTACGGCTACCCTCTACTTAATGTCTACACACCTGCACTTTATAAAGCATAATACACAAAAATTACACATTTTAGCTTTAATTGCGATGTAATCAAGTTATAACCACATTCTTTTTTATTCATTTTTATTGGTGGAAGCAACAATGTGTAGGCTGTGGAAATAGCATTTTGGATCATATCAAATATATAACTTTTCACCACAGTCATGATAAAGAATACAGCTGGATTCTATACAGCTCCATTTCCTATTTTACATTTTTAGTAAAGAATTGAAAGGCCAAAGCAATTAATGTTTTCAGTCTCACCATTAAACCTACACATTTTACTCACGTTTCCAGTAACATATTAAAATGGGAAAATCATGTGATTACTGGGCTTTTTACATTTCAGAGGCGTGAACATATCATACGGACATTATAGTCAGTCCCACTACCACTGCCCCATTACACACCAACAAACATAACTATGGAAGGCTGGATGAATAACTACCAGCTCACACTTTGGTTTCCTGATTGGCAGAAAATGTCCTCATATTTCAAAGAAGGTACTTCTATGTCTTCAGAGGAGGAATAAAGGGAATAAAAATAAGGAGGTTCATTAGTGAGAACCAGCCATTAAGCCAACCAAGGCCATTCATTCAGTCAAGAAAGCATCGAGAACTGTATCAAGGCTGTTTTTTTTAACATCCTTGGCGGTCACTGCTTCTCCTATGAGTGCTAGTATGCTACTGCATGCACTAACAACTGCACTCTGGACAAGATACTTCTCACTACCAGCAGCCAATAACTAAGTTCACTTAGTTCTAAACTCACCCATGCCCCTTTGTCCTGCTGAAGGATCTCAACCTGATGTAGCTTCTACAATCCTGCAATAAAAACTGTTACACTAAAATAAACAAAAAATGAGGAATAGTCTATTCATAAGTAACCATGAGGAGCCTGGGATAAATTATAACTAACTCTCTTTTACAAATCTACGTATACAGAAGCAGCTTCTTTTCAGCTATGCACTGACACACATACCTGTAGGAATCAAGCACAGCTGGAACAACTGTTCAATGTAGGGTACATGCACTCTTCAGTAACCTACATTCATCTTAAGTGTACCCTTAAATTATAAGATAAGTCAGCAGCACCTGGAAAACACTAAGCAAACTTTAAATCTTTCTAAACAATAGAGTAGAAAACATTTATAATCAATACCTAAAAATATAATCATCTCCTTTTCCTAGAACAGTGCAGTTCACCAGCGTACATTAGCAATTACCATAATGTAGGACAACACCCTACCTACCCAAAGTAGCAAGGAATTTAGCAATTCAACAATATAGTGATCTCATTAATGTCCGCCTGGGATTGGAAGGTTCATTTGACTATGAGATATTTAAACAAATAATTACATTTGTCAAGGGCACCAGGACACATGTCACTATACCTGAAGGAAAAAAGTACATGACTTTGAGTTGACCCATTATGACTGCTGAGTAAATCACAGAGCCACTTTTGGCAGTTCGCTCAGCCATTTTAACGATGTCAGCGAATGCACACCTGCAGTCCTTTAGCCAGTCTGGAGCTCTGCTACCTCTACAGCCCTTTTGCTGACTGCATTGGCCCGATTTGCCCTTTAGAATGAATATAATGGCATGTCAAAAAAAGGATCCGAAATAAATCTCAGGGGATGCTGCAGCTTCGACGTGTCGTCTTTCTTGCATCTTTTAAAAGATTTTTATCTGAGTCGGCACTGTTGTCGTGGTAACACTTGCTCCGTTTCCAGGCCTGGAGCAGACCCATAACTGCACAGACAGTCTGGGCATAAAAACCAACAGGACGCTGGTTCCAGTCTCCAGATCAAAGCCCAGGGCTCTTCACCTGAGTGCTTGGTTACGACCCCCACCACACCACTAACCTGCCCGAGACATTCGGCCCATAATTCCGCCCTTTCCCGGACGCCTTCACCATGATGCAGGCAACCGTTGCCTAGACTGACCCCAATACGCCCCCCCTTCCTTTTTCAGTTTGCCCTGAGCAAATTGACCGTACAAAGTGTTCGGGCATGTGGATCTCCTTAACGTTACCTCCGGTCACCTCTTTCCACATCGACCTGGTTGTAAAAGCCATTTGACGTTGGGCCAGCAGGAGAGGGACCAGTACCCTGAACTACGGCTGCATTAAGAGGCAGTATTTCCTGCAGGTAAGGAAGCCCTCTCACTACTTTCAAAGAGCCAACTGACTAGAAAAAAGCAAGGCCCATGCATTTAACTACATTAAAACCAGGAGGAGGAAAGACAACAGGGAAAGATTCACTGCCTTGGCGAAGGTGTAACAGGAAGTTAGCGGCTAAGGAACATTGTGGCTCTTTACCACTTTATCCACTGAGGTCATGGAATCTGGTGCCTACAAAAGAAACCCTTAGGATAGGCACCCACGCTGACCGGGCCAAAACAGGAGCACAACAGAGGCATTATCAGAGAGGGTGTCACGCTTGTCTGGAAACAGGGCAGGTTCGCCAAGCAGGAACCAAGGTCAGCTCTCGGGAGGGAGAAATGTAGGTGTGAAGACGGTCAGAGAAAACAAGACGTCAGGAATGAATGAATGAAGAAGCAGAGGAGTGAAGCACTCAAACACTTCCGTTCTGCACAGCCCCTCGGAGACACTCAATTTCACTCTTCTCTCTTCACCTAAAAGCTTTGTTCATAATTGGCTCCTAATCGTTCATTCTGTGAAGCACTGTCAGCCTCATCAATGGTGCAATTTCTCAAATTCTCTATGAAAGGATCCCGTGAAATGAAATGATTATTATCATTATTATTATTATTATTGCTTTAAGCATAATCAACCTGAAATTCATCCACTCCTGAGCAAGCCGTCATAGCTAAAAAAGATGCCTTTAAAAAAAGTGACACTGCAGTGATTAAAAGCAACAAGAGGAAAAAATAGGAAAAGGTATTAAAAAGAAATGGCAGGCATGTTAGGCAGCATGTTATTTTGCTATCTCTAACTGTTGAAAGCCTTATTTCTTCCCTTTATCTAACCATAAGGAATGCAGTGAGGTCTCACACAGCAAAGTGTAGCCAGTAGCATGACACATTTACAACTTCCAACTTGCCAAGGTCAAATATATCGGGACTGTAGCCCATTCAGAGACAATAAAGTACATCAAGCAGCAATTACAATTCAGCAGAAGTAATCGCAGGCAGCCGGGAGAGGTGTGTGTTTCAGTTATGTGACTGCAGCTGTAAGTTCAGGCAGGAACAGAAAAATATGGCTGGAATGAGTCCTCTGTGAAAGCTTTGACCTTTCAGGCGATGTCCTGTGTGGGCACGGAGGACACAGTCCTTGAAGCCGCCATTTCCGCCAAACCGTGTCCTCCGCTTCCCGCACCTTTCTGTGCCCCGGGCTGAAAATAGCTATTTATCTCCATACAGCCTGGGGGGGGGGGGGGGGGCTGGGGGCACAGGGCTTTACAGCACGTCAGCAGGAAGTCTCTGCCCATGCGTCCGTCCCTTGTGCCGAGATCGTCCACCTTGCAGAGCGATAAAAGGAGGGAAGTGGAGAGGTAAGGCCGTCCCAGCGGACACAGACAATCTGGAGCTGCCAGTCAGCCTTTCCTGATGTCTGGCCTGCCGGTTACGTGGGTGGGTGAGTGGGTGGGTGGGTGGCCAGAGACAGGGAGGGGTGGACAGCAGTTTGTGGGCTGGGGGGTTAGGTCCAGTCCCTGACTCATAAATCACTGTGACGGCCTCTCTGGTTCTTCTCAAAACAACACCGACCACATCAACGGCAGAAAGACAACTCCGCACAACTGACGCACCCGGGACGTTCTTTTCTGGAACAGGGACAGATGTGTCAGAACCACTTCCTGTGGCGTTCAGAGACGCCCTCAGACGACAGGAGCCGATCAGACCGGGAAGTCTGTTTCAGAACGGCGTGCCAGCTTCCCGCGCCTTTCTGTGCTCCGGGCTGAAGATAGCTATTTATCTCCATTAAGCCTAAGGGGGGGGGGGGGGGGGGGTGGGGGGGCACAGGGCTTTACGGAAGTCTCTGCCCATGCGTCCGTCCCTTGGCCGAGAGCGTCCACCTGGCAGAGCGATAAAAGGAGGGAAGTGCCAGTCAGCCGGGATTCGGAGACGCCCCCAGAAGACAGGAGCCGATTAGACCAGGAGGTCTGTTTCAGAACGGCGCGCCAGCCGAGTACAAAATCATTCCATCCCATTTCTTAGCCAAAACATAGGCCATCTGGTTATGGATTTTGGTAGACATGATTCAGACTTCACGGGCAGAATTCAGCACAATTCTTTAGCCAAGCGTAAAAGCCAGAGCCACACAGAAGTCCTTATAGTCTTGCCTTGGACAGCATCTGAAAAATTACAGGCCATCACCACACTTGTACAATTTAATATTCATGACTGTTTTGAGATCTGAAATTCAATTTGATTTTGCTGATAGGTACTTGAAAACAAACCCCCAGAGAAAGTGTTTATTTGGATGTACCAAGTCTACGCCAAGTCGACAGAGCTTGAGGGGCAGAAAGATTTACTGGTTTGAATTGGAACACATTTTTGTAGTTTTGGTTAAAAAAAATATTTCCCTTGGTAGCACACTACCAATGCAGCCTTTAAAAAGCACACTACCAATGTAGCCTTTAGAAAGCACACTACCAATGCAGCCTTTAAAAAGCACACTACCAATGTAGCCTTTAGAAAGCACACTACCAATGCAGCCTTTAGAAAGCACACTACCAATGCAGCCTTTAAAAAGCACACTACCAATGTAGCCTTTAGAAAGCACACTACCAATGCAGCCTTTAAAAGCACACTACAATGTACCTTTAAAAGCACACTACCATGTAGCTTTAAAGCACACTACCATGCAGCCTTAAGAAGCACCTCCAATGTAGCCTTTAAAAGCACACTACCAATGCAGCCTTTAGAAAGCACTACCATTAGCCTTAAAGCACACTACTGTACTTAGCACCTACAATGCAGCCTTTAGAAAGCGCACTACCAATGCAGCCTTTAAAAAGCACACTACCAATGCAGCCTTTAAAAAGCACACTACCAATGCAGCCTTTAAAAAGCACACTACCAATGCAGCCTTTAAAAAGCACACTACCAATGTAGCCTTTAAAAGATGAAGGCTGTTCAAACGCAGGCTGTACAAAGTGTAAATCACACAATACAGCATGAGACAGTACAAAGGGAGTAACTGGCTGAATTACTCTCCAAACCGGGGACTAAACATGGCTATAAGATCTAGACTTCATGAAAGTGAAACGTTCAGCCTGCGATAATGTGAAACACATGGTAAACTACATATTACAACATAAAAATGTATACATTTTATAGTTTTAAAAAATGGTATACGTAAAGTGAAATTTTAACTCTAGCAATAGTATATTACTACTACAATGGAAAGGACCACTGGACCACTCCTCCCCACAACAAAGACTGAATTGTGGGAGACCTCAGCAACACCGCAGATTTATTTTATGATTATTCAAGATGGGCAAGTGGAGGTCTCTTACACTGTAACTTTGAGTGGATAAACCTGCTGCACCAGACCAGCATGTGAGATCAGAGAAGCAGTCCATCTAAACCTCTTCCTTATGCTCTCGCATGGTTCCAAGTTCATCCTATCATAAATTATATTTTACACACTGAAAAAAAAGTATGTGAAACAGCTGGATATTCTTCTACTTTTTGAATATCAAGACAGGGGAATCACTTCTTAAAGAACACCTAAAAGACACCCAAAATGTGTTCACTGTATTCGTTTTCTGTAATGCCTTTATGGACACCGTAGCGGCAGCATTACAGACTTCACAAGCACAGAGACCCATCTGAAAACACGGCGTTTGGGCTCCGGGGTCAGACCGGGGCGGGGGTGTTATCAGGCGACAGCGCCGTAGCGGCGTGTTGCGGGACACGTGAGCGCGGGGCGCTCGGGGGAGAACAGGCGGTCGCCGTGAGGAGGGAGGAGAGTGCTGATCGGGCACTACAGCGATCGGTGGTGCGAAGTCCAGGATGACAGGACCGCCACAGAGAGGACGCGGGACGAGGTCTCCCTGTCAGCCGGAGGGGTCGCCCCTGTGGGCGTCCGTTTCCGTGACACCGTACTCAGCGCCTCAGTGCCTTGGCTCAGTGATACAGACTGACTCCGCCCTCAGGTTCACCGCGAGCTTTACACCTCCCTGCACGCTTAACACCTCCACAGCTCCTTCACCCCCCACACAATACTTTCAGCACCAGAAGATTCCCCTCATTCAAAGTTTCAAGCAAGCTACGCTAAAATAGATGCCGAGCTATTCCTGGTGTAGTTTCGGCTCCAGAGAAACATGTCCCACCAAAGCTAATGCAAACACTGCCAAATGGGTTAGCCTCTAAGCTGAGATCCATTAGGACTTGAGTGCCTCCCCTCCAGTGCTGCAGCAAGCTGGGCATGACCTAGGGTAGGGGCCCCCCTGAGATTTTTGTGGCACACCCCATGCAAAAGAAGGGCCTGGCGAAAGGGCCAACACCCCGATGGTGGGGGGTCGATCCCCTGCAGCCTCTGCGGTACCGCAGTGTTGGCCTCCAGGGGCGTCCCGCCTGTGCCAGTAGACCCGACGCAAAGCAGGCAAGCTGGGGGCCGCGCCGTGACGCTCACCACATGGCGGTACTGCCACTTTCCCGGAGCCCGTTTGATTGGTCACAGATACGGAGCCCGGTTTCAAAGCCTCTTGCACTATCCGCCTGCTCTGTAGAGCAACTTTTCCCATGCCCACGGAAGACCACCGGTATTGCATCAACGTTAGCCCTGGCTCCTTGTTGTTAACTGAAAGATGGCCTTGGACTGAAATTGACTTGTCTTATATAGAGCTCAACTCGGCCGAATCAGGAAGGTCATCTCTGAGAAGTTCCCTGGGTGATACTGAGAGCTGAGCGTGGTGAACGTAGACCCTGTGTTCGAGGCACAGGCCGCTAGCGGTTGGAGTGGTGACAGGCTCACAATTAGGCCTCACGTAAGCTTTTCCACAAGCTGCACTCTTGTTATGCACAGAAAAGAGGTCTACAGTCCAGTCACCCATTAGGTTGCACTTCTTTTGCTGGTGTATCCTAATGCAGTTATGTAACATGGTGCCAGTTATGAAAAGTCAAATTTCCACTCTCTCTTCCGCATACCTGAAAACTAAAGAAACACGATATTAGCTTGGTATGCAGGAGGGATTTCATTTCCCTGTGTAAACATGCATGGGGGAGCTTATGCTCACAGTAATGCCCTCTGCACTATATTTATTCTATCCTCATTTCAATTCTTTTTTAATGCAGAGCTGAGATGCACATCTGCTAATTGTATGGCTGAATTCACTGACAGCTTTTTTTTTTTAAAGATCAAAGGTTCTTAAATTATGATTCTCCAAAAGAAAAATGTTTTTATCATCAGGTACAGCAGCTTTCTGGCAGGAGAAAATAAATGTGTATAAAACCAGATAAGCCACCAGACATTATGTTCTGAAGGGGTAAACAGAGAACTAAATAGCTCAATTACAACTGTATACCTGGAGGAAAAAAGCTCACAAGCCATCTGTGTTGGCTATTTGTGTATAGCTACAGAAAACATTATTTTCCTGTTATTTTATATATATAGGGAGAGACCATTTTGGAAGTGAATGCTAAAGAACATCAAGTATTCAAAGTTATTTATGAAGCATGTGACATATCCATATATTCAATTCCTTCCTGTGCTGTGGGGGTACAGTATATGCTTTTCACTGCCAGGTTCTTCTGTACTGAACTTCCAGATTCCATCTGGGGGGTCATATTGTTGCTGTAAAAAGCTCTTCCTAACAAAAAGTGATATATGTTTTTAAGGGTGTATTGTATGTGGAATAGACTGAAAAATATTAGCCAGTGGTTAATCAACAATGCAAATTGCATTAAATGTGGTTGCACAAACAGCTTTCGATACTTAAGACATTTACTGAACTTACTGCACCTTGCAGCATCACTGTGTATCTGGGTTCCCACACAGAGACGGTACGACTTGCTCCCATAAGAATGGTTTGCACATAATGATAAATCTACACTGTTTTGGAGCCCTTCCACGAGAAAAGATTTATAGAGGGAAGTTCAACTCAAGGATAACGGAAGAGATTATCTCTTCAAATGGCATTACTCGTCATCCTCTTTGTGCCAAAAGGCGTGGCACGTCAATGTTTTTAAGCCCCCATATCTCTGAAAGGCAGGCCGTGCTTGTTTTATCTGTAAACATTACAATCCACTCTTTTTGGGTAAAAATGCTAAAAGGGGATAAAGTCACTCGCACGTAGAGGAGAGGACCTGGCGACTCTTTACGGGCTCCCCAATCGCCCTCGAACCTGCAGCAGTAGAAAGACTCCCCCTCGGACCGATGGGAAAGACTGGCAGATGGATTCAGCCTTAGAACATTGAGCCATGGCACAGCAGAGATGGAAGAGGGCTTCCAGGAAAATCTCATCGGTCAGCTTGCTGGGAGTCCAGAAGAGGGAGACCCACTGCAGTCAATTACATATCCCTGAGTGTGGGCACAGGCTGCATTGACTCTCCTGCTGATTGGCTGAGGTTTCACACATGCTTCCAGTCACTCCCCCCCCCCATCCCCCAAAACATTAACAGAAATCAAATACATCTTTCTTTCCTTCAGTCCAATTAGGTTCTACTGTACAACATTAGGTCACATTATCGAAGACACAAAAGACTTTATTATACATTATTCAACACATCCTAAAGGGATGCTTAGAATTTCCATGACATTTTGTACTTCCTAAGCAATGAAACAGCTGTGCTGTTTGGTAGATAAAATTTGCGTTGCGGTTTGTCTTTAACCCAAACTGGTTTTGTTGCAACACTTTTTTTGTTAACAAAACCAGAAATCAGTAGCAATTCTGCAGTGACCACATGAGTATGTACTCTCCAGCGGTATAGAGAAAGCTCCCGAGCCATGACTGCAACCGATGTGGTGGGAGAGAGAAAATCTGGGTATTACACGTCATGAAAACTGACAAAGCCCCACAGCACTCACACATACACGCACCACCAAATAAATAACACATATTATTACAACAATAAATGACAACATTTGTATGAAGGATCCTAGTTGTGTTGTCTGATCACTGTACATGTAAGGTATTCCTTCACCAAGGTTCATTTCTTTTTTTATTATTGAATCATTTTAAAACTATTTGACTGTCGTCATAGTCTCAGGACCAGTTAGAATAAGGCTAATATCGCTGAAATGTTTATAATAATCCTGACAGTTATAATCATTCGGATGAAAAATGCTAATTCTAACCAAGGCTGTGGAGCAGACTCAAAGCAAGCATGGAGGACTGGAAGACTGCACATACAGAGGTTCCCTGGCAAGCTTTCTGCCAACAAGAACACAAGCTTAGAATATCCGCTTAATAGGAAGGCATGACTTCACCCACATTTGTGAGGTGTGCATTTGGTGACAGGGGGATTGTGGCGGGAAGGGGGTAGTAGCAGAGACAAACCGGGTGGTGTAGAGTGAGGTGAGTAAAAAAAGTAATTGTACAAACACATCAACCCAGCTGATCAAACAGCACACCTGTTCAGAGACCAGGGCCAGCCCCAAAACACCCTCCCTGTCACTCATCCATCAGGAAGGGGACATGGTTATCATGGATGGGAGAAAGAGAGGTTCTCACACCCAGCCCATAACACACTCATTTTCTCTCTCTCAAGAAACGGAGATACCATGTTTGCACACAACGTCGACAATATGCATTGCATGCCTACATAAATCACCATCTAACTTTTACAACTGCTCCGGTTTTTGAGTGTGTAAGAACAGATATCGCCACTTAAAAATAAAAATCCAATGTTGTTACCTCATTATAACTTATTGTCAGCATATGAATACAGTATGTTAGAGTAGCTTTGTTCATATTTGTCAAGAAGGCAATGGTATGGTGGAATTCACATGTTCAAGCTCACCGTACAGCAACTGATATTGAGAAGCCGCTTAAGTCATTTATGATAGCACCTAATCATCATCTCTCACACCGAGCATAAACTATCATCTCTTTCTGTACTGTCTGTGACTGTGTCTGTGACGGTGTGTGTGTGTTGAGTATATGTGTCATTAGCTATTAGTCATTTTAAAAAATGCTATTGTATTTTATGAGGTTTCTCTGGGATGCTGAAGTACATCCTATAATACAGTGTCCCACTATTTTATGTACCTAATTAGTAGGCCCACACCGCACAGTGGAAAGGGTTTTTTAAAAGCCTCCAATAAAAGGAAACCAAACCTCCATGTAAAGTTTTTCTCCACATAATAAGCATGAGGCCCACAGTCATTTTTATGGTAGCGAAGGGAGGTATTTTACTCTGACTCAGATGCTCAACGAAACAGTACCTCCACATCGCAGTGCCAACCCTTCCAAACTGTGTAGGCCTGCAGACAGACAGATGCACAGAACCTGCTCTGGTGAGCAGGTTCTCTTTACCTTTGATCGGCTTACACATAAACTGATGTAGTTTAATTTCTTAAAGTTATGATAAGCAAACACATCGCAATTAGGCAATTTATCATAAGTGCACAAAACCTCTTTCTTCACTATTTCACATTGTAACGCACAGTAACACGCTTTTTTTTAGCACAGATAATTATATGTGCGAAAAGGTCCGGAAAACACCTCAACCCCCTTCCAAAAAATAAAACTCTGGAACAATGGCGGAGGAGGTCTGCAATATTTCAGCATGCATTCATGGCAGCTGTTAGGTGTTTAGAGTGATGCAGGAGCCCAGTTCCGTCAATTAGGCTGCAGTTGCGAATGTTTGCCTAGAAACAGGGTGGTTGAATGCTCAAAAGTTTATACAGACGTCTATCAGAAAAACAACGGATTGTTTTCCTGGAATTTATGGATGGACTGAGCAGAGAACGGATGGTTTGGGAAGTTTCCCACAGTCAGGATTTGCCCGGGGAGCAGGCCCGAGGCACGATCAGCGAGCCAAAACAGACAACGGCGTGCTCCGCAAGAGGCCTGTGTTCTCGCTCTAGCTTCATCAAAAAGCACGGCCCTTCAGACCGGGCTCCAGAGACGTGTAATGCAGCGCAGTGCTGTTTAGCAAACAGAAGACAATCCCAGATCCATCCGTGGGGCAGCCTAAAGCCTGGGAGCTCAATTACAGCCTCCAGCAGGAGCAGGGTGGTCCCGCTGGGCCCCTGCTGACAGGATAGCCGTGTGGTGAAAGGCCTGCTTCCATCCCCAGCCTTTGGTCACATGCCTTTATTTTCTTAAGAGGCACAGATGACATGTGACACCATCACTCACATTCCTCTCAGCCACCATTTCAGTTATTTTTTTCATCGTAATGAAATGCTATTCTAATGTTAAGGTTATCTGCGACAACTTTTAAACTTTTTTTTTTGACTAACTCCAACACAGGTCCACATCTGTGTCAGTCACAGCACGTTTCAGACAGGACCCCAAACTCAGCCATCTGCTTGGCCTGCTAGCTCACTGAGGCCAGTGGACCAGACGCTTACCGGTCTAAAACAAGCCAAGACCGTTCAACTGAAAGAGGAAATCAGACACGCATCTTGCGTCAATTTGCCAGCAGCCCAGTCCCCTAAAAGGACCCGTTAGTGACAGTCGTGTGTCAAAGAGTGCCATGCAGGTCCTCTCCCTGCCGCAGAGAAACTCAAGCACATTGATCACATTGATTATATCTGGGGGGGGGGGGGGGGGGGGGGGGGGTGAGATAAGCAGTCTTGCCTTCGCCTGATCTCACATTCTCCCCCAGAAGGATATGGGGGGTGGGGGGGTAGTGCCGGCCAGTCCCGTTTGTTTAGGTGGAGCTGAAGCCCCTGGCAGTTGCTGACTTGAGACTTAGTGGGTGGCCCTTTCTGTCGTCCTCCTCACCCACCCTGTGCACATCAAGCCCATTCACACCTATCTCCCCACCTCCAGCCAGGCCCCCTATGGTATGCTGCCACCTGTATGGCAGGAGTAGTGAACAGCACTGCACCAGGGTACACCAATGACAATGGCCATGCATTTTTCAGATACTATGTGGTGTGCAACAGCTTAATTATGACAATTTTTCACCTGCCTGTCTGACATCCGGAAATTTCCTTGACAAACCTAGGCTGAATGGCTTTGTGTCATCCTCAAATACTCTGTTTTATGGTCCATTGTAACAGTTCCTGTAATGGCACATTAAAATTGTTCACTGATATGGGGGTCCTACTGCTATGTGCTATGAAAGACAAAAGGGCTCTCTCATATTCCACAAGTTGCCCCTCCCCTGCTTGTAAGTGTACATTATGTGTAATTATTAGGCACAGTCAACCCCCAATAACTACATGCACTAAAGAGTTATAATTGTACACATAACCAGAGTATGCATTTAACAGAGGTAAGCAAAGTTGATGGTATTACCATGAGATCAGCAGCATATTATGAATTATTTTCTCAGCCTCAAAATGGCTTCCTTGACTTTCACTGGCACGAGCCTAGTGCCCACGTGGCACTAAACACCAATGACAGACTCCAAAGCCAATCAAAAGTCTAGAATCAAGACTAGACGCTCTCTTATACTTGCATTAGGGAAGCAGTAGAACACACCTGACTAATCAGAAATACATGTGAAGGCATTTGGAGCCACCCTGAAATGGGGGGACTATGTATAAAGAGTTCTGTAATTTATACATAATGCAACATAAATAAATAAAAATACCCTTTAATAAAAACTGAAAAGCACTTTAACCACATATGAATCGCTTGATTCCAAATCTAAAATTGGGGGAGTTCCGCGCCAAATCATGAAAGAAATATGCCTTTGTCCACAAATGCAAAGGCAAACACAGAAACACACACCCACACACACGCATACACGCTCACACACTAATCACTGTTTACCCAAAACCACAGCAACAACAATTCAATCAGTCTGTCAGCAGGGACTGCTGGGCCCTGTTGGTGTTGAGTCTGGGAGGTCTTGGATTCAAAAGAGATCATTTTGGCTTCTGTACAATCTATCAATGCATTCATCCAGTTTAAGCATTTTCGAAACATGTCCATGAACTAGTCTGAAGCCCTGCATCAACATTAATACTCAAGTGGAAAAATTCTGCATTAAACGCCAAAGATACTGGAGCAATCCAAGATTTACATAACTCACGGAAGCATTTTTCAGACTAAATAACAATGAAAACTTGACTTGGTGCAAGTTATTTGAAGCTATGGCCATCAGACAGTATCATTTGATTTTTATTGCCTTTGGGCTAATGGGGGGAAATGGCTACAGAATGGTCCATGAAGCATCGTTCGGCAATCAAGAAAACCAAGACCAAGCAAACCGAGCAGTGGAGTGCCTGGAGTAGACATTTCTATAGTCCAGGTGTTACTCTAAATTGCTCTTGCTAAACCTCTAAAGAATAATTGAAAGAATCCGTTTTTAAGCTCACTCTTTGACCTTCATCAAACTGTGCAGATACCCCAACCCAAACATCAAAGCCACCAAAAACCTCCTTTGTGCTAGTCTTCGAGAGCACAGTGGTCTGAGACTAATACAGTAGGGAGGGTGGAGGCCCAATGACCAGGGAGACCCTGCTGATGGATTTCTGAACACGGAGAACAAGACGCGCTGATGGGCTGTGGGCTGAGGGCCACCGATCCCACCTCAAAAGTAGGGTCCAATCAGGAGATTAGGTCCCAGCAAAACTCCATTTACATCTTAATTTCATTTTTATGTGGGGGAGAGGGGGCTGGTACTGGGTGATAACAATGAGGGAGGAATACGGCATGTTGAATTTAAATAACTCTCATAAAACAGTGCTTCTCAATTTAAGAATTACTGCTACATTCTGTGGCCAATGGACCCTAAATTACTTAGCTCATTAACCTAGGGGCTTTGTAATGTACCCCAAAATCCACCAAGGAATCCACCCTCACTTCAGTTACAAAGTTTGGAGCTCATCGGTGACTTAAAGCAAAAAAGAAATACAGCTTCATTAGTGAGTTACTAGTGAGTTGTGACCAAAACTGAAAAATAAATATTCATAGTCGAGACATGTAAAGGGCAGTTATCCATAACAAGCATCGCATAACATAATTTATGTATCTGTGCTGTACAAGACCAAAATGTGGTGAATATTCATTCTTTCCTCACATCTGTTTTACGGTTGAAAATCGCAAAGCGAAAATGGTTTGGTAAATCATAAGTACAACAAAGTGCTGTGTTCTAAAAGGCATGTAAAAAGGAGGAAAAAAGCATTTTTGCCTAACAACCAATGCAAAACCAGTACAGTTTACAGCCTGACCAGTACAGACTCTCCTGTGGATGCTATAGATGCTATGTTCCAGGAATATTCTCCATTTGACATCAAGCTTTTTAGAGAGAATCTAGAGCTGATGCGATCCCAATATGAAAGGGCTGGTGCTTCCTAAATGTGAACCATGGATCCTATTATAGGATTTAATGCGTGTGTGTGTGTGTGTGTGTGCAAAGAGCTAAACTGAGAGGATCACCTCATTTTCTGTTTTACCTTTAGATGTATTACACTCAGGACTGTAGAACAGTAGTCCTTGCAACCACTCACCGAGATGTCCTTCTGCGCCTTCTCGTAGGACAGGTGAAGGACACCGGACTGGGCGGAGTCAGGGGACAGGTGGAAGGTGTAGCCCTTGGCCTGCTGTCCTTCTTCAGTCAGTGCAAGCTGAAGGTCCTGCACGTACTTCTCCATCTGTATCTCCATCTCCTCTGACTCCCGGATGACATCACTCGCAGATACTATGTACACGGACACCAAGAGAGAGGGATTAGCAATGACCATACTCAAGAGAGATGGAGAGAGAGAGAGACACACAGACACAAAGAGACACTGATTAGCGATGACCATAGATGAAAGACAGCCACAACCCATTTATTATCACGTGGCAAAATTATCAGGGTTAAATCAAAAGCAAGAGTCAAAAGTAATCGATTGGAGTTGATTTTACACTGAATATTTTGTTGTGTATACACACAGTCAGGAGGAGACAGGCACAGTCTAATAATGTAGGCACACAAACCAATGGAGACTAACAGACACAAAAACACAATGCTGTGCTGCTCATTCTTGATTGATTTTCCTTACATCACCACCATCGTGGTGTACTGTTGGGAGCTGTGCTCCTTGTGCAAGCAAAGGCCTTGAATTAGTATCACTGAGATCACTGGGGGACCTTTGCGGGACTCAAATCACCCCACCATTCCAAATAGGGCCCTGGACCTCAGAGAAGTAATTTGGCTGATTCTTACGGACAGTTACTACGGTTAAGTCTCTCAGGTAGCTATTTAATGCCATGTGTTTAGTTAAAATCTGAGCGTTAGTTTTTCCCCCCAGAATATTCCCCGGCAGTGAAGGAACAGCAAGTGGTCAACGGTGGCCATTAAGACCAGGAGAGGACATTCTGAGGGCCCTTAAGTGACACTTAAAGTTCACAAGTTTAAGTCCTCGAAGCTTTGCACACAATGAATTCCTGAATCCCTTTTTCCTGCTCCCCGGGCCTTCACACCACACACGGCACTACATTTACTCAACCCTGTTCTTAAATGCCCTGTGAAAAGGAGGAGCTTATTTTCAGTTGTAGAAAATACTTCCCTTTTAGGAAAACAAACTTTCCCTTCAACTACTGTGCTTGTTGATATATAGCCATGACGTAAATATGTTTAATGTATTCATAAATTTTAGCGTAATGTTCAACAATTAATCTTCAATAATTTGTTTTCTTTTTCGTTGAATGTGTCCGAGGAGTTTTCCAGGAGGCTACCTCAATCACTGAAAAATGGGCCTGGGATCAATTTCAAGTTTTCCCACACTCCCTATTTTTTTCTCCTTCTGACTTATAGATGCACGTTACAGAAATGAATCGTAATACATTTCAGAAATGTAAGGATTACGCAACATTACATGGAAAATCACAAATCATATCCAGCACAAGGGCTCTTTGTGTCCACACATGGTTATGACACCCCCTGCACATTTTATATTTGGAGCTAATGTCAGTGCTACTCTTTTTGCTATAATTCTTAGCTGGGTTTTTTTTTTTTTTTTTGGGGGGGGGGGGTTAAGGGCTGATTCCAACAAACCCAAGAACCCAAGTTTACTCAGGGATTCCCTGGACCCACCTTTGCCATCCCAGGCAGAGACACCGTCGGAAAGGATGACAGTGAAGCCTCTCCCCAGCTGCTCTCTCCAGGCTACCTTCAGGAAGAAAGAGTGCCCGGGCCTGTTGGAGACGCTGATCCCACGCACGCTGACACTCATTCTGAAGCCTGCAGACGAGATATATTAAAGGTGAGAACATATGGAGCAGATACAAAAAGACACAAATGCATTATGTTATGCATAAACATAATCAATGCATAACGTAACAAAATGGTGGAGCAACTAGTGTTATTGGGTATTCACCAATTTGAATCGGTAAGTGTTTCGTTGCGGTGTATTTTTATTGGTTCACACAAGTCAGGGATTGAGAGCATGTGCTAGCCCCTCCCATTGGATTCAAAAAGCCTCATACTCACAATACAAGTTTTCTTCTTATTTCCTGTTACAAAACAAATACAAGGAGTTCCCCAATTGCCAGCTGTCTAGTCAATGGCCCACTACAGACCTCTGCTGGGCTGACAACTTTTATAAGGAGCAATCACTAAATTTCTCAAGACTGAGGCTGAAAAAAGCGTCTAGCCCAGGTATTGGCTGAATAATGTGACTTTGTGACCATGTTGTTAATCTACGCAATCCATTCAGCTCCTTGATTTTGTCCCTTTAAGCCCTTTTTGACTTTTCTAACCTGGTTGGCTACTCAATCATTTTGGGAATGCCCTGACTAAAAGTTTAAATGTTAATGTTTTACTAGATTCTGGTGTATTGTGAAAAATTAAAAACATAAATTATACAGGATGCAGTAATGGTTTTATCACCGATAGTGATTTTGAATGGATTTTAAATGGTCACCAGGGGGTCAAATGTAAAAAATATACTTTTTTGGAACAAACGTTGCTTTTATAGAAGTTTTAGCAATTCAAGAAATAATCAAATGAATGAATCATTGTGGTCTCAGCTGGCATGTGTGGCACACTGTACCGTTCTGTATCGATAAAACATTTTTATTAGAGAGGAATGGAAAGTTTTTAATATGAAACACAGATGTGTCAGCATCAAGAAGTCAGAAACGCTTACGGGAAGTGTTTTACTGTGGACCCTGAGACACGTAAAAGGCTTTCAGCTCAATAATAATTGCTGCCCCTCTATCAGTCCCTGTGGATTTAGTCTTGTGCATTATTACACACAGGTTTTACTGTAAATGCAGGGCGATGCTTAACACACACGCAGTGCTAGAAGCTGCAACACACAGCAGGCTGTCCCTAATGAAAGGACTTCACAGTGTTGGGCTCCTGGTCTCTTCAGACCACAAGGAAACCCCACTGGGATTGGCAATGGGTGTTCTGGGCCACCACAAGGATGCCGATTACAATGGGGAGCGTGGGGTGTACCAGCAACATGGAGAGCACTCAGCCTTTGTAGAGAATAGAGAGAGAGAGCCCAACAGAAAATAAAAGCGTAGTGGTAGATTTTTGGGAATTTTTTTTGCCCCCACAGTCTTGTACACTCTGGGTGTGGTCAGTAACTCAGGGTGGTCATTTCTCTTCTCAGGCAAAGCCAGTAGCGACCTTTGCCCTGGCCTGGATTTCAAGGTCATTACTCCCTCGAAATCAAGGCTTTTTGGAGGAGCATTTCAAGCTGTTTCTGGATCTTAGGTATCGTTTGAAATGAAAAAACTGAATCAATGTTTCCTCAGCCTTAAACATACTCACAGACATCACCTTAATTCACCTTGGACTCCACCGCTCCAGTCCAATGTAAAGGCAAAATTAGTTCCAGTCATTAATGTACTGCTCCAGGTGATTCGCATTGTCCTTGTCTGAGAGTACAACACCCAGTGAAAGGCTATTTATTAGCTTCTGACCCCACCAACATTACTATAATTAAACAAAATAACTTTCTCGCAATGTCATGCAATACACTGAACACAGAAACTCTATCAGCTTTATATAGGCCTACCTACAAGAACTGTGCTGGGACAGAGAGGATGGTCAAAAAGCTTTATTCACCCTTCTGGATCCATTAAACTAAAGAACAGCTGTCGCCATACAAAAAGAGCACTTTATGCACCCTAAGATTTTTCCCAGAAACGATTAACGGTGGCTTTAAAGGAATGGCGCACGGAATCGACAGGTAACAGGCACCCCCGTCGACAGATCGAGCCTGACCGTGCATGCTCCGCGACAGATTAAACTTTAACCCCATAAAAACGGGCCAGCCATTCATTAGTTACAGTAACAGCTGCGCGGGCGGCGATGGCCGGCGGTAATGACAGGCGTGAGCCCCGCCGCGCATTCTGCTGCCACGGAGACGCTGGGGCCAGTTCAAAGTCGCGGGAGGAATCCCGCGGTCCTGTCTTTAGCCCGCGCGGGCCCGAAATCTCCGTAAATCAGCTGTGCGCTCCACCTGGACTCTGGGGACGTGCGAGGGTTCCTCCCAAAAACCAACGGGCCAGGCTGGTGCCAGGTAACAAGTGTGAGCACGGAATGGTCAACAGCCACAAGCACAGCAGGGGTTAAATTTGACATCAGTAATCTCCATTCTTATAACTGTTGCAACTTAGAAGTAATGAGGGCACTGTATCCTGTTCAATGTATTGCTGTCGTGCATGGAACATCCCTCAGCCATTGTTGTAAACCAAATGTCCAGAGCAAAAACCTTAATCGATTCATCTTTTCAACCCGATTGACATAATTCACCCTCCCTTAAATCTTTGTCTATTACTTTGTTCATTTCTGAACTTAAATAATTAGACTTTTGTTAAACAGACACTGGAGACCTGCAACTTTCAACACGTTTAAAATGCTGCTCTTCTTCACTTTGCTCCCGTTCATGACGAGAACCTTCCCCATTCCCACAATTCCACTATTCCCTTCTCCAAGTCACCCAGACAAGCAACTCAAACATTTTATCCAAAAGCACCAACTGTCAGGCGATAAAAAAGCACAGCCCTTTCAGCGCTGACTCAGACACTGAGACAGCAGTTTAGTTGTTAGCATGTAGCCAGGAGCTAGCAGTGAATAACAGGCCCGGCTCTAGACACCGTCTTCCTGCCTGCCAGGGAAGCCCTGGGTCCGGCCCAGAGGCCACACTCCAACAATAGCGGCTCTGTGGGCCGCCAATCGTCAGTGAGGATGGCCAGAGAGAACTCATTTAAACTTTAAACACAGATCCAGTGTAGATCTGCAGCGTCTGCTGGCTGCCGTAACATCCTGTACGGGCGGGACTCATCGGAGCCGCTCACGAGTCTGCTAAGAGCGGACCGCAAGTGACAGACGGCTGGCCAGGCCACAGCCCGGTAAAACGCTTGCTCCTTGTTTCTTCCAGGCCTTTACTGAAGGGATGCCCGCTGGGCCAAGCTGGCGGCGCCCACATGCAGGCGTTCATGTCCCTGAGCCAAAAGTTTGGGATGTTCCATCCAAGGTGGCCCTGGCTGGCTCGAAATGAGACGGAGGCAGCCCAGAAACACAGGGACAGGTATTTAATATAAAACACACACCATGTCTGTCCCACTAAGCCATGAGAAGAGCCAGTTTTGACCACCTGCAATCCATGGCATTATCTCCCGGTACTGGTGAACATACTGGCACAAAGACGCATATGCCAAACTTTGGGAGCAAAGCATAACTCTGGGAACCCCAGATCACTCTGTTTCTGCCCACCAGGTCTCCATGGTAGGGGCTACAGCACAATAGCATCACCATTCACCACCCAGCTGACTGGGCAGTCTGACTCTAAGCTAACAAAAAAAGGACCAGCCTCAGTGGATCTGTTCTATCACCCTAGAAAGCTGGAAATTGAAATCAGAGTAGAGCAAAGATATACTCTCAGAAATTAAGATACAGTGGAAGAGCATTTTTGTTCTTTAGGGAACAAATTTCACAAATGTACCCAGAAAGTACCATAATGTTCTATTTGGGTACTAATAAGTACCTTTTACAAACAAAAAAGGTACAAATTTATTATATACTGCTGGCTAGGGGTACAGATTTAGGCAGGACAGTGCAAAGACCTTTTGAGGGGCAGGTGCTCAAAGTGAGAAAAGGGCACACCAACCTCAAAAAACTATTTAATGACACCCAGTTATTGTACAGAATATATTTTAACAAAATGAACGGATATAAATTTTATCAAAGGCCATATCAGGCACTTGGGGCAAAAGGGGCAGGTGCTCACTCCACACATACCACAGCTCTTCACAAAACTTACTTCAACCTTAAACATCCAAGCAAAAGTCATTTTAGTTAAGAACTTATAGTGTAAAAACAAATATGCTTACATACTGACACAATATTTGCAGAAAACAAACAAAATATAAGTACGGCATTGAGTCACGGGTCAAAAGGGGGCACAAGGTGCAACAAGAATGCATGGGGGCCACATGGAAGAAAAGGTAAAATGCTGGCTTTCACTCAACATCAGTGGAAGTGGAGATGATAAACAGTTTGCCTTTGATGTGAATCAGCTGATGTCGTGGAAATGAGAGGACGATATTCAGCATGATTACTGCCTGTGGCCTACAGTGCGAGGTCTGTATGAGGTCTCTCCAAACCCTCGCCCCGACAAAGCAAACAGATACTGTATGAGTTTGGACTGACCAGGGGAAGATTTATGCTTCTGAGAAACTCAGGCTAAACCGCAAGTAGTCACTAATTCAAGGTGTCATCTGAGATTAGTGGTTTGCTAATAACACATCCAGATTCTGTTGTACGGCGGTAACAGCTGTGTGTTTAAAACGCATTCCCTTCGTTCCCGGCCCCTGTAAACCGGGACTTGCCTGCAGGCGGGGAGAGATCAGAAGGCCAAATGCCCACAATTCCTTGAGTGCACAGCATAGATGGGCATAATAAATTATTAAATTATCCCTCTTTGCTCTCTACCGTACAGGGACTGTGCACTGAAAAAGCCCAAAGATCCGTGGCAGAAAAATAGCCCAATAATTATCATGATTACCTTTCAAACAAAGAAAGACTTGCAGATCCCAAAAAAATAATAAATACCGGGATATACTCTGCATGCAGATGGGAGCAGCTGCACCGGCAAGGCTAAAATTAAGCCAAAACTGTCACTCACCAGCCCTCTGATAATTACAGACTCAATGCCATTAGTGTTCAGGAATGAACCCATCCATCCCAATAACATACCTAATAGTCCCAGGTTTCTTCTCTCTTCTGACTTTCGATTGGACGGGCAAATTGAGTCTTAATTAAATGGAGGCCTGTGAGCAAAATGTAGCTTATAACTCTGTCACATTCTCTTGCCCTTTATTGCAAGTGGTGCCTTTGATTTGTGTGAATCTGTCACATTCTCTGGACACTGGACTGCCCATGGTGCCCATAATTTTAAGGTCACTGCATCCCATAAGAAAATTTCCAAACTCACTGCCACAACAATTACTTTACCCTGAAAGATGTCCCGCTGGAGAGCCACTTTCCCCGACCATAACCAAAAAATAAAATAAAATAGAACAAAAATACTTTCATACAGACACATCAGCATGTTGGATTATGCCAATTCTATTCAATATACAGCAAACTACTTTTAGTAAAGCTAAACAGTGTGAAAGGGAGCACATGAAAGAAGGGTCACACAGTACGAAAAATATCAATGAAATTTAGCCAAGAGTTGATATCGGAAACGTGTGGCAGGGCTACACAATCCATTGCTAGACTACACCACAAATACCTACAGTGCTATCAAGCAAATCAATTTATTTATTCAATGGTGGCTTTTTTTGTAAATTGTGAAAATGTTTTAATCTTTACCTCAGAAGGTAGATAATGCAAATCTTGGACTGGTGTTTTAACCTTGTTTTTGACAGTCTCTATCCTAGATGCTTTGTGAAATCATAATCAATCCAAATATAATCCCACCAAATGTGTTAAAAGAAGATGAATTGTTTGACGAAGATTAATGGGGATGGAATGTTATGGGATGTTGGGAGCATAAGCATATGTCAACTTTGCTGGCTTCTGTATGTCACATAAGTCACAAGTTCACTCTGACCCTGTAACTCAACCATAAAAAGCACGCTCGTTAACGTTCAGGGCAATGCAATTCATGCTACATTACTGTATTGCAACAGTGACATGGATTCTTTGATGTGAAACGACCATATATACCTAGATAAATCATAGTGTTAACTACATCCAACGTACATTTATTCAAAACAGTTGCAAAGGTGTCTAGCTAATCTAGCAACTAGCCATCGCAAAATACAATAGTATGTAAACAGTTTGGCTAGCTAATAAACTATTTTGATGTCTGTAGGTTAAACGTGTTTATACTCAGAGAACTTTCCAATATGTTCACAGCAATAATAGCAACAGTGTAGGGATAATAATAACAACAGTGTAGGGACTTAAATGTATATCACCGCGTTGCATTTACTGACAAATCCCCACGCATACCGGTTCAAAAAAAACTAACTTGTTCTTTTAGTGAATTAATAAATTTCCGATAGTTGCGGAAGCATTCGGACAACGATTAACTGAAACAAAAGTACTCTCTCTCCCCCAATTTCAGTGGTGGGAAATCAGCACACATACCTGAAGGAAGTTCCGCTGTTTTGTCGCGAGAGATGAGTTTTGCTGACACCAGGCAGCCAATGAAATGCGCGTTATAATAGAGCACGTGAAGTATCGCAAACGTTGCTTTTCCCTACGCATTTAAAACGCGCATTCCTGTGATTGGTTTTAATGTTATACCTAAAATCATAGACCAATCACAGTGCAATGCGCACCAGCGAACATTTAACCACCATGCTTCTGTTTAGAGCGGGTACGATCCAATGAGAAGTGATAATGCTCACGTATCTTACGTACTTCCAGGGTCACACAGGAAATGTGATGTGGCTGTAGTGGACTTTCACAATGGTAAGCGATTAGCAGCAATTAAATCGGTGCACCCTTATCCAAATTTTGCTAACTGAGTAGATTTTGAAAGAATTACGTTCGTGTTCCTATTTTAATGTTTGATTGCGATTCAAGGCAAAATGTCAGTCAGTATCTGCAGGATTAGCTGGCTGAGCTTAGCACATTAGCTACCTATGTAAATTATAGTAATAGCCACGCTGAGCCAGTAGCTAACGTTACACCATAACATACGAACTACTCCAGAATTACCCAGTATTACAGTCATAATTTTCTTGAGCTAGCAAATTAGCAGGTTATTGATTCACAACAGTTAGTACCTAACATTAGCTATGCTCTGTTGTCCGATGTAGCTAATGTTAGCTATTCTGAGTAATTGTAAATTCATTTAATGACTAAGATTCAATGATAGTGACGTTGACTCGTCTGTTCCTACTAGCTAACTGGTTTGTGATTATTATTGGTATATTTATAGCTACGTGTCGTTATCTTG
This sequence comes from Anguilla rostrata, assembly GCF_018555375.3. NCBI lineage: Eukaryota > Metazoa > Chordata > Actinopteri > Anguilliformes > Anguillidae > Anguilla > Anguilla rostrata. The sequence continues at coordinate 12,952,643 of NC_057946.1, forward strand.
TTTGATTTGCTATAATTTTTTACGAAGAAATCCTGTGATTTAAAAAAAAAAGTCTTCTGCTATAAATTTGAAATACTGAGTGTTTCACGTTAATGGACTGGTATATTCAGTTTGCAAAATCCCTGATTTTAAGCCTTAACGTTCTAATCTAAAGCCTAAAGAGGAACTGGCTGATAAATTGTGCATTAATTTTGATGTGTATCATAACCAGGTTACACAGATTGAAATATGGGGTTGCATCCTCTTCATAATTTCTCTGTCATGAGCCTAGTGTCCACTGAAATCACCTGTGTGTGCTGTTCTAATGGTATCCAAAATGGTGGTTAACTTTTCAGTTCACTGAGTATGGGGGGGGAAAGAAAACTACTGCGGAAATTGCCAGTGTTCACATCACATGCTTTTTCACATATGTAAAGTACTTTATCGGTGAAGACCGGTTTGGTGAATTTGTATTGTGTTTTGGAAGGCTTTGAGGAAGAAGGAAAATGCAATTTGCTTCTGTTGCTCCTGCTCTGGAGGGAGTTCAACAATAAGATGTGCAGTGTATTGCACGGGAGCCAGAATGTTCATTGTCTGGTGTAAACTGTGCAACACCTGTGGAAAACACACCTCCTTGCTCTTCTGTGTTCTGATGATAGGGCCTGTATGCTATTTTGCCTGGGTTTGGCAAACGTACCGTCTCCCTGGCTCAGTGTTCTTTTAGGACTGCTCAGTTACAGCTGGTTTTGCAACTACGTTGACTTGTAACCGATACAGCAGCGGCTACAGTGTAAAAACAGTGGGCAACATTTGCATACATACACATCAGATGTATATAAATTAATATTGGATATAATCTGCATGTATATATTACTGCTGGGTGGGTGATGAATAGCAAACAAGGAATATAGTTTGGTACAGATGTGCCATATGGTGTACAGTGGCTATTCTAGAATCCTTTAATTTGTATGTTTTGAAATGGTGACTGTTGTTGCAGTGGCCCTTGAAGGGTTGTTGGTCATGAGAAGTGTAGATTGGGTGCATTTCTGAGCTTGAGCATAATCCACAACTTCAGCTGAGACGGAAGCTCAGAACTAGTAATCAAGAGCCGACGACAGATTGCTCACCTGTCTGGACATCCGCTCATCTCCAGGGAATCTTTAATGACTGTCCTACTTCTGCCTGCAGCTAGCAGGGGCGTTGAGTGGCCAAGGGGACATATCTGGGCAAAGCACATTCTCAGGAGTGTGATTCTGTACTCTGTCTGTGCCCTCCATGTTTTTCTCCAACTTTGTCACATTTGCAGATCCACAGAAATCCTTCTTACTAAAAGTTCACATCTTTATGGTTCAACCTGCCAAATTAAATTTGCAGCATAAATAAATGTTCCTACCTATCAAACAATGAAAATAAGGCAACCTGTCTGATTGAAGTGATGTTAGCGTTTTGTTTTTTCCACTAACAAGAACAATTATGCACTGCCAGACTGCTGGTTGACATAAAGTTAGGCTTGTATCATTTTTAGTCACGTAATGATTTTCATTTCATAGTAAAAATAGCTTTTTTTCTTTTTTCTTTTTTTTTGCAGTCTGCCATTTTCAACTTTCAGAGCCTCCTCACAGTCATCCTCCTCCTCATCTGCACGTGTGCCTACCTCCGAGCCCTCGCTCCCAGCCTGCTGGACAAGAACAAAACCGGGTGGGTACGGGTTCGCTATGCTCACTGCAGCACAGAGCCTCCAGGCCAGGATGCTACTGAATGAGAGCCCGAGTCGCATGCCGGCCTCTTTAAGGAGGTGCAGTTGTTGCAGATTGGGTTTCGCCTTCGTGAGACGATGAACTTCCACATTCGACTGGCACTAATCCGTCTTGGCTCTGTGCTGCTTTCGTAACAGTGGGCCACAGTCACAGAACTGTAGCATACTTGCACGTGGAAATATTTTCGTCTTATTAGCAGGTATCTACATGCAGTCTTCTATGTAAGTGTTAGCATATTAACAGGGTAATTGTGCTAGCCAGTTTGCCTGTGTTTTATTTCTAAAAACTCATAGCTAGGCCTCGCTTTGCCACCTTGCAAATTGTTCGATGAGCCACACTTTCCTGATCATGAGATTACAAGCATAAATAGCTTTGGATATTTTCCCCAAAATATTCTGGGAGGGAGAACAAGAAGGGCGGGCAGAAGCTGGTGACGGTTGATCTTGAGAACGAGCAACATTTATTAGCGGCCGCAAATTTTCTGTGATACAGTGGTGCGTGTATAGTAAGCACCGTTCGCCAAATGGAGGCATCCTCCTTACACCTCAAAGAAAAGAAACAACTGAATGTTGTGCACGTTCTCTCTGTATCTTTGTTGTGAAAAAACAAGCTTCCTCATTAAAAGCCCTTCCTTAAAGAGGCTACAGCAACAGGATGTTGCCATATATTTGTAAATCTGGCGGAGTGGAGGAAATGAAGGGGATTATCCTCGTCCAGCCACCGGAGCCCTACAGATGATCTAGTTGAATGAAAGAAGACTCTCGTGATTCTTAGCACCCCGTCAGGCGGTTATGAACTGTCTGCTCTGGTTGTGCTGTGCGTGCAGTGGATACTGCTGGAGTGAGCAGGCTGTTTCTGTAACGGAGAAATGAATGTGAGTTTAGACAAACGCATCGAGTGATCCAGCGTAGCAAACCCGCCGGAGCGTTGTAAACCAACAATCAGTCAAATTTACGAGCGTACAGTTGGAGGGCTGTACGTTGATTTACTGTGTCCTTAAATTGATAAAGCTTGACTGTCCCCTCGACATCGTGTTTTCCCCCCGTTTCCCAGAAGTGCAATTGTGGATTTGTTCAAGGACCTAAACTGTGAAACCCAAGTTTTCGTATATTTTTCTTGCATGTCGCACACAAACAAAGCTAATCTACGCAAAAAAAAAGTTTCTGTACGCGAAGCAGGTGAGGGTGAATTTTTCCATGAACAGGACATTTGGGGTGAAACCACTCGAAGGAGCATTAATGTACGGTAGTGCAATCTCATCATCAGATCCCTGGTCATGATACCAAAAACACCGTCTCCCAGATTCTGCCCATGTGCCATTTTGCTCATTCTGGACAGGGCCCTGCAGCTGATGTTTATGCCCTTGCACCATCAATGGGTTTTGACAGTTGGTCCTGGACCAGAGGAACACCCCGAAGGGGTTTTCCTGTTGAGGTGGTGTATTTTATCCTGCTGGCCCTCTGATCACAGCCATTTTGGCTCCTGGCTGTCCAAGAGGCGCAGCTGTTTTCCGTCTGGGCGTCTGCGCCCCGCTGGACGCTTTGCGTGTCTGTACTACATCGTTAAATCAGCTGTGACCAGTCAGCTGCACAGGTCGCCTAATTAGGACAAGAGCAACCGACCGCCTGCCGGTTATCAGTGCAACACAGTTTACTGGTAGCTGATTAAGCTGTTTGTTTCTCTACTTGGCTGATGAGATTGTAATTGTGATAAACCACAGGTTTTCAGAAGGCACACTCCCATTCACCTTTCTCCCTGATGTAATCATGTGTACAGTCCAGGGTCAGAGGTCAATTACTTTTCACCTCAGGAAATTAATTCAAATGAATGAATCAAAAATGGCCATAATGCTCTATGAGGATTTTTCTGTTATTTAACTGAATTTCAGTTTACATCCTGAATTGACCTACTTGAAATGGAATTCACCCCAACTCTACGTTCTTAATTTACACTGAATCATGGCTTTTCTGTTTGCTTACAAAAATGTCACAAGGGGAACATGTTTGCCCAAATAGTAATGTCATTTCTTTTGCACATAACACATGTTAGTCCTTTCCCCCGTGGTCTTGCTGGAACCCTACAGCTCAGACCACAAGTGGACTAGAAGCTTTTTAGGCAGAGTAGATACAGAATGTGACCCCCGGCGAGGGTCCCACAAGTGGAGGTCTGTGGTTTGGAAGTCCGGAGGGAGGGGGGGAGGGGGGGGGGAGTGAGAGGAAGCGCTTAAGCCTGCAAATCCGTCTCCATCAGATAAACACGCTCGTGTCCGCGGTGACAATTTCCGGCCGCGCTTTTCAGGCGGAGGGGAGGACGCCGCCCCCCTCGCAGGGAACCTCCGACGCACTCGAACGGGACACCAGCATCTGCGGCTTATCTGCTGCCCCTCAGCGCATCTGCTGCACAGACTCCCCTCTCTCTCCTCTGGATCCCGTAACATACGGGGAACGGCCTCTCCCCTTTATAAAGGCCGAAGAATTATAAGAATAATGCAGCCAGAGTTAAGCAGTCACATGACTAGGATTCTGGCAGCTCCCACGGGTCACTGTGGAAGTGCACTGTAACATTAGCTACTTAGCGTGGTGGCTTGAGAACAGAAGTTTATTCGTTTATTTTTTTTAATTAAGAGGGAAAAATGTTTGAAGGTCTTTTATATGGTAGAGGTACATCAAAGTGTCTGCAGTAAAATTAAAAGGGTGTTCCACAGAGTAGTGACTTGTTGGTCTCTGCAGCAGTACAACCTTAATGCCAGACTCCTCAATGAATTCTGGGAAATTATACTTTTTGTGTCTTATAGAAACAGGCTGTAAAATTAAGAAGATTGTCCATAAGCCAGTGAATTATACTTTTGTTTTTATAGTCTGCCTCCCAGTTTTACGTACATGCTGCTGGTGTTCCTGCGTCACTGACTCCTCTGTCTGGAGCCCGAAGGCACCCAGTCACTGTGGGCTGCCCTTAGGAGGCAGATAGGGGGCTCGGTGATGGAGAGGTTATATACAGACTAGGGGAGACGTACGCACATATACGCCGAGCTCCCCATAGATATGATGAGCTAGTCAGCGGCAGCGAACAGGCAGCCAGCCGCATCGCACCACCCTGTGGACTAGCCACAGTCCACACATGGATTAGTATCGCTCCACCACCACTGAGTTCAGATTCAGTTCAGTTCAGCTTACAGCGACGGCAGGCCCTTTGATACGTCTTATGCAAAATAGATCATTGCAGTGACTAAATTTGAAATTCTTCATCTTTTTTTTTGGCTGAGGGCCAAAGTGATCTGAAATGATCTCCAAAAGTACTAATGTATAAACTGGGAATATTCTGTAATTACCTTGTGGTTAGACTAATTTTTTTTTTCTTCCTGTTTGCAGGGTTTTGGGAATATTCTGGAAATGTGCAAGAATAGGTAAGCTGTGAAATTTCCTGCATATATAATTTCACATTACGGAGGACCAGTTCTCTCACCCAGCCTCTAAGCCCAACATTCCTGCCTGCTCCCAATTAATATTAACATACAAAAGTTCAACACAAGCCATTAAATGAGAATTTTGAAGCCTGCAACTCAGTTGCTATCTAATTGAACGGGTAGGGAGGTGATTATATGGCTTGTCTGTTGTGTGTGAGCTTCTTCCTAGCGGTAAAGAAAATGCCTGACTGACAGAGTGACTTTATAGCAGGAGCGCAGATAAATGACATGCACACAAGGTATGCAAAGTGCTGTGATTACAGGATTAAGGCCCTCTCCACGTCCTGCGTGCCGTTCTGAGCGTGCGTTCTGTGCTGGGTTGCAGGTGAGCGGAAGAGCCCGTACGTGGCCTTCTGCTGCATCGTCATGGCCGCGACCATCCTGTTCGCGGAGTAGCTCAGCGTAGCGGAACGGAAGGGAAGGCTGCGCGGTCCAACAGCGGCAACCGCAACCGCTTCTGAGAACTCTGTCACCGAGCGGGGCGCATCATCAACCTAACGGACGGTTTCTATCCAATCAGCCGCGGCTCCGAGCATTGGGGTCGTGGGCCCCGAGGCCGAAACGTTGGCGGTCGGACTGCGGAGTCCACAAAAACGCAGTTCTTCATCTGTCGAGCCCGCGGAGCTTTCCGGAAACACAACATGGAGAAGCAGGCCCCTTGTAATGTTGCCACGGCGTAGAGGCCTCATTTTCCAGAACCCCCAGCTCCCCTGTGTCATTACGCGTGTGTGTTGGAGGGCTGCGCCATTGTGAAATGTCATGTTTTTTTTTGTTTTTTTGTAGTTTTCTGTCATCCTGAGTACAAAATGCCTTGTCAAACACCAAATTGTGGAAAAGTTGTCCCATGTGTTTGTTTGAAGTCGTCGCTCCTCGCTACAGTTAGCGGTTCCTGCGGAGCGAGCACAGCAGTCACCCATCCTGGGGGCCTGCACAAAACGGTCCGAAATGTTTCAGTGAGCCTGCTGGCCAGCAGCTCTTGTAAAGCCATTTAGAGTTTTATTTAAAGAGAAATCACGTTTTTGAAGAGCACTAGAATACAGCTGTTTGATCGTTTGTTTGCTGGTATGCAGTTTGCTTGCATTTCTTAGCATGAAGTCATTTCAAACTTTCCAGATGAATGTTTGGCCAGGGAACGCCAGAGAGAATTGCTGATCATCGCCACAAAGAGCTCTCCTTACGCTTAAACAGATGTTTAGTAAAACAGGATTAAAAAAATAAAAAATCAACTTTTAAAAGAACATCAATTGGCAAACTGCTCAATATGCTTTACAGTTACAAAGTTATGTTTATACATGGCTATGTTCAGGTGAAAGAAAATAACGTGTAAGCAATTAATCGGATTCGTCAGACAAAGTAATATGTTTCTGTTCATTTAAAAGGTAGTCTGTTGGATGCATTTCGAGGTACTAATTTATTAAAAAACATGACATTTTTCAACTGGAACCTGGTGTCTTCAAACCAATGTTGTTGATGGCTTTTTACAAATGTTTCTTATAGTATCTGCTAACCTTGGGGAAACGGTATCTATAATTTTACATGTCCATCTAACCTGTAGAGAAGAATCAAAAGGTAGTTTCATTTAAGCAGCCACAGAAGACATTGACACCGGACAATCCCATATTGTAATTTATATGCACAGTGGGTATTTTTAATCGAATAAAGAATATATTCCTACTGATGACCTTAAGTCATTTGCTCTTATTGGTTCTTGCTGGTGCCAAAGTTCAGGGTTTAAGATAAATGCTAATTTGATGATTTCATGAGGGCATGAAGGTAAGTTGGAAAAACTTGAACTCTTGGAATCTTGTACAGAATTGTGTACTCTTCTGAAGCAAATGCAGGTGTTCACATCTGTGAGCTTAGCCTCATTTAGCGACAGGAGGTGTCGGAGAGAAAGGTCAACAAACGAGTGGGTGAAAGAAACCTTTACCGTCACGAAGACCCCACTGCGCTTTCCTCGCAAAAATACCAACAGCACCAGTGGTCTTCCCTGTGAGTTGGCTTTGTAGATCTGTAATGGCTCCAGATGTGAACCTTTTATGGCTCATTTATAGCAGATGAGAAGACATAAATTGTGCAACATTGACGGCTCTGTGGGGGGTACCAAACCCCTTATTAAACTGCTTCAGCGGTGGCCGGTGGAGGAACTGTACCCCCCTGGCCCTGTGAGGGCTCGGGGTAGTGCGGGGTTTGGGGGTGAAATGAGGCTGGGGCCGTGCTGCGTATGAAGCACCATTTGGCCCCAGGGCTTTTGGGAACAGACCAAAGAGCCTTTCTTCCTGTAGTCCACTCCATTGTGAGCTGGACAATGCAGTTCCAGGAGAAGAGGGAGCTCTTGCAGTACCCCTCCAGCCATTGTGCGCTTGCCCACAGTGCTGATGTGCAGCATGCCAAAAAAATCAGTCGGCACCAGAACGGTTTCTCTTGACAGATCCAAAGTACCATTAAGCTTACCCTTAAAAAGATGCATTACAAGTCAAACATGTCATCGGTGACATTAATCAAGCCAAGTGAGGGTTGAGCCGTTATAAGTTTTACTTTGCCAATGGAGAATACCACTTTAAGTTAAGTATATTAAAACATTTCAGACTACAATAAACAATGGCCCAAACTCTACAGTACAAACCTAAGCCTTTTCCTCCTTTTATTTATTACACATATGGTCTGTACTATAGCTCATGAAAAGTTCAAATGTCCAAACGTTATTCCCATGGTTTTAGAACAAGGGCTTAAGGAAACCTGTGGATTCTATGAAGATGGAGGAACCCAACAAGCTTGTTCAGCCACATTTTCCCAAAGCTAATAAAAGATGTGTGGAAATAGAGTAGGCAGTAGAGTGCTATAGGGGTTTGGGAACTCAACTTCTAGCAAGAAGCTTCCATGTGTTAAAATGTGATATGACACTGCCATTGTAGTGTTTGCCGTGGTACATGAACTGCTCCAATAAATATCCAGATATTTAAATGATAAGGTATAATATGATGAGTAGAGCTCCACACAACATCACAAGGCCTTCAAAAAGTATACGTAGTATTTTCATGGTCATGGTATTTTAGCTTTAGAAAGCATTAATACATTTTTACTGTGCTTCAGGACTGCTTAATTAGATAAAAATAAATATAACATTAAAATCAAGGCATATAAAGCACTAATGCTATTTCTGCTTGAAAGTAGGTAATCGCTAATGAAGAAGTTTGACTAAAATTGAGATTTTATTGCATGCATTATGTAACAATATATATAACTATTGACTTGATATTTATGTGAATCCGGTCAATTCCAGACAGTTTTCTGGTTCCCTTTTCTGTCTTTTGGAAAGTCATCACACAATTTGGCAACGTAACAAGCAAGCAAAAAAGATGGTTCTGTCTTGCTTCGATCGCATAGGCCTCAGTGAGGCCTTCTGTGGCGACTGTCTACCAGGCTGTCTGCTGCTGCACTCTAAAGGGCCCCACCCTCTCAGATGTCACCTCCAGGGAACAGAGGGGTTGAGGATGAAGTGATGTTCAGGACGGAAAGGGAAGGAGCAGAGAAAAGAGAAGAGAGAATGAGGAGAGGAAGAGTGAATCATCTCTAGCCCGTGGGGATGCCACTTTCTTCATTGTGACCAGGAATGGTCCTTCTGCTGCGAGCACAGAAAGTTACTCAACTTCTCTAAAATCCACCGTCATGTGGAAAATTAAATTTAATAGATGATCTCCCAAAACTGTCAGTATGTTAGTATCTGATTCTGGTCGCAATGCTACAGTACAGCCTAGTGTACCTAGCCCTCACTGCTCTTGTTCATAAAGGTATCTAGTGCAATAATGAGTTATTAAAACAGCTGTGTTATTATAATAGATGCATAATGCCCCTTTAGTCTGGAAGAGGAAGGAAAGTGGCCCAGTCTATTGAAAGTGTGTGTGTTTGTGTTGCACATTAATAGAGGCCTGGTGGATTGACTCATAACTTTAATGAGTTCTTGTAAATGCTGACCACACTAACCCATCTTTTAAGTAAAAGTGATAGAGGCTCTCTAATGTTTCATCCATATCAGGCAGCCCTCTTTGAAGGCACTTTGAAGATCCTATAATGCGGAAACGTTTAAATTCTCTTAAATGCTCTTTGAACCCATGCAGGAGGTAACAAGCTCTTCCCTTTTGCCTGGGGAGAAGCCCCACCTGTGAGTGTCCTGTCACACCCCTGAGTCAGCACTAACCAGCTCAGGATGGGTCGGAAAGGGCAGAGGGCACTGTCCCAATAAAGGAAGCATAAAACTGGCGTCCGGACTCTTCAAAGTGCCCTTTCTCTGATGGGACACGGGTCACCTAAACTCTTTAATGTGCCGCTTCATTATCAGTTCTGAGGGAACATTTTACAGTTTTGGCACAAAAAATGTGTACCACAAATCAAGGAATTTACAATGACAGTAGTCCTTAAAAGTCAAGTCAAATCAAGTCGGTTTCAGAGTTGTTGTTAACTAAGTTTAATTTCTATCAATTGAGACAATGAATCTAAATAACTTTTTTAGGTTTCAAATAATGTAAAGGTTCATTTGAATTAACCTGTTCTGTCTATTGATATATTCATTTTATTTATACTTAATCTTTCAATTACGCTATTTTTAAATTAATTTTGCCCAAAGAGACTTCTTAAGGTCATTATGAAAAACAACACCAAAGTGTAGAATAACAAAATAACTACAACCACCAGAACAAGATGGACTTACAAACTCTGCTTTCAGGTTTACTGCATGAAACATCATGAATAATTTGAGGAAATAAGACTGCTAGAAGAGTATCGTACATACATCATGTGATTGTGGACACACAGTGTCTGTGTATTTCAGAGTAACTCAGCACATACTGGAGCGTGAAATCAACTCTAACTGATGGAATACTCTTAACTCTGATAGAATGGGATTTAGTGGGAATTATTTGGTTGTCATCTTTTCATTCTCAGTATAATCCTCTACAAAATCAGACTATGGGCTGAGAATTCCACCTGTTCAGGCTAAATTCTGGATGCACAAACCGAGACATAGCCAATGCTTAGGCCTGCCTTTGGTGCCTCCTCTCCTCATATTCCCAGTGACATTTGAGTTAGTGTTATGAATTACTGTGATGTGTGTTATGGAGCACTTATTCCTGGACTGGGAGTTAAATGTTTTGAGCTAAAACGCTCAGAATATCATGTTCTCTTGCATGATTACTTTAAGCACACCGTGCATGCCTATAATATGCTTGAGTATAAAACCTTGAGAAAGATCGACATTTTACACCAGTGAAATGTTTTCATCCACTCACTGATAAATGATACAAATTTTAACATTTGGAGGTGTTTTATAAGAGACCTTGTGAGCGAAACTTGCAACTTTCAAAATGTCTCCTTGTTGGGTTCCTCTTAATGATGGACACCTGACTAGGGACAGTAGAGCTCACCGCTTTCCCTGGCCTCACTCACGTCTGCTCTTCCCCCAGAGGCAAAAATTGGGGGAAAAGTCCAAATAAAGTTGGCGACAAGCAGTTAAGGATTTCTGGTGTCAATTAAGCACAGGATTGATTGATTTACACACACTGGACCAGCGTTTGAGTCCCTATAAATGTTAGATGAAAGGCTAATGACTCTGGTCTTTAATGGGCCCAATGGTATCTGGTTACACCCATAATGCTGCTGCAGGTTGGGTGAGTGTTGATAGGCTTGATTGTGCTTCATATGGATGGTATTTTACACCAGAACAGGTTAGACTATAGGATGAGTATTAAATGCACACATTATAAAGGATATTATCACATACTTACCCATTATTGTACAGAACTGGCCTACTTACATCTTTATATATGAAAAATACAGTGTTTCAAATATCACTATTCTATATTTTGGCCAGTATATTGGAACCACCCATGTTCATGCAAATTAATGACAGCTGCCATTGGAAAAATCCCCTTTCCTCTCCTTGTAATTAATCTTCAGCCGTGTCTTTACATTTGTACACCACTGAGGAGCGTTTAAATGGTATTAAAGCAGCTCATCCACAGGGGCCGGGATGGCTGGGAGTTTATTATTGGCTGAGCTGTCTTTATTTCCACTTCCCATGTTAAAGCGGACCTGCTCTGGGGTTCACCGGGGGCCTCAGCTGAAACCCCATACATCTTGTGACAGACAAATGAGACGCAGACGTGTTTTATCAGCCCAACCTATTCCCCGCGCCTGCCACGCCACAGGAGAGCATGTGATCCGCGTCAGGAGGCTGCTTGGGGAGGGGCCAGTGAGAGTGCCCCTCCCACATTGGAGACTGGCGACTGAAAGTCATTAATCTGTGGAAGCGCTGTGAAGTTTTCCCTCACGGCTGAAACGGAAGGTCCGCAGTTTATACTCTCCAAGGGCGGCCAGCTACTCTCCGTTGCTCCACTAAATCTGAAGCTGTAAAGAGAGGGTAAAAAAGGACACATACTGACCTGTAAAATATGCCCTAGTTACTACTGCAATGGGGAGAGCATGTAAGGACTATGAGTGGTCTATGAGAGGTCCATAATCAATTTGTGTGTATTCCTCAAATAATAGTAATGATAAATATAGCTGCAAGCAGCGATGTTGGGGGCCATTCCTTTGTTCCTCCCAGCCTGGCACATGCACACATAAGGTCCTAATGGTGCTGGAGCATCACCCCATTTGCCCCTTTGGAGCAAAACTGGCCCTTTTTTCATTTTTCCCCCATTGCTGGCTGCTGTCCATACTTGCCTTTCTGCCTGTCCTGTTCTCACACACAAGTGCTCATGTAATGTGAAATGCAAGTAAAGCATGCTATTCCTTAATTTAAAAGCTAGACTATATCTTACAATGGATATCTTCCCTGAGTTCAACCAGTTATGATATAGTCCTTATGGATGGTATCAGTTCTGAAATGTATAGAAAGTGAAAGCAAGTCATCTTATACATACTATATTTTTGTAGTAATTTGTACAGTTATAGCATGTGATGCATGCTTTGCATGGAATTAAATTGTTTCCAAGTTAACCAGCTCCCAGTTAGCTACTGGGAAATCATTTGATGTCTTTTAAAAAAGTGATTGTCTTTGTGTGGAAGTATTTTATGAAATGTCATAGCCTAGTGAATATAGAAATGTCAATATTGTTCAGCCAAAATTCATTGTACCAACTTATACTTTGTCATGGACTGCAAACCTTATCTAAATATCGACCATACCAAATTTGGTGTAAGGGTACATCAGCAATAATGATTTGAACATTGCAATTTTGAAGTGGTGCTGTAGCGCCATCTTGGGTAGTAGGTGTACAAAATGTGATACACATGATCTACATGGGTCCCTTTTCAATTTATATATTTCCAAAATTGTAACAGTGACTGGATTTAAAGGAGGTGTGGTCAAATATCTTTTCCAAAATTTTTGGAAAGGGGTGAGAATTTAGCAAGAAGAAGAAGAAGAAAAAGAAGAATCCTAACAAAAAAATAGGAATTGCATTTATATAGGGTTTCTTCATTTTAAAGACATTTGCAGTATATGGGTGTAATTCTCCTCAACCACCACCAAAATGTAGCACCCACCTGGATGTTGCATGGCATTGTCTGAGTCAGAACACTCGCCACACATCAAGATAAAACAGCTACAAAAAATAAAATAAAAAACACACAGTATACAGGCTTGTCCAGTCTTGCAACATTGATTTCTGCACCCACAGTAACCTAATTTCATAAAGATTATGAGACCATATGTTGCAAAACTATTTTCTTGAAATAAAGGACACAACAGAAACAATTGCAACATTCTTGTTTCTAAAATATAGCGTTTTATATGGAAATTTGTTTTATAGGGAAAATACGCATCATGGCGTATTACACGCACTCTGAGAAAAGCACAACAAATGTGCAAAACAAAAAGGAAAGAGTCGTTAAAGATATACAAAGTGCAATATGTTTAAATAAATGATTTCTTCCATAATAATGAATTCAGTAGGCCACGCTTCTTCCTTCCTCTGTTTCCACTATCTGGAGTGTGCTTTTACACATGCATTGCCTCTCTTCTCTTCTCTCATCAAATCCACAGAAAATGCTCAGCTTTGGTGGTTTGTGTGACCAAGGACCACGCAAAATTCAGTTCCACTTCACACATTTGTCTTTAGCCGTATTCCAGCTGCATTTGCCTAACCCTAACTCTAACCCTAACCCCGACATCACATTTTCAGAGTTTTATTCATTAAAAAACCTATTGTTTCTATAACTACGATGGGAACAATTATTCATCCCCTCCTGTCATTCAGTTACTGAATAGCATGTCAGAGGAGAATTGTCTGGCGGGAAGTTTTTTGAAGAAAATAATACAAACTGCCTGTATTTCTTTACTGAGATTATTTTTTAGAATTTTAAAAACAGTTATTTTCAGTCCAAATATTTGGGAAAAGTTGTGGAAGGAGGAGGGTACTGCATTTACAGTGTCTGAGTAATTTTAAATTGTAAATGCCCAATGGTGTGGCCTCTGGCCTTTCTAGTGATATATCAATATCAATTTGTATTTCAAAGAAACATACATGTTTAAACTGTTAGGTTTCCACTTCACAAACTTATACTACTGTTACTAATGAATATTGTCGAAAGAACTGCATTCTTGTGAGAACACCTGTGATCGCAGCTCCAAGTAAAGGTTGTAAATGACACACATATGTTTGGTAGTGTGAGAAGCTCCTTGGATTGTTATTGTTAGGAATAGGCTATCCTGGGACCTCTGCACAGTTTCTGAAAGTAACTTTCATGTTTCCAAGAATATAAATGTTTCCAGACAGGCTCTTGAGATAGACAGCTCAGTCCAACGGGCCCTGAGCCAGAGCCTGTCTGAAACAGTACGGGTGAAACAGACGGATGGGGTGACAGTTTCTTCCTGACATTTCCTGACCTCATCCGTTGAAACATCCATAGAAGACATGTCAACAAGAACTACAGAAACAAATAATCATCAGATCAACACACCACCACATCTCACTTATTCCTGGCAGACAACCTGCATCACTTTATTGGCTGATGGCCATATAATGAGGATAATGAGCTGAAATCTTATGTAGGACTCTACTGCGTGTATGCTTGTGCCAGGTGCTTTACCTCAATTTCTCTGGTAAAAATCCAACTGCATAAATCTGTTTGCAAAATGGCAAAGATACAAAATGTGTATTTTTATCTGTGATAAGGAGATCAATTAGGCAAACAAAAATGTAATTTAATGATGTTTCTTTGCAGCTCTACATTGCTTCATGTGTGACAATTAAGCAAAATATGACTGTTAAGGGAGTCTCACAGCTTCAGCTAGACTAACATTAGTCAGACTCCCCCTTAAAGAAGTAACTTTCCCTGTATAGAAAGTCTGGTTTTTTGTATATTCCCACGGACAGACTGCCAACATTTAATGATGATTTTTGGTTTTCCCCAGGAAGTTTGAGCCATCAGGCCTTCCTTCCAGTAAGATCTTACCCCAAAATACAAAAATGAAGCTCTTTCCTCAACTGAATTCTGGGCTCTATCTCACACACAGAGCTCTCTCTCTCTCTCTCTCTCTGTCTTTGTCTCTCTCTAAATTTCTATAGCATCATGTTTCCTATATTGCTTATTACATTGTTATGAACACAGATTCAACATTCCTTCAAAAAAAGCATTTATTAATGAGTTGACATTACTTTCATAAGAAATAGATTGAGAACATGTGCAAGTGCAGTTGCTTTTGGGCAGTCAGCCTTTTCATATTGAGTAGTACAAAACAGGAACGCCGCACCCACAGAACTAAGGGACATCATATCTACACTTTACATTATGTTTATCAATATGCAAGGACCATTTTTCAAAATAAATGAACTTGAAACGTGAAAGCGATTGTTCAGGGGAGGTAAATTTGGCAGAACTTGTACATGAATCAAAGAGGTTGCCTAATAATTATTCATAGAAATTGGGTCCCTCTGAGCTGAAAGATCACTTTTTATTTGTATATTTTCTTCCAATGTAATTTCCACAGCACCACAGGGGGTTTGTGTTACAAAATGTCTTGTGACAATGCCATTTTCATGCAACCAGTTTATAGTTCTCTGTCCTTTGGTCTGTGTTAGTTTCATTTATTTTCAACATAAAGGGAGAAAAGCAATATATTGCATGCTCATACTCAGTACTTGAAGTGGGCTGGTTCTCACCATCTTTGGAGTACCGTGACTTTTTCAATTTCTGTGACTAATCATTAGGCAACCTCTCTGATTCATGCGCAAGTTCTGCCAAATTTGCAATAAATGAGGCCTGAAGTATTTATTTTTCATGTAAAAACGGTACTTCATTAAATTTGAAAAAGAAACTGCATGTTCTGCATGGGGAGAACATGCAAACTTCACACAGAAAGGCCCAGGCCAGATTCGAACCCAAAACCTTGGGTGAAGTGATGGTGCTACTACCCACTGAACTGCCGTGCTGCCCTGTATGAGAATCAATTTCGTATTATTATTATTATTATTATTGTTATTATTAACACTTTTCAAGGAGTGCTTTTAGTTATTTGTCCCCTGCATTGTGTTCTCTTTTGGTCTCACAGCCTCACAAATGCTGAGTCACCCTGGACAGGGGCATCAGCCAAGACCATAAAGGGTGATAAAGAGGGGTCCCCCCCCGCAATAACCACAGCGTGCTCGCTGAGTCAGTCCACGCTGGCAACCCCCTCCTCCGGCTCTCCTCCGTAACGCACGTACACTATGGGGGCGCCTTGTTTGCCTAATGCGCAGGGGCTAAAGAACGCAGTCATTCTGCCACGCCGTGGGAGGCAGCTCGTATTTTTTGGTGAGGTAATATGTTTATTCACCGGGCGCACGCCACTGTGCAGCGCCCCTCAGCTCTGCTCCGGTCGGTACCAGCGCTGCCGATGTCACGCGATCTACACCTCGGGCAGCGGGAGACTCGTCTAAGCGCCACAGCTGGAAACGCACAGACGGGACTCGCGGCTGCAGGGCTGTGCATTACCGCGGCGCGCTAGCACCACACGGGCATTTTCCTTCGTAATAACTGTAGGAGGCCGTCCTGAGAATTCTCTTAAGGACGCAGGCTTGCTGCCAAAAGTATGGCAAAAAAAGCTAACACGTGCAATTAAACACCTCCTTTGTCATCGCGAGCGTCGTGGGTCACAACCACCGTGATGGCGTGTTGTCCTCAAACACAGGTGAATAGACACTGGTGGCTAACAGCTCTTTAAAGTCTTGGTGGAAGCCATGTTGGAATGTTAAATGCTGTCAAAGCGAAGCATCTTTCACGGCAGGCATCGGCCACAGCACAAGCTAACCGCTCACCCCTATATGACAGAACTCAGAGCTCATTTGTGCCTGTTTTACAGAGTATTTCTCCTTCTTCTTTTCGCCCCTGGCAGGCAGGAACTCCTAAAATGTTTCTCGCCTGCAAACGTACTGAAAAGCAACTTACTGGCTGAGCCTGATTCAGTGTCCATAAATCCACCATTAACAGGGTGCCAAGCCTTGCATCAGATGTTGGTGTAGAATGATGCCAGTACACTCCTGGAGTTTGGCCAAGGCACAATTTTCCTGCACCTTGTATTTATCAAGTGCCCTCTCTGGCTGCTTCAGTGAAAGATTGGCTCCTGTTCGCATGTCCAAGAATTCTCTTTGCTTCTAGATGTCTAGTTTAATTACCTTTGCAGGAGGTTCATAATTTTTTCATGAAATAAATGAAATGATCATTTTTTAAAATGTGTTTTCTGCTCAGGTTCCCTTTGTCTAATCTTGCATTTTGTCTCAAGATCTTAAACCATTCTGTATCACAAATATGTAATAATAGAGGAAATAGAGAAAAGGGAACAAATACTTTTTAAAGACACTGATTGTGGTACTAGCATTGCACATGTAATAGTGTAATGTTTCGTATGTGTATGGAAAGTGTAATATAGAGTTTGCATATTAAACATAATCCACCAAAATCCCTATCATGGCTCACCATTAGGTCCCTACCCACAGTTCGAAAACTACAGCCAAATGGCAGTACTGTCCCCAAATGGCACTTTTCTAGTAGGTTGCGTCTCAAGAGGCTTATTGCACGAGCATGTCAACAAGTTTAAATATCCACTCCCCCCTTCCACCCCCATTTTGACCGCACGTCCAAACAAAAGAAGAAGAGTTCCTGGGACCACATTCCTAAACTGCCCTCAGTGATGTGTAATGGAGTTTGAATGGTGCGAGCAACTTTTATGTTTTGCACCAGGAATTTATCTGTGGCTCTGCCAGCAGAGTGAAGCCGAAACAGGGACGCGGGGAAGAATGGCTCCTGCTTCTGCTTCTGTCGCTGTGTAAGGCCGTGCTCTCAAAGAGACTGATTCTCCATTTGGGAGTTGCTCAGTAAACTATAGCAATGGATGAAACAGACTACCAAACACTGACTTCCCTCAAAAGGTGTTAATATTTCCATAGAAGAACTTACAGCCTTGGCAGTGAATGGAAGAGAATCCAGAGAAATAAAAGTGGATGCCTGCTTCTTGTCATCACTGTCCAGAATTTCTAAAGTTTTTCATTCATTGACAAGGGGATCAATGGCACATCCAGTACAGTGACCACTGTAGTGGATAAGACAGACTAACAATATTACAAACAGTGTCACACCTGAAGTGCCTCAATATGTCATAAAATACTGTTTTGTCCTCAGGACCATTCATTTGCTTTACATTGCTTTACAATGTTATATAACAGAAACAACGGGCAGGGGGAAAATTAAAGGTAGTGTAAAGGTGAATAAATTAAAAAGAGCGAGATTTTGCCTTTGTAATAATAAAGGGGGTTTATTGATTTTTCAGAGGAAAAAGCTGCACAGTTTCACAGCACTGGCTTCCCAAGGGCCATGACCTGGCCTGAATTAGAAACAGTGACAGGGCAATCTGCAGTGAATGGACTCTCTGTCCTTTTGTTGTGCAATTCCTTTTGGAGAAAAGACAGGCGATTTGTACAATAAACATCCCAAAGATCACAGCTGGCACAACGGGTCATCTTTTGGCAGAAGCCCCCCCCAGGGGTGTATCTTCAGCCCTTTGTGCATGGCCCCCAGCAAATTCATGTGACAGGCAGCTCTATGAAGTACATCAGTGTTTGCGTATCCGCGTGTCTGTGAGGTCCCCTTTTGGGTTGCAATTAGCTTCTTAGCCATCCAGCTGTTTCTTGACTGGGGTCCAATGCTGCTGGTACCACTGCAAATCGCTTCCAAGAGCAGAATCTGCGTTACGTTAGAGATCTCCCTGCTACCTCTCTGAAATTGCCATTATCACATACTATAATTCACAGAAGGGGTAAGATGAGAGTGCTTTAACAATTACTGGCTAATCTTAGTCACTGAATGGCATCATTGTGAGACAGCTTCTCTGTTTTATCTTTTCTTTCTGAGATCAACCCTGCAAATATTAAAATAGATTCTATGCAAATGTGTGAGAGACAGACACCAGTTTGTTTAATATGGCAGGCAATCCAATTTCCTTTGCCTTGATTGCTCATTGTAATCGTTGCAACGTGTGGAGGCGAGAGTCCAGTCACAACTGCATCCAAAAAAGGAGACTGGATTTTGAAATGCGATCCGGGCCCCGGAATTCCACAGAAATTGACTTCATGGAATGTTTCCTCATCGTCTGCAAAAGAGGAGACCACTTGGGAGGTGTGATGCTCCCGGGGGAACATCCTCGTCCTCTTTGGCACCACGTCCCGCAGCTGAATAACGGTGCTTTTGTTTGTGTTCGCTTCACCCGGGAGACGGAAGAAAGCATGTGGCGCTCTCTCCCTCTCCTTCTCTGAGGGCCCGACTCCAGCCAGGTGGAAGGATGAAGTCCCCCAAACAAACAGCCCGGCCGAAGAAAACACTGCCCTGCCTTTGTGCCCCCCGCTCTGATTGGGTGACAAAATGATTGGCGGGTCAACAGCAAAACAAAGGGAGATTTGTTTATGCAGTTGCGTTAGCGGGGAGTCGCCTCCGCCTTCTGGACGCAGACACTGGCGGGGCTCCCCTGTGAAGAGGCGGTCAAAGGTCAGGCGAGGGGGACACCGCACACGGATGCGTACACGGAGCTCCGTAAACAGCGGCTCTCTCCCGCCAGCAGCTGAGCGGGGGGATATCCCATGGTGCTTTGCCAAGAGCAGCAGGCTGAAGACCACAGGGACAGCTAGGATCAACCAGCATCAATTCCTGATAGTTCTTGCTACCAAAATGTGTGTGTGTGTGTGTGTGTGTGTGTGTGTGTGTGTGTGCATACATGTGCAGGGAAGGGGAAGCTGTAGAAGAAAATCATGTTGTTAGTTTGATAAAATCAGCAAATAAGACCCCAAACTACCTTCAGTTTTTTCTATGGATGTGTCTTTAGTCCTTGTTTTCTTTTTTGCTCTTGAGGTAAAGTAATTAATCACAGCTGGGGGAAAAGGTTGCGAATTAGCTGACAGGAAATGAACTATTTTGGATGTTGTCAGGGCAGAAAGAGTTCTCAGGGCAACTGTGACTGTGGAGAGGAACTTAAGATGGACTTCAATGTTTAAACATGGAACCATATCCTTAAAAATATTTCCCAATGGGTAACAGTGAAATTGTACAGTTATTGCACCTAAATTACAAATTACAATTCATATGGAAACCACATTCATCTGTGAGCATTTATGTTTATACAGTATCTCTGAATGAACCTCATTCGAAAAGGATCGCACAAGATATGGCAGATGAAATTAATCATTTTCTGCAGTCAGATGAAAAGGTTGTGACTACACACTGAGTGGTCATGCGCTGTATTCCAATCTTGTGGGAAGGCTGCCAGTTCTCAGGTAAATCTAGGCAGTGACCCATTTCAGCAAAGCCTCCAAGAGCCTGGGAAAATCCTATCCCAAAACAGTGCTATACTGTAATCTCCTGCTATTAGTGCCTATAGCTGCCTACCTGTTGACTTCAATACAAAGAGGTGCATCGCAATTTGCAAGACAATCATTTCTGCAGGTTCAATGGCAGGCTTTGTGTTTCCTCAGCAACAAACTAAAAATGTCCTCGGCTTCTTGTGTGGTTACTAAGTGTAGCATAATTGAATATTTTGATTGTGGCCATTCCATATCCTACCCTATATGAATATGGGACTGGCTTGCTATTCCAAATTGTTGAATAATATTATATTCTGGGAAACCACGATGTTTGGCTTGCTCAGAGGAAGTATTCTAAGTATTATGTATCTATTTAAATCAGCCAGTACACCCCAATAACCATGAAAAGTTATTTAACGGTGAACATTTTGACATAAAACTGCATTGATGTATTTCAGATGTTTCATATCCATCAGGAGAGCAGCAGTGTTTTTACACAAAAGTGAGCAATGTTTCAGGGAAACTCAGACACAACTTAAGCCATTCCAGGGAGAATTCCTGCCCTGGACTGTTGACATTTGGATAAAGATTTTTGAGAAAGGATCCTTTTACCTCAATCATTTTCAATTATAGCATTTAGAGTCTTAACGCATTGTGTGGAGAATTAGGTGGAAATGGAGTCTCACAAGGCACAATTTAGCAGTCTGGGTAATATATATGGGGAAAAGTGCATGTCATTATTTTTTTGGCTTTGTGTAGGTTGATTCTCTAGCTGTCGAGAGCCCTGTATATATATATAATTTTTTTTTACAGTTTGAAACGCCGATTGGAATATGATATATTGGGGGGAATCTAAATTAAACTGTGGTTTAAATAACATTTGTATGTGTGGCAGGGGGGCAGACATGTCTTGACCATTTTTACAGCAGTAAATGGACATCAATATAAGCATATATCAGGAAGGTAGAAAATTGTACTGTACAACAAGCAGAAGATTTCAGAATATTCTTAGGGGTTTCAAACCAGCCATTGAGGTTTACCAATAGAATCTTATCCATAGAATCTGCAGTGTTTTAATCATGAACTTAATTTAATTGTGAACTTCAATCGACAGACACAAAATATTAAAACCCCTCAAATGGTGGGCAGCCTTCCCAGTAAGGGAGAAATAATTCGCTATTAGTAGATTTGGTTACCTGATGATGTTTTTGCTCAAAATAAGAAGATATTCTTTTGCACTAATATCATTCTTCAGAGATATAGTTTTTCTTAAGTAATCATTTTATTTTCCACAATTTTATTTTTTTTAAAGTTTGGCATCCTTTTTTTAGTACTCTGTGCACCCTCCCTAATGAAATTCAAAGTTTTAGCTCCTCTGGGTTTTTGTGACTACAGCAACCCAGTATGAATCAGAATAAGCAGGAGGAGATATGAGTGCAGTGCTCTGTACAGTGCATCCACTCTGGTTTTTAATAAGTTATCGCCAAGTGCCTGTCTAACACATGGCCACAGCAGGCTGAGACCTTGGAAACAGACTGTGAAGTTTACAGCCAGTGCCTAATGATCCAGAGGAAACGGTAAACGTCTCACTAGCGGTGGGCAGGCTGTTGATTGTAGAGTGGCCACTGTCATTAATGTTTTGGCATTTTAAAATACAAAACTAAAATTGCCAGTGGGACAGGTGGATGTGAATCTACGGGTGTTGAAATGATGTCATCTGAAGGGGGTAGGCGATTAGCTGTTTTAATCATAGTTTGTCTGATATTGCTTCCAAGCTTTATGATGCTGTGTCTCCTGGCTAGAACATACATCCTAAGAGTCTTTATATTGTTGTTATTATTATTTTTTTCTTTAAACAAGCACGGACTCTCCCCTGAAGCATATGATGTTACTAGCTGCTTCTTTTCACACCAGTTCACAAGCCAAGCTTGCACAGACAATAGTCGGAGGAAGACACTTTAAGCAGGCAGGCTGTGGGTGCCCTGTCTGTTTTTTCCATCGCCTTGCATACCCTCTGATGCATTATTTGCATTTGCTTTCATGCCTCTGTCACACACAGCACCTGTCTGTGAATTTACTTCAGTGTTACACCTGGTGGCAGCAATGAGCTGGCTCGTCTCAAGTGGTTAAGTTTTCAGCTTAAACTTATTTTTATGCTTTTTTCTGTTTCATCCATTCCATAGAATAGTTTACACTTAGTACCTTACCAGCAGAAAGATCGCTCTTTCTATCCACAAAATTTCATGAGCAAATCTAAATGCACAATGATCTATTATTGTCTGATTATTGTCTTTTACCTTCCGTTCGCCAGGTCTTCAAGGAGAAATTACAGGGTCTGCACTCAAAGGTGATTGCTGTCATCTTGGACTCATCCTTTCTGCTTCAGTATGTTGATGGCAAGCCGCAGAGAGGCAAAGGGATGAGATAAGTTTATTATTGTTCATCCGAGGCTTTGCTGACAAGCCCATGGGTGTTTGTTTAAACCAGGCAACGTAGCGTAGCTAATAATTTCCGCTAATCTTCTCCGCTAATTCCAGGGGCCTTAGGACCTATATTCATGTTTCCAGGCTTTGCTTGTGTGCTTATTGCTAAAGTAAGCCTGCCTAACGTGGTATCAATATAAATTTTAACAGTGTTTGGGATACCTCCAGGCTGGCTCAAACTCAGATGAGTGTGTGTGGTGAGATGGTCTTATAAGGAAATAGAATATGTTGCCATATATTGAAACATGATCAAGATGAGAAAAAATATTGGATCATGGGAAAATAAACATACTGTTTCCATTTTCAAATGCTAAAATAAATTTTAAAAGAAAACTTTATTGTGAAATATATTTAACATTAAGCTTTCCAAAAAGTCCATGTTTTAACAATACATTACTGTACATTATTACTTTCTACAAAGGGAGCCAAGGATGGGGGAAGCTATGGGAAAGTCTCTCTGGACTGCACCCTGGAGGAGCAGGGGAGGGGACAAAGGGGGTTTCCCAATGTCCTGGCTAAATTCCCAGCTTAATTCTCCTCCTCTCATGGGCCATTCCAGGATTTTTTTTTTTTTTTTGGGGGGGGGGGGGGGGTCATTATCTAAATATTGTGAATGGAAAGATGTTGTCAATTGCCTTTTATAAATCTAACACGCTTCAAACCAAAACCCAGCACAAACTGGGGGGTGGTGGTGGGGGGAGGGCTTCACTAAAGCCTGAAGGGGACCCTTTCTCTGAACCTCTATCGACCTCAGCTTACGTGCAGATTGATGTTCTGGTACGAACATGGCTGCCGTGCCCCACGCAGGTGGGTGCTTCACTATGGAACACCAGCAAAGGCAGAAGTGAGCTCTCCCCCCTCTACGGTGAAAGTCTGTAAGATTGTGAAAAGTAATCTTCTCAATATGCTGCAGCCCGCCTCCTAGGCTCGCATGCACCTCCTCCAGAGGACCGAACGCATGATGACCGTAAGGCGTGCGCCGCCCGGTTCAGCTGCACTGGGGCGACCCCGCTCTGCTGCCGCATGGACGGGACAGCTGCACTGCGTCAGCCTGCGGCCAGTTCTGATCACACGGCACTGCGCTGCCCTGCTCGCGTACTGCAAGGACAGAGAACTGCAGGACTGCCCCCACTGCAGCCCGCTCTAACTGCACAGCGCTACAGCACAATGCTCACGCACTGTAGGGACTAAGAACTGCAGTACTGCCCCCACACATGCAGGAGATAACAGGCCAACACTAAAATAATACCCAGCTTATTAAACAGGTATCTCATGATAGCAGATCCTGAGAGTAATCTTTGCTGAGTCCTTTCTGCTGGCTTTTATATTTAACAGTGTCTTTGTGGAATTTCAGGCTGTACAGCTGTTTTCCCTGTGGCTGACTGCTGAGCTGTCCCAGTTGCCATCTGTATAAGCACGCAGTGTGCAGTGAATTCGCATTATCTGGTAAAACATGTGGCGAACAAGCAAATTTCCTTTTCCTCCACCCAACAGCACAGTCCTTCACTGTATAGTAGGGCTGACCCTTACTGACTCTTAACCCTATACTATTCACAGTTCATTTTTTTTATCATGTAGTCAGTTTATATTCCCATCCATGTTCATTAAAGCTTATATTTATATGATATCTATTAGCATGCATCACAGGTGTCAGATTCCAGTCCCGGAGGGCCATGTTGCTGGTTTTCAGTATTTTTTTGGCACCGGTGATTCATTTAAGCCATTGAGTTAAATTAACTTGATCTACAGTGTTAATTTTATTTTGAATTAGCACATAGTACGAGGCATGAAAAACGAACCACTGATTCTCTGTCTCATAAGTTATGGTGAATGTTGTGAGCGCAGACAGTTCTGTCATGTTGGCCGCATCTTGTCGACCCAGTCGGGGGATTTCCCCCGGCTGAAATGTGAAGGAATGCGCTGTTTAAATGAGCTGTTTAAAAAGGAAAGCCAGTCCAGCATGCCGACCGACGGAGACAGAAACCAAGAGCGGATCCTCGGACCACCCAACCGCACTGGAGGAGCGTCTTCACACTCCCAGAGGTTTACATTATCAAAGCGAGAGCGTGACCCCTCCGTACAGACCGACGGATATAACTATTGTTTTCCTGGGTCTCCAGCCTTTTTTTTTACTGTAGAAAGTGCTTGATTGCTGAAGGACTGTCATAACATCACTCAGCAGTGTAAACTATGAACCGCACGGATAAAAATAAACCTGCGGCGCGTCGATGTGCGTGTCACCAACAATAAATGAAGCCGCCAGGAAAAGCAGCGCTGCAGAAATGTGTAACTGTTAGCGCTACCACATCCGTAGGTTTTGCTTTACTACAGTTATAAACCAATATCTCATTTCTGACTGGGTGATGCACTTTTAAAGATTAAGCTCCAGGGACTAATTCCTGTTCCTTGTTGTGTCTGAAGAAATTTAAAAAATATGACATCTCAGCATTATAGCTGTTTATCCAAAATGGATGATAACACATATTGGAAATTTACAGTCAGAAACAGCCAGTAAGGGTTTACAGTATCACAAGATGATCAAGGCTTAGATTTTTTCGCAGTAAGTTTCTGTTGTTCAGTACGAAAGATCTTCGAGTCAAGGACACATTGGACTCACAAAATGCAGTTTCATAGGTAATGGCAGTGTGTTTGGATCTTTCCCTCTTTTTGATTAAAAGAGATTCGAGCGCGGGTCTTTCACAGACGCAGTTAGTGAAACGAGAGCAGCTCACTTTCTGGGCAGCACATGTGGCTAATGACAAAGCTCTGCGAAATGGTGCCTGTGTTGTAAAGAGGGCCTGCGCAGACCCATCTCAGGGGCCCGTAAACAGTTTCGGAGATGAGCCATGTGGTGGGGCTCAGGCTCAGCAGCAGTGGACGGTTATTAAGTCTGTGGTTTAATAACTGTCATAACAGGAAACATCCGTACGCAACCTGGACCACAAATAAAATTAACAGCTGAGCCAGTTACTCTTCTGCAAATAATCAAATTCATCGCAGGAGTTTTCCTCATATAAAAAATGCCTGCAACTGACCACACTCTTTAAAACCAGTAAGAAACCTGTAGTATGAATTCTATATTTATTTTTTTTTAAATAAAATATGTACTGTTCTCAATGCAAGGTATTAACCTTTGGACATGATACAAAGGGGTCAAAAGGGCACTCAAATTGTATTTGCACCAAAGAGAGAACTCAACATTATAATTTGTTGATATGCACACTCGTGTGTATACAAGCCTGTACTTGAATGAGTGCATGCGTGTCTGTGTGCGTATGTGTGTATACTTGTCTATGTGTAAATAGATGTGCACACAGATGTGCGTGTACACCCGTTTGCATGCACATATTTGTGTGCGTGAGATGTCTCATTTTCAGCTGTAAAGAAATAAACTGCCCTGGCAGTGGTGCTCTACGGTGGTGTTGAGCAGCGTTCAGGCCCTATTATGACAGCTGTGCCATGTTAGCGTTAGAATAGTGTCTCACACATCAACACCTGTCCGGGAGCAGAACCTTGGTGTCAGAGCTGAACGCTTGCCCGGGGACCCATATTCTCATCAGCTCTGCTAATGGATGGGTGGCCGACGTGCTCCAAATGCCTGAGCGGAGAAGGGAGAAGAGACAGGGCAAGAGAATTTACTGTTTGACGGGCTTCGAAGTTGCTTTAGCGTCCAGTTGAGCAGCCAGAAATATCAAACTGTAACTGTTTGACTGTAACTATAAACTCAAACTGCTCATTTTCCTTTATGTGAGCTCCTTTACTCAAGGGGAAGAGAGCGCTTCAGAATGCCTCATTAAGTCGGCTGTTTAGAAATTCATTCCAGATCTCAGGTAACTGAACTGAGGCAAAAGTACTTTTGGGAAATGGGGGGGGGTCACATTTTGGGTCAGAAACCACCTGTGTATAAAGAATGTTATCCATCTAGACATCTGGATAGCAAATCCAAATATCTATCACTGTCTCTCACTTAATGTTTAAAATTCGGAAGCTGACCACATTAAAACTATTATTTAGTCATTTCTACTCCTTTGGTGTCTGACGAGGAAAGCTGCAGCTGTATTTGTATATCAACAAAATGAATGCTAGTTTAATATGACTAGTTTAATAAAATCTTCATATTTGACCCTAAATCATGCCTGAAACCAACTTCAGATGTGATCAAGGCACCAAACAAAGATCAGGGGAGCGTTTTCTTTACCAGTAGAACAAAATGAAGATAATTTACCTCAGTGATAAAGACATTTTGCTATATTAACCTTATCTCTGGAAAAGAAAATCCAAGCAGTAACAATCCTGGAGAAAATCAAAGATTGGTTTGCTTTCATATTATGTGTATTAAAGGGATAGTTCACTTTCTGGGTTTTTAAAGTTTATATATTTTTTCAGCTTTAGTGTATGATTTTGTTTGGCTCAGATCATTTTTTGCAATATGAAGGATATTTCTGATTCTTACAGAAGTTCCTGCTGGCTTTATAACATCTGATATTGGGGCTTTCAGAGGTTTGTGGGTTAAAGCAAGTAAATACACTTCAGGTAAATCCAAAGCTGCTTTTACAGGGATGTTATACCTCCAGAGGCTGTATATATATATATATATATATATATATATATATATTATTTTTGTTTGCAACTATCACCTAAAGCAAATGCAACCTGAGACTGTTACAGTCAAGGAAAGAAGTACCAGCACCATATACAAACTGATATTTATGTTTAGAATTGTGAATAAATTATATGAAATCAATGTCTTGTATCAATGTCTTGTCTATGTAGGGGCAACATAGCTCAGGAGGTAAGAGCGGTTGTCTGGCAGTCGGAGGGTTGCCGGTTCGATCCCCCGCCCTGTGCATGTTGAAGTGTCCCTGAGCAAGACACCTAACCCCTAATTGCTCTGGTGAATGCGAGGCATCAATTGTAAAGCGGTTTAAATAAAAGCACTATATAAATGCAGTCCATTTACCATTGTACTTCCGCTGGAAACATAAGATTGCTGAACAAGTTGCTTTTGAATTTCTTGAAATGTATTTTCTTGTTTTAAAACCAACTTGCAAAATGTGCTATACTATATTGCCATTATAAAGCTGGTAGGTGTTAGAAAAATATCTTTTCTCAGACTCAAACAAACTATCTGGACCAATTGAAAACATATATTGCAACCAAATAATATCAAAAACTCCAAAAAAGTGAACCACTAACCTGTAGGCTTCTGTGGAAGCAGAAATACGGTATAGGCACCACCTTGAAATGTGGGTGACCACTAGGTGGCAATATGAGGCAGTGGGGAGCTGGACTCTGAGAAGACTACCAGAACAAGCCACATATCTCAACCCTGATCACCTTTTACAAAGGTTTAAGATCAGAGTCATAGGTACTAATCAATCCAGCACTGTAGACTCCATGTTTTAGAGCAGGGGTCCCCAAACTTATCCAGAAAGGGCCAGTGTGGATGTTGGCTTTTGTTTCAACCAAGCAGTAACGCACCCGATTCTACTAATCAACCAGTAGAGTGTTTGCTAAGCACTTTGATTAGTAGAATCAGGTGTGTTACTGCTTGGTTGAAACCATGGGAAGTTCTGGCCTCTGGCGCCATCTACTGGGCCACATATGTATGAGTCAGGCACTTCATTCTGGAATGAATTAAGCTCCTCTCCCAGAGCCAGAGGAGCTGTGTTTATCTTGGCAGGCTGACCCTGCCAGAACATTAAACTGAGCACTATATAGTGAGTACTGAGCGTGTGTCCTGATCATTGTTACCTCACTCATTTCACAATCTGATCCACTTTATATGGCAAAACCTCTTTTTGAAAACAACTTGCCACTGCTCATTTGACAATATTTATAAACATATTTAGTTGCCTTTAAGAAATAGGATTAAGCTAATGAACAGCAACTTTCAATGATTTATGGGATATTTATTTTTAAATCACGCACACTAACCAGTCCCATGTAATTAAGCAGTTATTTGTTACTCAACACAGAGAGAGTGAACGAGTGAGAGAGAGAGAAAGAAAGGAAGAAAGAGAGAGAGAGAGAGAGAGAAAGAAAGAAAGACAGAGAGAGAGAGAGAGAGGGAGCAATGAGTGCTACATCCAATGGAGCTCATATAAGCAGAATGAATTTCTACTTTTTGGATGGGAGTCATTGCAGCCACAGACTCGCATGAATGTGCAGCAATTTAAACTCTGTATGTCTGTATACTTGCAGCTCTCAATAATCTGTCCCCGGCCCTCACTGAGTCACCCATAAACCAGTCCCTGGGTAATCTGGTCCTGATGAGTGCCTGGACAGGGGCCTGTGAGAAGAGACCGATATGGGAAGGAGCACACTCCACGCACACCGGTTCAGTGCACCTCATTGACTCCTCCCACTGGCCACTGTGACAGGGCTCCTGAAAGCACACGTCCTAAAACCATCGGCAAAATACAAGGCCTTTTTTTTCTTTTCTCATACAAAGCAGCTTTTAAGCAAATTTGAAGGCTGACGAACCTAGTAAACATCGAGACATTTGTCATAAGGACATGAATCCGATGTCTCGGTTTATTGAAATGACGAGCTTTCCCGGAACAATGACGTTGAGTGGAGAACAGGGGATAAACGGAGGGGAATAATGAGCCCTCAGAGTGGGCCCTTTCCCGTAATCCTAACCCTTTCACACAGTTTTGCCTCCGTGATCTATTTTAAAGACAGACGTTGGGGCAGCCAATGGCACAAATGTCTAGAGAACATGTTTCACAACGCCAGCACAGCCTGTTCTCCTGTGACATCTGCTGGCTTGTGTCTCTGGACCTCCTCTGCTGTCCCCATGGAAATCATCTCTCATATTTTGTCTGTTTCGGGTCTAAAAATTGAACGAAATGCCACTTTAAGTTGCCAGAAGCTATCAGCTCCAGTGGTTCACATCTGATGAAGAAATAATTGTGGAAAAATACAATTTCATATCATAAACTCAACATAAGTCAACATATGAGTCATAAGGATTTTGTTAGGTCTGGGATGTCACTTGAACCTTCTTTGTGAACTGCATTTGACCTTTAACATATCAGATCTACCGTACTGAGTGGTGACATTTTCAATTCAATCCTACTTATCTCAATTTAATTTCCATAGGATCACACGGGAGGGAGAGAAGTTCTTGAAACAATTTTTTTTAATTATCTATGAAGCTTGTAGTTTCAGTGCTGGATGGGGAAAATCCAAGAGATATTTATGAAATGACATGAAATGTTTATTATTAAAACTGCACGATCAATGATCTGGTAGTTATTCTAGTTTATCTGGGTAGGCCACTTACCTTGGACCTTACATTACAGTTTGGCATTTAGCAGACACTCTTATCCAGAGCAACTCTAACAAATTACATTTTTGCATGCAATGCTTGCATTAAGCCTGATATTTTATTGAATTAATTCAGGTTAATTGGCTTTCTCAAAGGTACAGCAGCAGCACACCCACTGGGTCCCAAATCCACAATCTCTGCATTACAAGTCCAATTCCCTATCTATTACACTGCACTGCCTTTACATTTCATACATTTTTGTTTGTTTTAGAGCCAAATTTGGAGCAGACAGACCTGCTTAAAGTCTGTTTTACAATGTGAAGCAACTTAATAGCTTGTTCACTATTTATATAGCTATTTTAGCAGCTAGTTGACTAACTGACTCCAGGAGCCAGAGAGATGTCTCATCTCTTTAGGTTCTGCTAGTCAAGGAGTGATTTCTGCGTGAAATTCTGAGAGTAAATTCTGTGATTTTTTTGTGATATTCTGTCTTCATGCATCTGTATTTTGAACCACCCGATAAACTTTATGTACCACAAACTCAGTTAAGCTGCTTGAGGTTACATGACTATTAGCATAAAAAACTGTCACACTAGAACTACCCGCCTAATTGCCCTCTATATCTGTTTAGCTTCACAATCCCTTGCATTTTTTACCGGCTTTCATTCCCCAGGTCATCATTGTAAATGAGAACTGAGATCTCAGATGATCTACATGACTTTATAAAGGTAAATACATCTCTTTTCAGCACATAGCTGAAGGATCACTTAGACAGATGGTAAAGGAATGAAGAAGTATCTACAGCAGGAAAGTCCATAGCACTAAAATTCAGAATGAGCCGTACATCCCGTAATGAGATGGAGGTTTATTACCCCTTGGTCAGCTGTTTTTTTCTCTCTAGAACTCAGCAGAAAAGAGCTCACCTTGTTCACAAAACACTGCCTACCTAATCGCTTGGAATGCTGGAAGATTTTTGGAGAAAACCAGACACAAGCAGTTCAAGATGAATTTTTCAATATTGCCATTTACCATCTGTATTTTTGTCTGAAAAACAAAAGCATGCTTATTTGATAAATTTAGTGATTCCTCCATTTCAGTACAGTAAAATTCCATTACTGTTTGGCACTGACCGCACAGTATGTGTGGGAATTTTTATTTTTACTTGAAAAACATCACTATGTTGGAAATCCATCAAAAAAAGAAAAAAAAAAAAAGAAAAAACTTCACTTTGATTTGAAAAATGATTTGAAATAATACCAGTGTACTGGGGTTTCATCTTTATTGTATTTACAAAGATGTCAGCGCATTGTAATTTCCCACAAGGTCTATTACAGTGTAATAGCATGAATTTAGATACGCTCACGACCGTGGGTAGTGGATGAGAGCTGGTCTCAGCAGGCCGTTTGCATTACACGTTTCAGCCTTGCGGGGATCGTAAACGTGGTCAGAGTCCGGGAACTCGTCGCAACAAAGCCTCATTCAGGGTTTGGACCGTGCCGGTATGAACACGCAGACCCTGCCTAATGACCTGAGTTTACAGCCGTCCGTTTAGCTTTTACCATGACTGGTATCGAACGCCTGCTTGTTATGCTGCGGTCAGTGAATCGGCTTGCTGTTCCAGTACCACAACCGAGGACTTTTTGCCCAAACGTAACTGGGGCAGACCCCCACTATGCAGCAGTAGAATCCAGCAGCTGTATGCAGCCAGGCCCTTATTAGCCTATTTAAGAAATGCTGTCCTTGAGACATACCTGGATATTTAGCATTGAGGCTGCTGTGAAACATCACCTTCCCTTTTCACATTATTCCCTTTTAGTTTGTGACGTGGTTATGACTTCTGTCACTTGCAATGCACCTTGGGAGTTATTTACCCATAATGTCTTTTAAATATTGGATCACACTGTGCACTGTGTAAATGTACATACATATGTTTAATCCAAAAGCTTTTATGTAGCATGCATATCACCTTAGTTAACACAATATGAAATGTTTATAAGTAATTTACAAGCAAGTGAGAAGGGATTTTGGTGCTGGGGATGAGAGGTGAGCTTAGTCAACTGGCATTACCTGGAATAATTTGCATGCGAGAACATCATTGTACATAATACAAAGCATTTATGAGTACACTGCTTTTACTGATATACTCAATAAATGCAGCATACATGCCCCATGAAGGCCTAAGGGAAACATACTTTACACAAAGTGTGACCAAATGTTAGGCTTTTTAACAGGAAAAACCCCGGGATTCCACACATAGTTCACTCAAAACCGCATTGTTTGTGCCACAGTGCTTTCCCATGGGGTCTTTGCCAACTACAACGGAAAATAAATCAGAAACACACCGCTTTCCCCCGGGATGTGCGACTGCGCTGGGTTTGCAGATGTAGCCAGCCGAACACCAGGTGCCTTTGAGACTTACATTAACGCGTGTCTCTCTGAGGGGGAGGCTCTGAATGCCATCTCAGCCTGTGTTTATAGCATGTAGAACGTCATGGCCGTGCGCCTTATTCTACACAGTGCCGCACCTATCCGTGTTATAGAAACGTTTCGATGTTCACACTAGTTCGAGACAGATGAGATGCAGTTGACCTTTGAGGTCTTTTAAGACCCTTTGTTATATTGTTGTTTTTGAATTGTAGTGTGCTGTATTGTATTTCATGCTGAGTGCTGCAGCCTAGCGGCAACTGATCTCATGAAAAGAGATTTTCATCTCAGTGAGGCTCACCAGGATAAATAAAGGTTAAATAAAATAAATAAAGCATCTGTTTCATTTGTTTCACTGGTTTTTATGCAAGGAACATGCCTTGGAAACATTCTGGCTATCATATCTGTGAAAGTAAAACTTAATGTGGCGGTTTTATGTAAAAACAAGCTGGTCTCAGGGTTGAAATATAAAAGAAGAACAGTATGTACACCGTGTCTATGTTTCCTACAACACCTTATAGTATACTAGAACAAATACTATAATAGTGGATTGTTATTTTTTAATGGTGGTCTGGTGGTGAAGTCATAAATGTGTCTGGTCTCTAGAATATCTTATTTGTGATTTAAGTTACGTACTTGTGATACTCAGTTTGAAGTAGTGTATGCACCACACAAAAATAATTAAATATACACATTGTATGAATGGCAAAACGTTTAATGTGCAAACATGTGGTGCTGGATAAGACAGGCAGTACCGAAGAGCCGAGCATAAAATTGTGGGAAGATGAGTTCTACACATCCTGCTGTCCCTCTCATCTGAGGGCTTCAGTCAAAGATTAAGGTACAAGTGTTGCATAATTTCAGGCAATTCCCATTCTTTTTTTTTCAAACAGCTAAATGCGGTTTCACCCTTTATGATGTCCGCTATTTCACAATTTACGAAGAAAAAAGGAACAGTATGAGACAGAGGTGTGGGTTTGTGTGAATGAGACATAAACAGAGATTGAGAGAGAGAGAGAGAGAGCGATGGACTCTATTTGAGTTCAGTGAGAGGGAGATGAAACTATGCTGACCTTTTGAGGCCAGAGTTATGTGCCAGATTGTTTGTTAGTTCCAGAGAAACATCACGACTTTCCTTCACGCCTAGCTGTTGTGAGAGAAAACAAAGAGCCTGTAGCCAACTGCAGTTTACCGTCAGTCCCTTCTAATGCAGCTTCCTGTGACTACTCTTTCACACGCTCAGCTTCTTCTCAAAGGGGATGCCACTTTTCCAATGACTCACTGCTTGGACCAAAAAATACAGGCTCCAGAGTCGGAATTTCCAAGTATTTCTGCTTTGGTAAAAGTAAGCGTTTTATTTCAACCTTCAGTTAAATGACAATAAAAATGACAAAACAAGCCAACCAATTAAAATGGAAGCAAAAAACAGGTGAATC
Source organism: Anguilla rostrata (assembly GCF_018555375.3). Classification (NCBI taxonomy): domain Eukaryota; kingdom Metazoa; phylum Chordata; class Actinopteri; order Anguilliformes; family Anguillidae; genus Anguilla; species Anguilla rostrata. Next base: position 12,986,286 of record NC_057946.1, read on the forward strand.
AGCTAACTCTAAGAAAGCCTGACAACACAAGCCACTCCTGCAAAGTTAACTCTGTAATAAACTGCCTTAATTAATAAATAAAGTGCTCATTAACAACGAAACTTAAATGTATGTTCAGTGTTGACTGGCTTTGAATTTTATATGAACGTAATTTTTTTATTTTATATCAATGTAATCCTTGCATTTTATATTAATGTATATTAATGTAATTTAATGTTTATCATGTAATGTGTTATGTACAGTATGTCAGGTGTGGACCCCAGGAAGAGTAGCTGATTGCCACGGCATCAGCTAATGGAGATGAACGAATAAACCGAGTAGACCCAGTGGTCCTCCAGGACCAGGGGCGAGAACCAACGATGGAACTGAATGGTGTCCACTTGCATCCCCAGTGGATGTTAAAACAGATCTGCACATATTCACGCCCAAATATTAATTCAGTTTTAACATCAAAAATATCCAGTGAATATTTGAATAATTTAATCAACCGCTCTAAACAGCTATTTTAATTTTGTATTCATACAGCACATATATTCTGAATTGCGGCAGCAGAACAACCTGCTATATAGCGATAATAAATGAATTTATCAAATGTCACTATTTGCCTCTCTCCCTGGAGACTGGAGTTCAGGCCTCACTAGATCCCTGCCGTACAATATAAATGATAAATTAGAAAATGCTCCAGCATTTTCAGTGTAAAACCACCTTTTTGGAGTACTGTTAAATCTGATATAGTTTTGGACCTTCCTTTTATTTACTTTGTTCCTGACTCATGAACTCTGCTACATTTTTGTTAGTTCTATCACAGCTGACTTCAGGCTTAATCACTATTAACACATCGTATTCAGAATACTTATTTGAAGAAGTTTTTAGGAGCAGTGAACAAAACTGATGTGGTCCTGCATTAAAATTTAAATCTAGCTAGGCTGGCACAAGGCTTTGAATTGCATTCAACTAATCAGTAGATAATGAATAGAGAGACAAGCTTTCTGGCATTCGTGCCAGAGAAAAGAGGTGTCAGGATGATGTAAAGAGAAAATATGATAAGAGTGAAAAAAACATTGTGCTGCTCTGACAGAAAATCACCCACACAGTCATCTTCCTTATCGGTGTTAGGAGACTTCATCATGTAGCCAAGGCTGAGAACAGGAAGTGGGCCATTAATCCTGTTCATGGAAGTGAAGTGACATCGCTGCTGGTGTGTTTTCTGTTTCATGTCAAATGGGAGAAGAGTGGCCTGCACTTCTGTGCTTTGGTATTGTGGGAGACACTCCTGTACAGCCCTGTACGTCTGCAAGACTCGCCTGACCCTTGAGAGCATCAGCCATTCACAAATCTTCTCCATCCCATTGTGTTTAGAGCCATTTTCTCCATTTCCTTAATTAGAGTACATTACATTACACTCATTTAGCAGATGCTCTGATCCAGAGCAACTTACAATGTAGGAGTAACGTAAGTGCTTTCTCCTGATTAATATGAGCACTAATGCCCAGCCTGACTAACAACATTCTCAGACTTGTGAATAAAGATGTAACAGGGCTTCAGTCTGCGTAGGCCCTCCCATGCTTATTAATTATTTTATTTGTTCACTCTGTGTGACCCTCCAGGTTTAGGTTATGTCTGCTTTGCTGCTGGGGGATTTCTAAAAATAAACTGATGTACATGATATATCATTATTTTCCCTACAGATGGCCACCGTTTTTTTTTTTGTTTGTTTTTTTTTGCATGTGCCTCCTGTTGATTTTTTTCTTTATTTTTTTATCTGCATACTCATTATTTGATGTGATATATCAGGTTATTAACATAACTAAATTTAAACATTCGCTGCTAAGGCCGCGTATTGTGTGTTTCAATGGTTATCCTCCAGGGGTCCCCATAGGCACTCCAACAGCACAGTCAAGTGACAAATTGTACAGTTGAGTTTCTAATTGAGGCATTTATAAAAACAACCATTCAATCTACAGTAATGTGGGTAGAGTCAGGAAGGACAGTGAACATGGATGGAAGTTTAAATGCTGCAAAAAGCATGTCTTTGAGCCAGTGGTCCTCACTCCTGGAGAGCTGCAGGGTCTGCTGGCTTTCGTTGTTACTCAGCACCTGAGTAGCACAGCAATTGATCAGTTAAAGCAGTTGATTACACTGTTAACTCAGGTCACCTGGTTTCTTGGGTCTGAATCAATCACTGATCTTTAGGAAAAACAAAAACCAGCAGATTCTGTGTCTCTACAGGACCAGGACTTAGTATCACTGCAAAAAAAAAAAAAGCAAAATGCATCCATATAAAGCAGGGGTGTCCAATACGAAAAGCAGCAGTGTTTTAGCCCAATCACCTGATTCTATTTCAAACCTTGATTGAAGACCATGACTAGTTAATTAGTTGCATCATGATTTTTTAAATTTTATTTTTTTACTTTTTTGTGCAAGTTAAATGTTATATAACTGCTCTTATTTTTCATTTGGGCATTTCCCAGAAAACCTAGCATGCCCCTGTATAACATTTTAAAATATTGCAGCATGTCCACAGTAGTAAGTAATCAAACTGAATTCAATCAAAGTGTCGCTTGCAAACATCACTGTCAATCATTATTTGTGTTTAATCAGTGGAAATTACTTTATCAGCTTAAATTATTGAGGTGGTGCAAATGGGATAATTGTTTGAAACAGTGCTTGATAAAGAGGCTATTGTCACCTCTAGCCTTTTGTGACCATCTTTTATGCTGCAATGTGTCAGTGCCCTGGCAGACTTACCTAAGGACCAACACCAAGAGCAACCTGTTTGTATGTGGATTCTGCAAATACATTTGCATCTAGGTGAGCACTAGGTGAACACTAAACAACCTCTGTGCATGGTGTTAATAGCTTTGTTGAATGAAAGCTGCTCTTTACAGGTCTGCTAGTGGGTCGCCATTTAGGGGCAATGGGCCTGCTTCTCAGGGATCCCAAACTGGACACCCTACTGTGATGAAGGGGCCCTAATTGTCCAGTCACTGCCAAGTATTTAATGTTGCCTGGAGAAGAGCCAATATGGAGGCAGTCCAAGAGCTTATTGAGCCACTGAAACTAACAAGCACTGATGTCCTGTAGCATATATGCAGAAACTGGAAGCTGTATGGTCTGGACTGGATTCAGCAGGAGCTCTATAAAATAAAAATGGAAAAACAAGAAGACTCTGCATTTCTGTTGTTATACCACTGGGGATGATAAAACCAGGACGACAGGAACTAGGGAAATCTGACTCTGCTGCTTGCGCTGGAGTGGCATAAAGGTTTGTGTCTGATTCGCTGCCAGGTCAGACCTGCACCGATTGTTACCCCTCTACGATATGGTATTATTATTGCTCCTGTGATTCATTTCCTGGGGTAACTCTAGAGGGTTTATGATTTTATGACTGACAGACGTGGAGCAGACAGCTCTACTGATAAATACAATGAACTTCCAGTGATTTTTCCCAAGGGCTGAAGGAAAACTAGGTAGAGAAGCATCGGGACAATTATTGTATGGTATTGATGTTATTGTGATGACGGTCCTCTGAGTGTGTGTGTGTGTGTGTGTGTGTGTGTCTGCCTGCATGCATGTGCTGGGTTTCAGGAATCACACTACAGTGGAGGTGACGATATGGTCCTTGACTAGAGAGATTGGCTGGAGCTCGTGCCTGGCCTCCTTAAGACGGAACCGAATTACTGTAGCAGTCTCAGGCTTCATAGGAGAACCACAGTGAACACACACATAATGTACAGAAATCACAGGCAAGTGCGCTCTGAACTAAATGTGTGGAAAGGCTGTGTGGGTGGAGTCTGTAGCCTTGCTCTGCGCTGCCAGTCTGTAGGCGTAGACCCCATTCAGTCCCAGTAAAAGGACTCTTTGTAGTCTGCATCTCAGGTCTCTTATCGAATGAACTGCTGATCTGGCAAGTGGGCGAGCTCTCTGATGATGCTCCTGGAAAAGATGGTTCTGCCAGATGTGAGTTGCTCAGCCGAGGACTTGAAAGTGGCAGCAACACGAATCCTTACATTGGTCTGTCCTCACATCCACTTTGAACTTGAACTATCTTCAGCTGGATGCTGGGATAAAGCACCCAGTTAAACTCACTAGAGGGGGATTTGTGCATGGCATTTTTTGATGTTAGCCTGTGAGTTGTTGCTACACAATTAAATGTCCAGCGTTAACTCCATTCTAACAGTGTTAATTCAACTCAAAACATTTGGTCCCACTCTGGAATGTGCAACCAAATGGTATCTGTTGAGAGCTGAAATAACACTGTTGGAGTTGAATTAACACTGGACATTATACTGAAAAAGGCCTGGAGATCTGTAAAGCACATGGCCGTAGTAACTGCGGATTAACTATGGGTAACAAAGATTTATTTTGCATTCAGTGTGTTGGTTAGTTCACTGTGTTAGTTGGTAATAAAGGTAGACTGCTGCCTGAAATTGCACATAGAGTAAGGTACAGTTGTGCAGGTCGAGCTCAGCTTGGCTGTGTCAGAGCATGAGAATGAAAGTTTATTGAGAAGAGTGGCTCTTAAACAGAAGAGGAGCAACCAAGACAAATTCAATTAAGCATCAGATAGAATTTCAAAGCATTAGAATGACAGAGAGCTGCTAAGGCTTCGGATCAGAGTCATAATAGCTGTTGTCACTGGGTCATGCCTGTTCCCTTCACACACTTAAGCAGAGGGCATTCATTATGCCTCGTATTATAATAATGGGAGATCAGATATCCAGTGGCTGTTAAAAACTCCTCACAGCTGTGAGCACTGTCCTCAGTCATGCTGATTACTCTGACAACCCTCTGCACTTCAGAATCAAGGACAGTCCAGGGAGGGATAGTCATCGGCAGAGGGAATCCTATCGGACCCGACGTAAACATCCGTGAGTAGAGGTTTAATAACCTGGTTTAATAATTCCCTGCAAGTATCTGACTGGTTCTGCCCAGCCCACATTCACTGGACACTGCTACTGTTCTCAGAAGCCCGACAGCTTCATGCTGCTTACCGTGTGCCTCAGTACTGGACAGGCTAAGTAAGAATGCACTGGAAAATATAAAAAGATGAAATATGTATAACATAAAGTTATGAAATAAATCATTGAATCACTGAAGTTGCCTAAAGCAGGAGAGAGCCACAAATTGTTCTGTTTTGTTTTCTGTTTTGTGTATCTGACATTTGCTCTTTTTGTATTTGCTATTACACTTAGGACAAAAGAGAAAATTTATAGAAGGGATCTTGGTGAACAAGCACTACTGCCCGAAATCTGATTTTTTAACTTGTGGTCTGGTATGTCCGTATTTAGTTTGAAATTTTGGTTAACAGTACCCTCTGTTGGACAACTGAGACTGTGCATCTTATAACTCTATTTAATACATTCAGATCGATCCATAATTTGCCAAGAAGACAGCTAATTTTTTGGCATTATCCATTATGATAAAAATACATGAATCATCAATGAGCAAAAAAATCCAAATGCAATGATGAAAACGTGTTTCATTTTGCAGCACTTTACATATTAAATTGCATTTGGCAACACTGCATTCATGTTCATGTTCATGTTAATTTGGCAACATTGCATTCATGTTCAACATCTAATGCAGCAGCTCTCAAATTCGGTCCTGGGGGACCACTGCGTATGCTGGTTTTTGTTCCAAGCACAGTAGCAGTCCCAGAATTTTAACAAGCTGTTAATTTGTCGTAATTATGTGCTTTTCATGTTTAGAGGGATTATTTACCCTCTTAAGTCACATTATGCCAGGAATAGTTATGCATGCCATTAAGATTACATAAAAAGAGGTAGCAATGAAACAATGATGATATTAAAGACTGAGATGAATCAATAGGCTCCTAATTCAATTGTTCAACACAAGTGCTTCAGTTTATTTATTTTTTTATTAAATATATTAGCACAATTCAGGTTTGACTTGTCATTTGCTTTGTCTTTGAATTCTTTATTTTTTTGTTTTGTGAATTCTGTGTGCCTCCCAAATGGTTAGCTTTGGTGGCCATATGTCCATACTTTCACCAATTAGGAGCCTATTGGTTCACCTCAGCCTATATTTTTATCAGCTCAATAACAATTTTGGTACCTCCTGGGCAAATAATCCATCCAAACTTGAAAAGCACAAAAATAAAAAATCCTATTCAATTTCTGGGATTTAAATTGTGGTTGGAACGAAAGCAAGCATACACAGTGGTCCCCCAGAACCAGGTTTGGGAGCCACTGATCTGATGGTGATGTTTTAGTGAATTCTGAAAGACATTGCCATGCTTGCGTTTGAAACATGGCATCAGAATTATAAATGACATGTAAGCACAAACATTCATGCGCCATCATTTATTTGAAAGATGCCTGTACTATAGAATGGGACCTTAAGTCAATACCATGGCTGAGAAAACACACTGTGTTCTGCTGTTCTGAGAGAGAGCTGCTCTTGGAAGGCACACCAAGACCCTTTAATTCAAACATCCCTGCCTCATCTTCAGTGAGTCACACTAAGAGCCAGCAGGTTGACTTGTGTGTCATCTCAGGCTGGCTGTATGCTTTATGTCTTTACTATAAATGTATTTTAAAAAGGCATAAAAATATAATCCAAAATATAATTGCTTACATTTGGTATCTTATTTATTTACATAGCTGAATAGTTTCAGTTTCTGTGAATATGTGCATATTGATGAATGTGTGATTATGTCTGAGAAGTGTGCGTGAGTGAATGAGTGACTGTGTGTGTGTGTGTATGTGTGTGTGTGAATGTGTGAATGTGTGTGTTTGTATGTGTGCACCTGTGTGCATGCATGTATGTGTATTCTCATGGCACTATGTGTGAGTATGTGTGTGTGCATGTGTGTGTGTATATATGTGTGTTTGCATGTGTGCACCTGCGTGCATTAGTGTATGTGTGTTCTTATGGCACTATGTGTGAGTATGTGTGTGTGCATGTGTGTGTGTATATATGTGTGTTTGCATGTGTGCACCTGCGTGCATGAGTGTATGTGAGTTCTTATGGCACTATGTGCGAGTATATGTGTGTGTCTGTGTGTGTGTGTGCTCACGCACGCGTGTGCATGTCTGTGTGTCTGTGTATGTGAGTATACGGGGACAGGGGCGGGGGGAGTGGGGCGAGGGGGGGTGCTGTCTGAGGCTGTGAAATGCCAGCCGTCTCAGTCTAGTGCTTCGGCGTCTCCTCCGCTCTGATATAGAGTGCGCATTGTGTCTGCTGTCTGGCCGTCCCCTGCCTCTCCGTGATGCGGCCTCGTCACACACAATTACTCCCCGATGATACGGCCAAACCCGCTGCACTCTCCCCGCCGAAAGGCAAAGGGCAGAACCACGCTCTCTTATCTTCTTTTAAACGTATTGATTTGGTTATTTGTTTTATAGCGCTGCATTTTAATTTGATCATTTGATTGCCTGCAGGGGGAGCCTGATCTCTGTGTTCTATCACAGAACAGGCTTTTCAGGACAACATGGGAAATGGCTTCAAAAGAAATACACTTTGCCGTTTTTAATTTGCGGATGACATTTTTGACGATTTCACCCTCAAATTTAAAAGAAAAGCAAAATCGCTGTTTAAAAAACAGAGTTCAAAGCCAAAATCCTTTTTAATCCCCCAAAAGGTATTTTCCTTTGTCAGTAAGGGCAAAGATAGAATTTGTGACATTTCAAACATGGAATGTCCACAGGGGAGCTTGTATTTAAGTCCTGCGTTAGTCTATATAATCACAGCCCTTGATCTGAAGCCTTAATTGCATTGTTGAGACAATCTTCCTGCTCAGCCAATCTTGACAGTGCATTTAATGTTCTCAGTTTATAATGATTTAGAAACACAGCAGCAGATTATGCAGTAGAGCCCCCTGGAGTTTTGAATGACCTTCCCTGTCGTGTGTCATTGCGCGGTCACTCACCACTCTTGGGCGTGCAATCAGCTGCATTGTTGCACACCCACCAATAGATGGCAGTAGTGCTTTTATATTTTTCTGAAAGAACACCATGCTAGACAGACTAGATTTTGCTGCTGCAAGAATCATGAGACGCTCTGTACTACAGTTACAAAACATAAAATATACTACACATGTGAATAACATAACTATAATAAGATATGTGCATAAACAAACAGGATGAAAAATGGTTACTTGTGTATCTACCTTGTAGTTTTTTCTTAATTAAACTGAACAAGCAGAAGTAAAGTGAAAAAACTAGTTCAGGCATGCCTATACCAGAGCATACCAGGAAAACCCTAGTGTTGGAAATGTGGGATCTGCTGATAGTTATTGCATAGTACTGATCTGATCAATTAAAGGAGTTGAAGATGGTAAAATCACCTCATATGTAGCCAGACTTTTTAGGCTGAGTTATCATCTGATTTTAAAGTGAAAACAGTAAGGGAGCAGAATCATGGTTAGCCACCCTTAAGTAGAGGTAATATGTTTTAAAATACGGCTTCCAATCTCACAGTGATTGGAACACGAGAACACAAGAGTTTCACACAAGGTTACCAGCTGACAACTTTGAGTTCTGTCTCGATGGTTTATTGGAATGGGAAAGCATATTTTAGGCCTTGCCCCATCTCTGAAACATCCTTAATCAATTCAGGAGCATTCGCACTAGCGCTAGCCTCTTCCAAAGCTCACATAGCCACCCGCTGGAGCCAGACGGCCTTTGCTGACACCACAGGCACAAGCTGACAGCAGGTGCCAGATCGCCTAGGTGATGGGGAAACCCCTGGTGGCTGGAACACCACCACCACCTCTGGGAAACAAAATGGCCGATAATGAAGTATTGTCCAGAGCTGGTGACCAGAATAAAAGGTGTCTCAGACTTGAAACACAGCCGCTGGAGGTTTAAGGGCTAGTTCTTTACTGACACTGAACTCCCTGTTAGCTCCATGGAGCTAAAAAATTGATCAATCTACTGCATTATCCAATTAAAAATATTGACAACAACCAGGCAGTTACTTCATTAAAACATTTTATTTCCGAACATGGTGTGTGGGTAAAATATGCAAGACGCATGACTGTTTTGAGTAGATTCATAATGCTGAGGTCAATCTGACCCCAAACATAATAGACGTGACTAAATCACCATTGTAATAGGGTGGCTACCTGAACAGCGCACTTGTGCTGCTCACTTAACAACATGTGAAGGATGCCAGCATATTAAACACAAATGAATTGTGCACAGCTTGTGAACGAAACTTATTGGAGTGCTTTCTCTGAATAGCATGTAGAAAATGCCTCCACCCAAAGGATATGTAGGATATCACTGATCTCCTCACACCAGTATTCCTGCCCTGCACCTCTCTGTGAAGGCTGTCCTCTCTCTCTCTCTCTCTCTCTCTCACTCTTTCGCTCTCTCTCTCTCTCTCTCCCCCTCTCCCTCTCTTTATGTCTCAGAGCGACAGCAGTAGAATACGACTGTGAAGATCGCTGGGAAATTTTCTGTTGCATTACACATGCAACCAAAATAGATTTCCACTGTTCCCCACCCTCCCAACACACAAACACATATACTGTTCACCTCGCCATCCACTCACACACGGAAACACACACACACAAGTACACATATAAATGCGCACACACTCGCGTGCACACAAACACACCCACACACACACACATGCACTCACACATATACATGCACATGCACGCACACACACACAGCGTAACTCTAAGAGGCTAGGGAATATTTCAGCACCGACATCTCATTCTGCGATGCAGCTGAGCACGGTACACCATGGTTAGTACATACGGCCAGACAGACGTGAGGAAGCAGAAAACCGCCTCGCCTCCGAGGTCTGGGCGTACGCGCGAGCGTGATGAAAGTGTGCGAGGTTTCATGGGTTAAGCGCCGATGGAGTCCTGGCAGTCAACGAGGTATTTATACCGCTAATCTCAGACTTTTCAGACGGTGCGCGAGGACACAGCTCAAATTTAGCGGGGGCGGCTGATTATGTTACTGCATTACTCACGCGCTTACCAGACACCCTCCATCCAGACGCGCCATGTGGCGCGCACAAAGGGGCGAGCCGGACCCTGACATTAAAACCCGCCATTTCAGCGGTGTGTTTTCTGAGCCTCTCCGCGCCAGTCAGGAAGATGTTTCATGCACAAAAGCCCGGTCCAGAGGGAGAGATTTTCTGGCAAGAAGCAATAAAATCTGTTCCCTGGTTTTAAAGTTATACAAACTCTCCCCAGCAAAAAATGTAAAAAAGAATTGCTGGTTTTTCCTGGCCCAAATAAACATCAGCTCTGTAGTGAGATTTTCACTGACACTTGAAAGAGCATCACTGAGACATACCTTTTGATAGAATAATGCACATGCATATCGTAGTTTTATTGTATATAAATAAAAATGCTGCAGCGTGGTCCATTAGATTTCCCTTTCCACCTGTGAAACCAATACGTAAACATATACAATACAGACAATGTCCTTCACCGGTGTGTGCTATTATTACAACACTACCGTAACACTATTATTAAACTCGGGTTCTGTGTGACTCTTACGTCACCACACCAAGGCATAGCCTTTTGCTATTTAGTTTGAATGTTTTTCTATTTCAGTTGAAACAGGTTTTTGGGGGATTTGAACCTATGATGTTCTGACCTTCTATGATGCTGAGTAGGAGAAATGGTGGACTGCATATAGGTGTTCCTGTAATCACATTCAGCAGGGCTATTCAACTAACGTCTCGGGTGCCACATGGAGCCCTCCACAGACTCTAAATGCTCTCGGTCCTTCGATTATTGAGGATAACACAAAAACAAAACGGTATTCTTCAGATACTAAGCATGCACAACTCCAGAGACACTGCAATCATGTGACTCGGCTGATTGTGTCCCATTCACATTTAAGAGTTAATGGGTGAAAAAAATCCACCTTTTATATACTGCTGCCATTCAGTGGAACAACCTGCCTGAAATCGATATCTGATGGGAAAAGCTTCAAGATAAGATTGTACTGAAGAGACGGTTATACAACCGTCTGATTAAGTGAACATTTTAATGAATTAATCTGCTTTTTTTGTGTATATCTCTCACACTGCCTTTCTATGACTGTACTTTGTTGAATTTTTTCCAGCTGTCAGTCTTGACAGTCCTGTAATTATACACTTACCTGAGAGGATGGTGACAGAAAAAGCCTTTGAGCTTGACTGCATTTCATCCTCCACAGTTTGAAATCTACGTAACGTCCATCTTCAACCTTAATCAAGGTCTGACTCGGGGGAGGGCACTGCGGCGTCAGTTGGGGGGTGTCGTACGGGAGCCGAGCGGGGTGTCCAGGCCCACCGCTGGGCCCACTCTACCCACCCAGGACACCACGTCATCCAGCCTCCTGAGGCCAGAGACAGAGGAGGGGCAGGACCAGGGAAGGGAACTGAGAAGGGCTGGCATCCAATCACGAGTAGCATCTTTTTACTTCCTCTGCTGAGAAACGTCACTCCTTCATTTTACTAATTGAGCACATTACTGTACTTATTGGACTATGGAAGGTTTTATTTAAAACTTGGAATTTTGGTGTGTACAATTATCGGTGTCCTATTCTATGCCCTCACACTTTTTGTATGGAAAGCATATATGCCTAGTGTCATTCCTGTCCATCCTTTGAAAGGAGGTTCAACGGTCTGCTATGGGACACGCTACTGTGACCTCATGTCTCCCAGAAACACATGCTGCAGGAACTAAAAATTAGCTTCAATTACAAACCAAGGGATTAAAAATTCTACGTTTCACACGAAGCCAAAAACGCGGGTTCTTGGGAAATAAACATCTTGCTCCTGGCAGAAGGGCTTTTGAGCCGCGCGGCTCCCCCTGAGTCCGCGGGAAGTCCCCGCCGTTACGAATGGGGCCGCGCTTCGCTCACGCGAGGGCAGCGGAGCGCAACGCTCTGACTAAATGGCCTGTCAAACACAGTGCTCTGCGGCGCAGTCAGTTAGACGTCGCGCGTCGCTGCGGGAATGTGAAACGGCTAATCCGCGTGACGGCGAGGTTCCGAAGACGCGGCCGCCCCCGGGAGAGCGTTACTCACACGCTCGCGTGTCTGCGCCTGACCCGCCGGACGAGCGACGCCCCGGGTTTGTGTACAAATTTAGCCGCAGAGCCAAACCTCGCGGGGGGGAGGCTGCGCTGGAGCGGGATGAAGACGGAGCGAGAGACGATCAGTTACATGTCAGCCTGACATCTGGCACCAAAATCACTCGGGGATATCTCCGTGATTTATGCCATGAAAGAAATCGCTGAACAGCACCGCGCGGATGTTGTCGACGCTACATCGGCTATGCCGCTATAGCTGGCTCAAAACTGGCAGAGGCACCAATGGCAGCTGATCTAGGCTGCTGGGCAAACAGAGAGAAACTGGTGCCAATAAGGAAGAAGCGGGCACAAGCTACACCTTTGGGAAACACAGTTTGCCCCCTCATTAGACTAGACGTGGACCTCAGCAAAATTCAGGGAAATGTAGCCAGCCTCATCTCTTCACCATAGACAGAGATGCAAAAAAACTCATCCACGCCGCTAACTCCTGGCAAATCCACTATGGAAACAGTGACCTCCCTCTGCATTAACCCTGGCCAAGGGGAACAGGCTGGCTCCACGGACACGGATAAATCACTTTTAATGATACACTTTCCACCTGCCATGCAAGACGGTTACATTAACTCTCAATATCACTTTCAGAAGAGCACCTTTGTAGACCAAAGGCAGGGGTAAGAGTGGCACTACCTAAAGCTCTTAGTATGGCTTTTATTGCAGTTCATAGGAAAAACAATCATGCAAATGTGGTGTAAAAATACAGTGAAATTAATAGCATAGACACTGTGCTCATGGTACATTCTTTGGATATATCAGAATTTCAGATGACAGGTGGACAAGTATTTGGGGAACGCTAAGGGTTTATAAAAGCCCATGGTAGCTTGCACTCTGAGGAATGATCCATAGAATATTTCCATTCGTTTAATTTCACAAACTGACATGTTATGGCTGATGCCATCCTCAGCGCCATACACCATTCTCCAAAAAAGAAGAAAAAGAATGAAAGATGTGTTGCCTCAGGCATTGGCCTCCCCACAGTAACACAATGACAATATCTCGATTACACATTAATTCAAGAATTAAGTCGCGGCATTTCACAGGTAGTCAGATTATTGTACGGTTCTAGTGCTGCTGTCATTATGCCTACTTCAATCTTTTAGTTCGGCAGAAGATAATGGGGCATATAGAAAATCAATAAACAACCGGGCTATGCCAAGGGACTGTTATTCAGGTTCAAATTGTACTGTTGTAAAAAACAGAAATTAAATGTACTCTCATAATTCTCTATGTACATTACAAAAATACCACAAGGCTGAATTCCTCATTTATCCTCGCTGGGGTCTTTGATTTTGTGAGTTTCTTTGTGTGAGTGTGTTTATATGTGTGTATGTGTGCATGTGTGTGTTTGTTTGTTTGCGTCTGTGCATGTGTGCATTGGTGTGTGTGTGTGTGTATGCGTATGTGTGCGTGCACAGTATGTGTGTTTGTGTGTTTGCGCATAGGTGCCGACTTGGCATCAGCATTGGGAGAGCTAAAATAAAAACAGTTTTGTAGCTGGCCAACAAACTTAAAACATTTGCCAAACATCTTTGCTAACCCTGGCCAAGCATGCCAAGAACCAATACACAAAATATGAGACATCCATCTGAGACAGAACACAAACATGATGTCAGTTCCACAAATAAACACACATAACAAAACATGCAATCAGTCCTGAGCAGAGTTTCTCTAACTTATTCAGCCGCACAATAAATACAGTTAGTAGTTAATGTTAGCAATTTTGAACACAGTCAGTAAAGCAATGCATGAGAACAGGCTTTAAATTGCTTTACTGCTAAAGGTAATGTTAAAGGCAATTAGCTGCAACTTTGGAAGTTAATAAAACATGCTCACATCCCTTAAAAGGGAAAAGTCTGTTTTCTCAACTCATGTGAATTAATACACTTGTTTATGCTTACAAAATTATGCTTAGCCTAGCAGATTTGACAAATGTAGTGTTGACAGACATGCAGGTAGGTATGAATGGGTGCTTCCAAAGATGCACATTATTATTATTATTATTATTATTATTATTATTATTATTATTATTATTATTATTATTGCTCAGAGTCTGCATGTGTCAGAAGGAGGAAGGAGAGTTATTTAGCACAAATGAACACAACATTGACATAAATAAATACATCCTTCAGGAATATTGTCCTGATTATTGAGGCAGTGCACCCCCAATGTGATTAAGGGTTATCTGATCCTTTGCTCCCCTCACTTGGCACCTGTGTCTGGCAGTCCTGTGCATGTGTGTGAATGCACGTATATGAGCCTGTGCAGTACTGTGCATGTGAGTATGTTTGTGTGTTATGTTTGTGTGCCTGCTTGCCTGTGTGACAGTGTGTGATTGTGTGTTTGTGTGTGTGTGTGTGCCTGTGCACATGGGTATGTGTGCACCTCTGTGTATATGTGTGTGAGTTAAAGAGTATTTGTGTGTTTGTGTGCGTGTGCGTGTTTGTGTGTGAGCGCGTGTGTATGCATGTGTGTATCTGTGTGTGTGTGTGTACGTGTGTGTATCTCTGTGTGTGTATGCGTGCGTGTGTATGTGTGAGTGTGTGTGTGTGTGCTTGTGTGTGTGCTTGTCTGTGCATATGTATATGTGTGAACCTTTGTGCGTACGTGTGTGCGTTAAAGAATATTTGTGTGTTTGTGTGCGTGTATGGGTGTGTGTGTGTGTGTGTGTGTGTATCTGCGCGTGTGTGTGTGAGAGTGTGTGAGAAGCTCTGGCAATCTGTGCCCCAGATTTGCAGTCGGCGGGCTGGGAGGTGGCTGCTGGCCCGTCGGCGTGGAGCGGGGGCTCGAGACGTTCCCACAAGACTTCCGCCTAAATTGCAGCCATCTGAAAGGCTTTCGGTGCCAGCGCCGAGTCCATTAAGATGACTTCATCCGCAGGCTCCCTGGGGGAGGACAGCGCTAACCGCTACATCGCTGCTAACAGCCACAGCATGCCAGGGGCCCACCGCAGCCCCCCTGAGCTTCCCGCATCGCCCTTCGATCGTCCCCGGTGATTCACTCGCTTTTATCTTCCCTTTTCTTTTTTTACGCTTTACTTTTTATTACCAGAGTCTGCTTTGACTCTTTTTTCCATTACGCAGTTGTAAAATGGCAAAAGGTATGCTGCGGCAACGTGAACCTGGTTCACTGTGATGTAATCCGTTCCCTGCTACCAGCTCTGTGACTGACAAGGCGTGTGATGAGCACGAATACCATAAGCAGATACCTTAAGTGACCTTTGATCAGTTCTCACTTGATCTAAGGCTGAGATGAGAAGAGGTGTCTTTCGAATCGACCCCACATTCTTCCTCTCATACTGAACTCCACTCTCACTGCAAAGCCCATGCACAGCAGGCAGCTCCACACAAGATGCTGCAGGAACTGCAGGAAATGGAGAAAATTCCCCCACAGGAAATACCGCAAACTAGAACTCCAGTGACCGAGCTGCAGGCTACTGTATGTGATTACAGTACTGTACAGCGGACGAGGGTTGCGGTCAGATCCATTTCACGGTCGCAGAACTGAAACTCAATGAATGAAGAGAAAAAACTATTTTCAATGAATTAATTACATTTTTTAATTCATTTCCTGAACTGACTAAACTGAAATGGAATTCGCCCTAACTCTGGAGTGGACTGGTGCAACTTCAAAAATACACTCATAGATTATCTATAGCAACCAGACGGTTACCTCTTCCATTCGTTCCATTCCCTTTATTTACTTGGTTACTAAAGGACTTTCCAGCTGGTAACAAGAAATTTCAGACATGATTGAGGGAATCAGAAAACAAACTTCGCCAAATTGAATGCAAGGAGGCCTCAATACCAAAACACAGGGAGAACAAAATTTACTTAAGAAAAAGAGTGTATTAAAGCGGTCTCTGAGCAGTGGTCAGTAGTTTTTTTATGGGCAGAGGTTTTTCCGGGCGGTGGTCAGTAGTTTTATGGGCAGAGGTGTTTCCGAGCAGTGGTCAGTAGTTTTATGGGCAGAGGTGTTTCCGAGCAGTGGTCAGTAGTTTTGTGGGCAGAGGTGTTTCCGAGCAGTGGTCAGTAGTTTTATGGGCAGAGATGTTTCTGAGCAGTGGTCAGTAGTTCTTATGGGCAGAGGTATCTCCATAGCGTTGTGAGCAGATATTGCAGGCAGCAGTTTTTGTCTGTACCCTCGTACTGCTTTACCGCACTGAAGCTGAGGTTAAGGCCCAGTGAGTCAGCTTTTGGCATTTCTATTTTTCCTGGGAAATTCAGATATCCTGTTTGTCATGCCAATCAAGCTGCTTGAGCTGAAATGAGTTAAGAGGGATAGAGTTGGAGAGGGAGAGGAAGGACGAGATGAGAGAGAGAAGACTAGAGAATAACATCACCATGCAGACCCCAGCTCTGAGTCACCCATGCGTACCTCCATCTCCATAATTCTCCCTCCCCTATTCTTTTTCTGTATCGCCTGTTTTCTCTAAGTTTCAATTGTCATCCTCTTTTCTTGATTCCCTTTTCTCTTTTCTTTTCCTATTCCTCTCTCACTCTCAAAATCATCTCTTTCTTGTCCGTTACAACTTGCTCTACTTTCTCTTCTAGTATCAGTATTGAAGCTCACAACACAGTTACAAACTCACAATTGCAAACACAGGGAGGCAGCCGGTTAGCAAGGATCACTAAACTGGGAATCGTCTCTAATAGCTGCTTATCCAACACCAAGATCCAAAATCCTAATCCTCGTTCCTAAGTCAAAGTGAAATGTTTTGTCCAAATGACCATGCTTCCAAATGACCAATGTCCAAATGACCACAAATGACCAGTTTCAAGATACTACTCTGTAGTGAAATGGAAACAGACACAAAAAATGAGACAGGCAGTAACGCTCAACCAAAGGTAAACGTTTTTACTGTATCCTTTAACAGAAAAGAGATTGTAGGGGAAGGAAATTGGCTGTGAGGTTCTTTAGGGGTTTTAAGCCTTATAGTGGAAGCATTTACATTTACGCCTTGTTCCTCCTGATCATTTAGAATTTTTGATAATTTCCATGGAGGAATAATCACCGTCCCTCAGACCTCAGAAGTAACAGAAAAGTATTTTCGGCAGACAGGTGGGTGGTGAGTTCCTCTGTTTGTCTTTCGATTAATAATTACAATTGATATGCTGATCATGCTGACCACAGCAAATACACGCTGTCCATTGAAATGCTTATCTGGTGGCGGGAGCAGGCACTGGCACGTGAGAGTGTGGGGATTAGCAGGGTGAGCTCCACCACCTCTGGCAGCTCTTGGACCGGCACCAGCTAGGAAACGCTCAGCATCGCTGGACCCCTAGACCTTCTGCTGAGTTACGGTGAAGGCAAAGCTGCAAAGACCACCAGGAGCACGCCAAATTAATCTGTTATTCAATTCATTAACTGATATTCAATGGCAGGCTGGTTGATTTGGAATGGAATTGCTATTTCTGAGTGAAAAATTGCTGAAATAAATTTGAAGAAAAGATGACTTCATTTTCAAAGGCAGCCCTGTGTAGTTATGACATCAGCAATGGAATGACCACTTTGGAGGGCAATTAAAAATGTATAAAATGAAGAGAAACACTGAGCGTTGAGACTGCATGTAGAGAATCCAAACAGATGACCTCTGAGTGCTTTCATGAGCCGGGCGCGCCATCTCTTCCCCAAAATGAACGCGTCCTTCTTCCCCTTTTATCTCAAATAAGGAAAGCGATCCAAAAAAAGCATCCCTCCTCTTGTGTTTTTGAATTTAAAAATGGCACTGGAGAGGGGCCCTGCTATGGGAGTCTCTTTTCTTTTAATAGGCACTCAGCCTTATAAACAGTCCCTAATTTCCTCGCCGCTTCAGTGCACAGCACTCCCCCCCTCTCCGCCAGGTGTCCCAGATTGATGTCACGACGAGGCGGCCGGAAGGGTCCGCAGGGGGGCCGGAGCTGCAGACGAGTCGTTTGGCCGCTGCAGCTGCGCAGGTCCCCGAAGTCGCCGTCCTCACAAGGGGGGGCAGGGGTCCTTGTGCCAGGGTAAAAGATGGGGGTGAGATGGAAGTCCCTGTAGAGAGGGCTGGGCTCCGGAATTCTGCTTCCTGTGGCCTGGAGGAGGGTGGGGGTGAGGGGGTGGGGTGGGGTGCACTCCAACAACAAAAACTGGTAGGGGGTATTGGGGAATATTATGCAAAGGGGGTTGGGGGTGGGGGGGGTGGGGTAGGGGGGTTACGCTCCAAAAACAGTATGGGGTATTGGAGAGGATGGAAAGGGGTGGGACAGGGCATGATGAGGGTCGTGGGGGGGGGTGGGGGGGGGTGCTGCACATGGTCACAGATTTCGGCACACAAACCCACTTAAAGGACACAATCCACTTCCCACACCATAAGCTAAAGAAGAGGGTGCATTACTGGTAAGAGGATTTGGGTTTGGTTTAGGCCTGTTAGCTGCAGGAGAAGGGCTTTTTCATTGACAGTGCTGGCTAAGTGCATGCCGATGCAGAATAACCTTAAAACAGTGATATATCTAAGGAAGAGTGGGGCAGGAAATAACAGAGAAAAGGATGGGAAGGCTATACCTGCTGAGTCATGGTGTCCTAGGGTCTCAGCAGTGACCGCTGCCTGTCGTTGGGGTAGACATTGTCTTACACATCCTCTAGAGACAGCTGTCAACCCTCTGGGACAGAGACATGAAAATCCATGACCTGGTGACAAACGCATTGCGCGAGAGGGGCGGTGCTTACCTGGTGGTACGCTGCCACTTTTTGCTTTACCTCCACAAAAGTGGATCAGTGGCTAAAACAGACAGTGTTTGCATGTTGTCATTGTCACTGTAATATTATTATTATTATTATTATTGCTGAGAGCTTGCGTGTGACAGAACTAGGTCAGATGCAGTCCAGGTCCGATGGCATAGACAGTGTTAGACAGCATGTTGTGTGAGACAGAGTACCATGAGCATGGTCATCATGTTCTTAAGCCATTTGCTTCCATTGAGATATTTGCCGGAAGGCTAAAGCAACCTGAACAAATAAACAATTTGAGCAAATAAAGTTTTTCTTTTTGTGGCCTGTCGTGCTGAAAGGGCTTGAAGTGACATTTCTGGTGTGATGGATGGTTCTAATGAACAGTCGGCGTGGCCTGCGGTATCTGTGAACTGCAGGATTACACCAAGCCTGGGTCCTGACGGAAACGCGATCTGATTTCCTGAAAAGAGAAAGCTCGCCGTCGTCGGCAGCCGCTCGGCACGCTGCGGCGAGGGGCCGTATCTCCCGGGCAACAGCGGGATCGCTAACGGGTGTGCGTTACCTCCGGGCCCGCCATTAAATGCGCTTTGACTCCAGCCGTCTCCGATAAGGGCCGTGTCAGGTTTAATGTGGCTCACGCAGACGTAACCTTTGGTGTCAGCTTTGTAAACCATCCCCGGGACAAAACCACCTATCTGATTAACGGCTTTCCTTGGCCTGTCGGGTTTTGCGGGCCTCTGGACCGCGACCAAGCGAGGACTAGCATTATCTCTGAGGCCGAGCCGCACTGCAGTCAACCCCTGGCCGCTTGGCTGTACTCCCTGAACACAAGCCCAAGCATCTAACTTCATTCACTAGACGTTCCTCTCAACACACTAAAAGAATCCCTCACTATCCTTTGTAGTAAGGCCATAGGTGGTTTAATTTTCAATGTAGGAGAGGGCATCTGGCACAGTTCTGAGTTCCATTTCTGTTTGCCAGTGGCACCAAAGTTTTTCCCTGAGTAAATACCAATGGTGGCACCTGTGTAAGTAAAATGGCAACCAAGGAGGGAACATGCAATGACAGTGGTACTACAGGGATTAAGACGAATCCATAATTGTTTTCTTGGATAAAAATCTGTGTGGGAAATCATTTGTGATTTTTGATAATGTATCACTTTCAACTATTTGCAGTTTCAAACAAAGAACACCATAATGTCTCCTGACATTTTGAACCCCTCAAAAAAAAAAAATGCTAGCTCTCCCTCAAGAGAGAAAGAAATTCTATTTTTAAAAACATAATGGCAAATGACCGACTTCAGTGTTAGTAGAAATCTGTATTTTGGATCAGCATTAAGTGAATTATGTTTACAACACGGTTTTTTAAAAATGTGTCCAACCACTTTTTATTTTGCTTTCCTTGCCCTGAAAGTTTTGCTTGTCTTGCCAGGTCTGCACTTTGAGCACTCATGCACTTTGCACTTAATCAAAACATACAATGTGAAGAAAATGTCTATCTCTAGTATACTCAGGAGTTTTCTTTGTTTGAAACGACTGAAAAGAGATCAAACAATCTGGACCATTCGCTACACTGCAGGACTTATCTGCTGACGCTGAGAAAGCCTTCTCTGTTTGCGGCTGATTTTCCACGCATCCTTTCATTTGTGAAGGTTGTCAAGCTAAGTGACGACTCAGTACACTGTGTCTACTAAACCGTTTTCCTGAAGACACATTTTAAGAAACAGTATAAATATACAAATAACAGGAAAGAGCGGTGAGTGCAACGATAGGCAATGAAGCTTATTTTGGGTCCCCTATTATTCACTTTTCTCAGATTCCAGGAAACATCTAAAAGCATGGCAAATGAACCACAATTTGCTCTGAAGGAGAATGAAAGTAATACAACTATGAAATGTCTATTTATATATATATATATATATATATATATATATATGGCTATGTTAAGCTACAGTATTAGCCACATCTGCACGTGTGAACACTCTACAGTATTATTTTGTGCCGATGAAAAGTTTAAAAAGCCAGATTAATCTAAGCATGTTTCAGCCGTATGTAGCTTGGCAATCTTTATTTGAAAATATATATTTTTTTAAATAAATTAAAAAAAAAGATAATACTGAAGCATCTGTAAACAATGTTACCTGGTCGTGTACAGCAGCTTCTCATGTTTTTTAAATGTAAATTTTGATTTCTTCAGCACACTCAGGATTTCTCTGTCAAGCTTATCTGAATTTCTGGGTTTGTAAAATAGCACATTTTGGGAAAAATGTTATCCTTGGTGCCATCATAGAGGCAGCAGCACATACATGTTAATAGAGTGAATTAGTGGCATGAGTCAATATTGTTATATTTTTGTACAATATATGTTACATATATATATATATATATATATATATATATATATATATATATATATATATATATGTACAATTTGTACAGTACTTAGTCATACTTTACACAAACTGCCGTTCCTAAAGCTCTAAAAACAAATAAATATAACTTTTTAAGAAAGATGACATGATACAGAACAAATGTCATACTCAAATGCTACAAAATACACAAGGTGTCACTTGACCTGAGGTTAAGCCAAAAACTCCTGGTCATAGTTATGATTTATAAAGATGTTATCCTATGTTTATGAAAATGTAAAATGCTCTTATGAATGATTTATAAAGATGTTATCCCATGTTAATGAAATGTAACATGTACTTATGAATGATTTATAAAGATGTTATCCCATGTTAATGAAAATGTAACGTGCACTTATGAATGATTTATAAAGATGTTATTCCATGTTAATGAAAATGTAACGTGCACTTATGAATGATTTATAAAGATGTTATTCCATGTTAATGATGGTGTAACGTGCACTTATGAATGATTTATAAAGATGTTATTCTGTGGTAATAAAGGTGTAACATGCACTTAAGAATGATTTATAAAGATGTTATTCTGTGGTAATAAAGGTATTACACGTGCTTCACAAAGCCTTTAGGAATACATGCATCTTGGAAAATGTAACAGGACCAGTTCATTTCATCCTTCAAAAAATAATGTATTAAAACACATGAAGTGGCAAATATTCTTCATTGAAACCTATCATTTACTGGTTCCAAGCAAGCAGAAAAGCAGCTCTTTTCAATTCAGCAGAACAGCAGAAGGTGCACAAAGGACACTCCAGTCATGGGGGTTCCGAATGAGCTTCTGTTTGGAGTGTTCCCGCCATTCTTACCTCACACACTGAGGACAAGCCAGGCACTTGGGCTTATTAACATCATGTTCTTATCATGTGTGTGTGTGTGTTTTACTGTGGGCACAGGAAATGGGCTGGTTAGGAAGTGCAAGTATCAGTATGCAGTTATTCATTCATTCATTCATTCATTAATGGATTCTTCTACCCTTTAAATTCCACTTTTTTCCTGTTCTCCCTCCTCTTAGACTTGCTTTGATTAATTAGCTGTCAGAGGCAGTAATGAGGCTTTCATGCACGGGCACCCTCAAAAAGACAGACAGACAGGAAAGGGGCACCCGCAAAAAGATTCCAGGGCACCCCTCAGAGAATTAGACACATAGCCTCCTTTTATGTTGCGGATTTGTTTGTCCAATCACTCCCGTGCTGCACCCATTCTATTAGATGACGGCACAATGGTGATTGTAATGCCATCATAAGCTGATGACCTCAACACTGCGTGTCACGCAAGACCACGCCCTCAGGGTCTGATTAAAGATTGTGTCCTCAACACACCTCTCCTCACCTGCAAGCCGCCCACAATCTGCCCACCCTCCCCAAACGTTCCTGTGATGAGACAGGCAGGTTGCCCGGTCGCTGTGGCTACGTGCAGGCCTTGCCTGTTCATTCATCTCTCCCCCTGCAGATAACATCTGCGCTTTACATGTGCGGTCTTGAGAAACAAGCTACTAGTATTTCACATCCTATTTCTGTGAAGGGTGAAACGGGGAGAAAAAAAGGCACACACACTGTAAAAACAGTGACACACGCCCCGCCGGAATCACATTTGGTGCCAGTCATCTTTCATTGCTGTGTATCATTTTTAACCACTTGCCCCCCTTTCCATCACACTCCCATACACCACTGTAAAAACCAAAGACTTCTGTGAGCAGCATAACCTCAGTAGGGAACAACTCGGATCAAAACAATCTGCGAGATTTAAAAGCGAAATGTGTACATATCGTGGCTACCCACTTTTCACTCTAGAACAAAGGGGATCTGTCATTTTGAATAAAGACTGTCCTCAAAAACTGTCCTCAAAAAGGAAAATCTCTCGAAGGACATGTAAACCAGAGAGCACAACTCAAACATTCACCAAAAAATTTTCTGTTCTTTGTACCACACATCTTACACACAATGCTATGCCGTCCAGCTTGAAAATGTCTTGTAGGCAAGCTTAGATGTGTGCTGAAACCAGTGTATCAGAGGGAGGGCAGGAGAGAAAGAGTTGTGTGTCATCAGCATAGACAGGAGGCGATGACAGAATCAAGACATTTGGTTTAGAGAGAGAGAAGAGGAGGGGGCTAAGGACAGAACCCTGGGGGACACCTATCGAGAGGTCTCAAAATTGCCCCACCCCCGCATCCAACCCAGGTCAACCTTCTAGCCAGGAAGCAAACCAATAAAAATCTATAACACAAAAAACCCAGGGTTCTCAACGGTGACAGTGGGAGGTGTTGGTCAACAGAGACATATGTGGCAGGGAGGACAAGGAGGATCAGAATGGAGCAGAGAGAAGTTACCTTCTGAGAGTGCAGCTCCTCACTGACTGCACTGGAGATAAACTACAGACCTTTATTATTTAACAGACCTCATAAAATTTGACCAGGATGGACAAATATTTATAAAGAAATCTAACTGTATGATATCCAGAAAAAATTACATTAAAACATAATGTCGTTCAAGCTCTTTACCAGTAAACCAGTAAATCATGCTTTCCAAGAAATGCATTTTTGTATTTTCTAAATAAAAAAATACTACATTTTATTCTGATCATTTTTTGGAAGAAGTATTTTATAGTTTATCTTAATACACTTACTTTAGGGGTATTTTGTATCAAAATACATTTTTATGTATGTGTTCCCTGCTTTGTCAAAAGAAAATAAGTGTATCCAAATGTACGAGGTGGAGGCAGATCACAACTTACTCTTCAAAGACTTTGAACTGTAGCTGTACTGCAGCAGACAATCGAGCTCCCGCATGCTGAAGTCTCTAAGGAGTCTTGGTGCCGAACGGGTTAAATATGTAATTTGAGCAAACGTGTATCCTGCCTCCGCGAGGGAAGCAGAAACAGCAACAAAAAAAGAGTTTTACATCTGGCCCCTCGGCCTGTACTCATACATCACTGACCTCGCCACCCCTCCCCCTCAGAACGAATTACCTGCCTGCACGCTGAAGCAATTAACCCCCAGATACCGCCCATCTCGACGCTCGAGAACACGGGAACCCCAGAGACGGGTGGGTGGCATTGCGCAAGTCAACTTTCGGCACCGAACAAAGGTGCTCTGTGTGAGACCAAAGGGGTATGAGAAGCCTAGCAAGATGTCTGGGTGCTCTTGGGCCCTGCAATGTGAAGCTTTGCGTCTTACAAGGATCTTTTTCTTTTTTTTTTATGAAGTTCAAACAGAAGTCAAAATAGAAGCCCTAGTAGTTTTACAGTACAGAACACTTCACCTAAAAAATATAAACAAATGTAATTTTAAGAGCTATGATTTGTCCCTCACATTTGATTTGAAATAAAAAACACAGTACTTTAATACTAAAATATGCATTCAAATGTTAATGGTATGCACAGCACAAATGATTTTAAGCCTCGAATCTCATACTTTGTCTTCTAGGTTTCACTGTAAGCTGAGAGAGAATCTTTATATTCCTGTAGGTCTAGGATCAACAAGCCCAGGTCAAAGCAGGTTGATCAACTGCACTTTGGTGGGAGATTGGAGAAAGAAGAGTGCACTATAACGTCCCCCTCAGGAAAGGAGCCATTAACTGACCTGATTTTAGTGTTATTTTAGGACATTAACCTGGTTCTCAAGAGGCAAATCAATTGAGACTAGTGTATGCAGTCTATACTTGCATACACACATCCTCTCACACACCCTTGCATATTTATGCAAACACACACGCACACAGCCTGTATGCTAGTTTTTTTTGCACCCTTATAGTTCTCTGGAAAGTTCCCTATGTGCAGAAGCCAGTCTAGGCATCATAAATGATGCATCATGTGGGACTTCATGCATTCCTTCTCTGTTGTCATTTATCAGTGGTACACCAGGGCAACCCTCTAGTCTCTTTCCACCTGGAACTTGCCTTATCCCCCAGGGCCAGAGCCCATTTCTCTGTATGTATGACTATTTCTGTAAGTGCATGTGTGTGTGTGTGTGTGTGTGTGTGCGTTTGTGTTTGCATGAGAGAGAGGGAGAGGGAGAGAGAGAGAGAGAGATTAACTGTCCCTACAACATTGTGGGTACATGGTCATCTTCATCTGTGGCCCCCTCCTCAGGGACGGCTTCTCTCATTTCCTGTACCTACACCCTGGGGTAACAAACCATAACCATCTCCTCAAACCATAACCTTATTTACCAAAAGTCCATCACCCCCACCAATGAACTGGAAATTTAAGTTCATATGTGCCATTTTACTTGGCAGGGAAGTGTGTGTTGGGGGGGGGCGGGTGATGGTAGGACTCCTTGCCAACTAAAAATGACCTGTTTTGGAAGATTGTCCCAGATCAAGATGCCCGTTCAAAGGTTTCTTTTTTATGTTGTAGTTGTCCTTTGGCTTCAGATGCTCATTCTCAGAGGCAAACAAATAGGTTACACAATTACATTAAATTGCATGAAATGAAAAAAAAAACATTTGCCACAATAACATAAATGAAAAGAGCATTTATATGGAGCAGGTCAGTACAAATATGGCTGTACAATGTGTGTGCCTGTGGCGGGGGAGGTTGTAATTACATAAGGAGTTACCTAAACATGAACCCCATTTTCTACAGGAAGTCCAAAAAAAAAAAAAAGAGAAAATGCATTCTGTCCAACTGAAGAAACTGCTTTTCACAAACCCGTGGAATAACACATGCTGACGTTGAAGGGTACTTGCAGGGAAGAATTAGCAATTCAAATGGAGGGGGGAAAAAACCTCTGATAACCGTTTTCTTTGCTCTGCCTGCACGATCCACAGCTTCCCCTGACTGACTGTGAGCCTCCAGAGACCCCGGCCAGGAGTGTGGGGCAGGGGCCCTCCCTGTGGGGTCAGCTTACCTTCCAAAGGGCCACATCAGGCCAGACATTTACAGCTACTTTATTATTATTATTATTATTATTATTATTATTATTATTATTAAGCAGAAGATCACATTGATGATAAATATGACAATGTTTATGATTCCTCTTTTTCTTCTTTTTATCATTCTCCAGGTGAAACCCATGTGGCATACATTTCAAACTATTATCCATTTATATTGACGTTTAACAAGACAGTTCATGCTACTGTTAGGTATGTTACTCAAGAAAACAATGGCAGTGACCCAGATTGGAGCCAAGCCCAGCTCATCTTCAGATATAATATGCTACCAGGTTTTATTAATGTCACACGCCTTGCAGCACTTGGGCAACCAACAAACTTACAACATTCATCTTAAAGTCAATTAAATTTAAAATAAAATATTTTTATTTTCTCAGTTGATTATCTAACCTGCTAAGAAAACAAGCCAGTACAGTAAAATTCCTGGTTTGTAATTGGTTGTTAAGCCTGCCATTCTCTTTGCTTTTGATTCCACAGCATTGACAAGACCAATGGTTCCATGTCTCACAAGCCCACATGATGCTTAGATGCCACACTAAAAAACACACTGCTATGGCTTAAAACATCTGCACAATGAACGAGTGAAGGGTGTAAATCAATTTTTCACCGCCATGTACAACATCACACAAATGGAACTGTGGAAGGGAATTCGCAGTCCGACTGATTTGCCACAACACAAACTGACATTGAAATAAACAAGATTATACTGCCATACCGACACAGGCCTTTCCAGTTTCACAATGGGCTGGATTAGGGAACACAGCTTTCTTTCCTTTCAAAAGAAAAAAAAGAATCTGTCATAATCCTCAGTGCATCTAAACCAGAATTGTATGTGCATCTTTAATACTAATTAGTACACTTAAAAGTTTAAATTATGTTAAGTTTTTTTTTTTTACATTACGTCATTTCACGTTAATTGGGAAAAAGAAAATGGTAAGGTCTGAACCATGCATAAAACATATACAGCTCAATGAGTTATCAACAGATTGATACTATGATTATAGAAATATGTATTTTTATGCACTATTGTGTACAGATCAATGCTACTTTAATGAGCAGGACTTTGTCAATGATGTCATTCAGGAAATCATAGCTGGATGCAATTATGGAAGGGGAAAAACGCACAACCCAACACTTCCTGTGCTGGCTGCCGTTCCACAGGTAATGATTCAGTGACTCTCGGGCGACCACACACACAGACCAAAAGGCAACCCGAGCAGTCGAGCCACAGAAGGGGTTAACCCAGACGGATTTTTGGAGAGTGAGATACTCCGTGCTCCCTAAAAGAATTCCCTTTCCAAAAACAGGAAGCCGCATAAAGGACAGTTGGTTGCCCTAATCTTCCGCAGATCTTTTGGAACATTTTCCCCACTGAACAATGGTTGAAAGGGCTTTCTTGCAGCCTGCATGCTGCTGCTTGCAGCTGACAGTCATCGCTCGAGCCCGTGCGCACGCCCGTCATCCGATCGAGCTCGACGCCGAAGTCCGCTCTGTCTCCCTTTCTCTCTCTGCCTCCCCCGTCAACTCACTTCAGTTCAATAATGTTTCATTGGCATGGCTGCATACAACACTTACTGAAGCAATTCACAATGAAAGAAGACATGACAAACATACTTAGAAACAGCTGCAATAAAACACTACAGGTACTTCTACTTCCTGTTACTAGAGTAAGTAGTCCTATTTCATATGTATCTCTTTCGTCATTAATGCAGTAACAAAATTAAATTTAAACAGGACAATAAATAGTGTATTAAGACATTCTGACATACTGCATATCAAGTAAACTTCGTCATCATATTCTCCCAAAATATATTTTTAAAATGAGTTTATAATCTAAATCATAACTATAATTTATATAGTTCTCGTTGAAATTGTGATTTTCACAGTAAATATACTATATTTTTTTTAATATAAAAAACAGTAGATTTTAAAAAATGTAATGATCTTTTTTACAATGCAGTCATCTTAACTCCTTGACTTTATGTGATTCTCTATAAAATACTATGTCCTGCAAAGCATAATTCATTCAATCTTAATTGATTATTTTTTTTAAAAGCCCTTAGATTTAAATAGAAATGTCAACAAATACCCACAAACCCACAACAGCATTTGGATTACATTCAAATGAAATTATATTATACTGTATGTATGATTGATTTTTGGTGTTTAGTGGCTATATATGTAACAGATATAAGCCACGACATGCCAGTGCATATATGAGAATACATGGCACGGCAGGGTGGTCACCCCGAAGTGGCAAATATTCTTGTATATGCACTGGCATAGAGTAGTTTATATCTCCTATACACAATGTCCCACAATGGAAACAGTCAGTTCCATTTCCACCAGTACCACCATTTTGAGAACACCAGGCCAACACAGTAAAATTTGTGAATTCAGTCCAATAGTGGCCATTTGTGCTCTGTAAAAATTAAAGGTTTTCTATGTTATACTGTTTTATTTCACAAATTTGCTGTGTAGTTAACTCATGGCTATTGCCACTGAACATCATATTCATTGTGTGATTATCACAGTCTGAGCACACTGGTCCACCCTTCTGTGAGCCAAGCAGGGCTTCACCTGATGCCAGAGCTTTCCAAGGAAAGTACATTCTTCCCTCAAGTGAAGTAACTTAAAACTCCATTTTGCCATTCAGTCCCATAATTTCCCACTGGTTGCTGTAAACATCATGCTCACAGACAACAGAACATCATCCAATACATACAAGTAACTGTGTTAATCCTGGAGAAAACATGTTTGCTCTTGTGTGATATGAAGTGACCTCCATTATGGCCAAATGGGGTTATCCTAAGAAATAATATTTTTTTTAAAAGAAAAACGTGATACCTCACCTCTTAACCTCACAAGTATTTTTTAAGTTTAACTCGACGTTAAAATGTGTCTCTATAATTAAGAAGCACTGCAAGTGAGACTGCAAAAAAGTTTTTCCCAAACTCTCTCATGTAACATGGGAAAACATTGTGTAGAGGGAATCCTGTTAACAGCTGTGTTTGAATACAGAGTGAAAGGAGTCTACTATGCAGTTGCATAAGCATTGTTAATGTGTAATTGTTCGAGTCACTCTGCAGTTTCCAACAGGATGAATTAGGAGGATGTTCCTAGGTCCCCTGGGAGTTTCATGTCATGACTGCTGTCTCCTGGAGCAGTTCCTTAGACCGAATAAAGGACTCACTCACATGGTTCAAATTCCCTCTTTCAGGGTAAATGCCATTTTGATTTATACATGGCCACAAGGTCTGTTATTGTATTTCTTTACCCTTGAACCACCAGCTCTCTTTAATAGCACCTTAATGTTGACTTTGAAGTAACAGACTGACTAAAACACACCACTTTAAAATGGAGTTTGTATGCCGCCTAAAATCTGAAGCCACCGAGATCTGGATAGTCATTCCCAGGCTCACCTGTGCATTTGCATACTGTTGAAACACTGAAACAGAAAGGAGCCCATTATGAGGGACAGAACAGTTTGCATTTACCTAACACCTGCAGCCTGGTGACTGAAAGCATGTTAGACTTCTCTAATGGAGGGAAATAACTCAAGTTAAACACTGTCACTTAAGCTTGGCAGTAGTTCACATTTTAAAACGGAACACACAGGCTCTCCTGTTCAGGTTGAAATCCAAAATCCATTAGAGTATGTGTGTGTGTGTGTGTACATGCGGCTGTGTGGTATAATGAGTAGGGAAGTGGGTTTGTAACCTTAAGTTTGCAGGTTTGATTCTCAGGTAAGACACGGCTGTTGTGCCCTTGAGCAAGGTACTGTACTTAACCTGAATTGCTTCAGCATGTGCATCCAGCTGTAAAAATTGATGCTATGTAAAAAAAAAAAGCCAACTGCTGTATAAGTCGCTCTGAATAAGAGTGTCTGCTAAATGTTTATTTATGCGCATTTGTGTCTAAATAGTTGAGTTGTTCGTATTCTAAATGTATAAAATAACCTCACCTGGTGGAAGTGCGGCTGATCTGGTCTGTTCCAGGGGTGGGTACCCACAATCCTGGTCCTGGAGGGCCGGTGTGTATGCAGGTTTTCGTTTCCACCAATTACCCAGGCTGAATAAGATAATTGTACTACCAAAAGTGGTTCACTTGTAGATTAAATCACAATAAAACGTTTCATATAGGGACACAAAGACACTCTCCGGCTGTCATTCATGCACTTACGTATCAAAAAATGTAGCTAAGATGTCGGATGGCATAAATGTTACCAGTAGGGCTAATAAAGTAATTAAAGCCTGTGTTTTTTGGGTTTTCATGGCCATAGAGAATGTAAAATACTGTACATGCATACAGGCTGCTGTTGTGATATATCTATAAACATAACTATTAAACCATTTCAAATGTACAACCAGGTCAAATACACTAACACTGGGTTCTTCAAACAGGATATGAAATTTAACATCCCACGTTATATTGGATACATTAAATGTGCATCAACATTTGTGTTAAATTTGAGTCGACACAACAGAAAATAGTAAAGAGCTCAATATTGTTCCATCAAATAGAAATTTTTCTTCACAGATTTATTAAACATAGGAGTACCATATAGTTTTACAACTGCCCATAATATTTAGCATACATTAGTTTTGAACCTAAATTGGTACACTGTTAATTTTTAGAATGTGTCAGATGGAAGTGTAATTCATGAAAGTGTGAGGATTATGGGTCATGTATAGTGCTTCATTGAGAGTTTAGCTCTGCATATTTCTTTAGCAAACTGTCAAAACTTCAGAACACGATTTTGATTTGTACACCACCAGGAGGAATAAAAATCAAAACCTCACACT
The DNA here is from genome assembly GCF_018555375.3 of Anguilla rostrata. Lineage (NCBI taxonomy): Eukaryota > Metazoa > Chordata > Actinopteri > Anguilliformes > Anguillidae > Anguilla > Anguilla rostrata. Next base: position 13,017,168 of record NC_057946.1, read on the forward strand.
TGCTTTCCACCCAACAGCTGCTGTGCTTAGTTGTTTGTGCTAGATTGCATTGAAAGAGAAATATTCACTATGGCTGAACATATCATTGAAAAGATACATGATGGTGTATCTTATGATCTTCCTGCACATAGCAATGTTACAAAAAAATAAAGAAAAAACTACCTAACCATTATGCTACACTGTCACCAGAGGTTGGTGCCACGTCATTTAGGACAAAGGCAAACAATGCAAATGTACATACGTTAATGTGTCAACCAATTGTGACCCAAGGAATTCCTGCACAAATTCTCTTGTAATTCCGATATACTGGAGGGAGTGGTTTACACAGCTGTTCCTCTCAGAAAATATATTTTACCCCTGCATTTAAGGTTTCCATGGAAACGGATTGTCCAGCCCTGGGATATGCATGTCCTACTTTTTTGGTGGTTACTTTGTTGGGTTACTTTTATAAAGGCTTAAACGACTTTCAGTTTCAGAAATTCACATTCAGAATGCTTTGTCATTCATATGCATGAAAATCATCATCATCACCATTATTGAACTTTTTTCGTTTTTTGAAACTTAATTTAGCAAACCTCCCTTTGTGGCATATTTCTATTCTGACGTAGTTCAAGCTCCTGTTTGAGCTATGTGCGATGATTGTAGAGTATTCTCCATTTTAGATGGTGAATGCCATTTTTTATTTTTTTGCAATTCCACACAAAGGAAGAGGGCTTATCCTACCTTGAAGAAGGAGCCCAATTTTCCACAGGCATTGACACTACATCAAAAAAGACTGTTCAGACAGGTCTCTGTTTGCAGGGGGCCATGGTGTTTTCTAGGCTTTTAGCAGCCAGATATCAGAGGTGAAATACACGGCAAACATTTACTCATTAACACATATGGATTGTTTAATTCAGCAGTTGTTGATATCATCTAACAAGCAGTCTATTTCAAGAGATGCAGGAGAGGGTGCCTTCGCTCTCGCTCGCTCTCTCCCTCCCTCTTCCTGTCTTTCCCTCTTTCACGTGTGAGTGGAATGTCAATCCGAGAGGGAGACGTGTCATTTGCAATCAGCCGCAAGGGCTCGCTAATGAAACGAGGGAGAAAAAAAACGGAAAAAACGGGTATGGACACGGCACAGGCACAATGCTGCGGACTGTTTCATTCATTTCTTAAGACCAGACACATTTGTTAATATTCAGATTTGTGGAGAAAGTGGTAAGAGCAAAAATAAAAACAGTTGAGGATGAAAAAATGCAATCACAGCGACACACATTTGTGGATGGATGTGTTACAGACGAACACATATTGAGATTGGTTCACAGATGGTGAAATACTACACTGCGTCTGGGTTAGAGAATGTGGACAATATGTGCACGAAGAACACAAAAACCACATGTGCAACACACAGGCAAGCAAGCATGCAAAAACAGGCACATAAAAACATATGCCAGCATTAGCAAGATTTTCCAGCATTATACCTAACTCTAATATAAACTGTAAGATTTAGTTGAAGGCTCTTGCAGTGCCTCCTTCGGATAATTGCTCCAATGTGTGGGGGTTTGCCTTGTTTTTTTTTTTTCCTCGCTTTTGTGGCCTGTTGTGTTTTCTACACAGTGAGAGAGATTCGAGATTACATTCTGCAAAATGAATGAATGAATGAATGGATAAATGAATGAATGAAGCCATCAAACCTCAGGCTCACCTGCCTTTCTTCCTCTGTGATGCCCATGTCTTCCTCTGCCCTGCAGTTTCCATCCTGCACCAATGTTTGTTTAGCCCTCCCAGTGGCACGAACAGTCATCTTCATGTACCCCTTCTCAAACCCCTGGAACCAAAGCCAGTCACATCAACCCTCTGTTCTTCTGCCCCTCAAACCCTCAAGCTTACGCATTGCTGCAGGTCACTTTTCAGACACTGGGAGTCTATGCAAGGACCTGTGAGATGATACCTCCTTGCATGGCTTTTTTTGAGTGGCTCCGTTGTTTCTGTGCTGGCAGTAGAGTAAAGGTAAAGGTAAACGAAGGGTGACCGTGAAGGTCAACGACTCCTCAGAAAGAGAGCTTTATCCTGCTGCTGGGCAGAAGGATCGAGAAAAGCTCTCAGAAATGGACCTGCCAAAATAAGACCTTGGCATCAACTGCACACACTCACCATGTTTCCTGTTCAATACTACAGAGAGAATTTTGAGAGACTTAGTGCAGCACATTCTAAGTCATATCTCCGGAAACAGTTATAGGTTGACTGGTCATTACTGCAGTACATGATGGATGTAGGCCAGCATTCTGATTATACCTAAAGCCAAACACTCATGGGTACAGCAACTAAGAAAAAAAAATACAGAATGCAGTCCATACTGTTTTTTCACAGCAATTGGGAATGCTGTCAGTTCCACATTAATGACTTGATTTACAAAATAATGTATGCAAATGAAGTAAGAGAGAAATCATAGCAAAATCTCAGAAAATCATCAATCAAAATCATAGAAAAAACATGAAGTTTCACATTGGACATTGGGGTTATCTAAATCTTTGTCTCCATACAATGAAATAGATTATGTAAATAATAGGAGAAAAAAATTACAGGGTGCATGTTCAATGTCATCTTTGTCATAAACCAATTCTAGTATTACATTACATTACATTTGTTTGGAAGACGCTTTTATCCAAAGCGACGTACAATTAGTATTGCATGTCATGATGAATAATTTCAGTCTCTGTTAATCCAAAGGGGGATACCTTTGTATGGAAGATCCACTCTTGCATGCCTAACATGTTAGTTGTATTGTCATCTTGCAAGGATGACAACTACCATGGACACTGACCAATTTATTATGATAAGGCTTTTTAATTGACTGCGGTGCATCACCACTGCGGTGGTCTTAAGAAACCCACACTTATTATTTATCGGCAATATGTGATCATCTTTGTGAATAAGACATGCCCTGTATAGCTCCATCTGCATAAAAATTAGTCATTTGGCACTGAAATGCGAGAAGATAAATGTAAAATATATCATTTAAATATGCATGACCCATAAGGTGCACAGTATCGCTATTTCCCCAGCTGAATGCCTGTTCACTGTGGGTGCTCTGTGAATCATGCTTTTTTTTCTGGTATTTGCGATGGTTTAACAAGCAAGAAAGCAACCAAATCCTTAGTGGATTTCCCAGTGTTACACAATATACTCTCCCTGGGTGTAAAAACTGCCCAGCTGACTTTCACAGAAAATTATTTTGACAGACAGATTTTAATTTATGCTTTATTTAATACATTTATATGTACAGTGTTTCCTAATTAATCATATTCATTATTTTTTTATGCATTCTGGTATCAGAATATTACACAGTGTTAAAAACATATTCTACAGTATTTGCTAATAAATATATATCATTTTGATAAGAGCTGAAATTTAACAAGAGCACACAGTGCAGTTCCACATCTAACATATACCTTAATTTCCTCTCAGCTCTATCCATCGTTAAGCAAGTTAAATTCATGCAAATGCAAAAAAAAAAGCAGACTTATTTCCAGTAGCCATAGCCATACCCACAGCCATCGATGCTTAAAGTCCCTACTATCGTGAAGGAGGAGTCGGCGACTGCACAGTTAAGTTAAAAATGACATAGGGAAAGACGTCTGTAAGCAAGCAGTCAGGTTAGTGTGTTAATTTACCCCACGGAGAAATTCTCCACATCCAGGTTTTCTTAAAAAAAGAAATAAATAAATTCAAAAAAACTTTACATTAACACATACATTTGTGATTGATTGATTGACTAACTGAAAGGTGGTAGGAAAATGTTAGTGAACATGTGGCCTGCTGTTTCCAGGGCGATGACCCTGCGGATCCGCCTAACCAGAGTGTCTGCTCACCTGGGCTCACCTCGCATCGAGAGCCAGCTCCACCTTAATGTTACGTTACGTTACTTCTCAGGCACCCCGGCAAGGCTGGGCAAGGTGAGCTGTCGCTTTGACAAGCTCTCTGGAACAACCGGCTCTGGCTTCTGAAGCTAATTAAATGCGATCTGCCATTAAAGCCCTTCCTCACCACAGAATTTCCCATTTTCGGCAGACATTCGAGAACAGCCAAAATCTACACTGCGTCAAAGTGTGGCGGTCACCTCCAAATCATACACATAGTAGAGATCTAAACACAGAAATAATGCTGGTACTTTACATGCGATCGACTGACACATGACAGCGGGAATCGAGAGAAATGAGTAACGGAAGCACATCTCATCTATACAGTCCAGTGCAGTGCTTCATCTGTTCATGCCGTATCCAGGGGAGACGGATGCAAGCCCAGGAGTGGTATATCTCCCATGACCCCGTGCTTCACCGATATCTCTGCAAACAAAACCTGTTCCTGGGCAGATCTGTTTTTCTTTTGTTCGCTTTTATATAATATATGCGCCACATCTGAAATGAGCAGGACCCCGGTACTGAAGCGAGGTCACCTCAATACCCTCTCTCTCTCACGGGGCGGTGGACGAGGCGGCCATCGGCCCCTCCCCTTCCTGCCGGCAGCCCGTGCCAGGGCCTCCGGCGAGCGGCTCTCTCCCGCGCCTGCGTCCGCGGGCAGCTGCCCAGCATTCCAGCCACGCGCCGCGCATCGGCATTCCCCCCCACGCTCGCCGCCGCTCCCATCATTAGAAATTTCACTGGCTCAAAACCTGGACGGAATTCTGAGGACTTTCACACGTGCAACTATAGGACCACTGCGCTCCCCTTTCTCTCAGCCGTACCAAGACATTGCTGCTTTCAAAACAATAGGGCAATGTGGTTAGAGAGAAGGGGTCTTTTCTTAAAAAATTCTTTCCTATTATTAATAGGAGAAGAACCGCATTTGTGTCAAATTTATTGTGATACCATATTCTGTTGTTTTAAATTTTGTTTTTAATAGAGCTATTTTAAGTGCTATTTTTGTTTTGCCTATTAAGACTGTGTCCACAATTGTAAATATATTTTTAAATGAACTTAAATATTTTTTTACTTCAGTAGCTAGAACTTATTATTATTATAACTTATAATTATTATAGTCCAAGAATAAAACAAATGCTTTACAAATTTATTCTTTATGGATACCAGCCCGTTGTAATCTCATAATAAAAAAAAATAAAATACAAAAAGCCTTTGTTTTATTCAAAATCTAGTGTTTTAGTTAAATAGTTAGGGTATATAAAATTATCTCACGCACAAGCACTTCTGAAGCATTAACACTTGAGAGTCTTAATTAAGCATAAACGATCCAGGTGGATGCTTCATCACCATCTGTGCCAACACAGTAAAGGCACTATAAAGGGACTCACACTTCCCATATTTCCTGGCATTCAGTACTTAACATTTGATGTACAGTTTGCCCCACTCCTGTTGAATTGTGATTATAGCAGGGTAGAAAGTAAAGCACTGTGTATTAAATAGCCTATTAAACCTTAGTTTGATCGTACAATTACCAGGATCTTATACAGTCGGTTAATTGCTTTTAAATCTTTAAACTTAAAAGGACGACAGCTTGCTCATAGATGTTAATTGTGCCTACTGAAAAACATAATCATTGCTCAGACTTTAATGAGACAAAGCACTAGAAATGCAGACACAATGTTTATGAAGCATTTTGCATGGATGCTGCTATGCATCTTAAATATAAATCTCCTAAACATGCTGTCTGACATAGTGCAAACCCAAACACGGCACAAACCCAGTCACTTAATCTGTTGGTGGGGGCGGGTGCACTGGCATCCAAGGTTTCTTTGGGGAAGGAGGCGGGGATGGTGGTGCAATTTTATTTTTTATTTTTTTGCAAACTATGCTTCCACTAAATTTGATTAAGAGAAATGGCTTGCCTTCCTTGAAAAGCATTAGACTGCATGACCAAAAGCTAAACGAGAAGAATTACCCTGAACGTGTTGGCTTCACTGTGAAGACACAGACACGGCCAAAGGGTTAAAGAAAGCACTTTCGTCCTGTTTCCTTTCGGACCAAAGGGAGGAGTGCTGCATATGGAACGTGTTACCAGCTTCGTCTGCCTCTGTTAAATGACAGGGATCTTTCAAGGTCTCCCTCGGCTAAAAGTGCAATAAATGGGCCCTGAAACAGCATTTCCCGGCTTATAGCACCCCTCATTCTGCATGACAAAAAAATAGTTCAAAAGAACAGGCTGGGTCGCAGGGATATGTTTAGCCTAAATGTTTTTCAATAAAATACGGGAAAGATCCGAGTCAATTTGTTGGGAACAACACAACATATTTATGACAGGCCCGGGAGCAAAAGCCCATCATCAGTTTTTTTTAAAAAAGGCCTTCAATACAATACACTGTACATTACTCAGTGCCACCCTATCCAAATTAGTTTTTTTTTTAAATGAGAATACAGATTTTTTATTTTTTATTTAAATATGAATCATAAGCACTGACAAAACCATTACCCACTAGCTAAAGCTGCCTTCTTTAGCATATAGCATAGTACACATTCATACGTCATTGGCACAGCTCAAATTAGGAGTAGCCTATGTTAAATTGGATTCACCTAGAAGCTACCCTTTGCAAATAGCTACAGGGAAGGTAAACTGTTAAAAAGATAATCTCAGGGGATTTCAACCTCTACAGCTTTCCAGTGTCCAACTTACTATTCAAGCAAAGTTGTGTTCATTGCCTGTTCACATTATGACTGTAACATACGCATATTCTTATGCAACTCAAGGGGAAACCACAGCAAACACTCAAAGCTTTCAAATGTGAATTCTTCAGATATGCTCTTCCGTATGCTCTACCATACATCATGCAAGCCAAAAAAACCACCTAAGACCAAAAAACCACCTGAGATTAGAGGTCACTTCCTGCTTTTGGTGTATTTCCTTTTAGTTTATTTCATTTTTTAAAAAGTCATATGTAATTATCATTGGGTAATACCATCATTTATAGATATAAAATGCAGATGTTGGGCTGAATATATCAGATTACAAATGACATTTCTTGAGGCTGCATCCACTAAGCCACGGGCTAACACTTTATTTTCCATTACAGGCAGAAAAAGCAAAGATTCCCAATCAAACTAGTTCAGTGTTTCTTCCTAAGCTGAGAGATGAGGTGCTTTAAGACAAATGACATATAAAATATATCAAAGTAAACATCTGTGTTGCCCAGCAACTTTGTTTCTTTAATTTGAAACACGTATAAAGAATCACCTGTCTACTTTGTGGGGGTCACACACAAGTACTAAATATTTAGCCTGCTCATGGATTGGATTTTAAATGGTTCCTTGTGCTTATAAACTGACACAGGTCTTGTAAGTGCTGATATCTCAGAGGGATATGTGCTACTCACTGGAAATAAGGTGTGTCTTTCCCTCTGGGTTAAATGAATGACCTTACATGCCAGTTGGCAGTCCTAATTCTTAAGCAATACAGCTTGTTTTTCTGAGTGATGATTCTGAATCAGTCAAGTGGTGGTTATGACAATGAAGAAAAAAATTCAGGGAACATCGCTATGAGATTTGGTATCTCCAGGGATTTGCAACTTTTATTCGGTAATTCAGGGTGCATGGCACAAACTTCATTAGAGAGTATACATTTCCAAAGATTATAGCCATACAATGCACATCATGAAGACCTTTGCAATGCAAAAGTAAATAAATCATATCATCAAATTAGGCTACTGCACATGAGTGCAGTTTGCAGATAAATTAATAATCTCTTTCTCAGTTAATTCCTTCAAATGCCAGTGTAAAGGTTCTGACCCTACGGTTTCAAATATGTCACATGGAAAATATGCAGCCTTTGATTAAAAAAGTACCATACGGAACCATGATACTGAATAAATCACAATCAAGGGAAGTGAGAAAGATAATTGCTTCCATCCATGCAAGCTCAGAATTTAGCCTCTTTAGGCTATGTTGTATGCTTGCAAAAAGCAGAGCTCTACAAGCAAATCAGAAAAAGTTACCAAGTAAGAATCATCAACATCGTTTCCCTCTTCATACAGGAAATAACTGTCATTTTGCCAATCTTAACCTTGCTGGTTTGCCCATGTCGGATGCAACCCTATCTGAAAGATGATGAGAGTGGAGTAAAAATATAGCCCCATGAGCTGAGACAGCTTTACTCAATGAAAGCATTTAGCATGCCAAAGTTTGGCTTGCTACTTAGGCTATATTCAGATGTGAAGGCAATATGTTTTCCTGTCTTCTCAAATAAATAAATAAATAAATAAATAAAGTAAAATCACATTTGCAGTCAAAATACACAATGTTTCAATGACAAGTTACCTGTTTTAAAGAATGAATGGCCATCAAGTAATAATGTCAAGATAAATCTTTGAAACTACTGACAAGTAGAGCACCACCACACAGTAGGCTATAACTGGAAATGAAATTTCCTGTTGCCTTTTAACTACAGCCAATTGGAATAGTCTGCATTCAATACCCTCTCTAAAATACTTTTTGGTACATACAGCTATAATCGTTGCAATAGCCGTTTAACAATACTAACATATGTTTGATGTTTACACTGTATAACAGTTCTCTACATCCGAACAAATACCTGCCTGTTACTTCAAGAGTCATCTTTTTTTTTTTTTTTTAATGCACTTGATTCCTTAATTGCATTTCATGACAATTACATAAGGTCTAGGATTTCCTCGAACTAAAGTAAGTAAAATAGACTGCCACTGACCCATTTGTTTACGACTATTAAAAACTTTCAGCTCACTGCAAGAACATACCAAGTTGCTTCCTATTCTCCAACCATGCCCAGGGAGAGCTGATAGTGAACAGCATTGTCAACAGTGGACAGGCAAGGCTTAAACTAAGGACATCCCAACAGTCTGGTATGAAAACCTATAATTAAAAGGAACATTAACTAACCTGTTCGTTATCTGTATAGCAATTGCAGATGAATGGCCAGCGATGCACCAAAGGCACAGTCTGGCATTGCTTTTGCCAATCAACAACTTGTTCAGATATTGCAATGGCAAACCATACCCATGTTCAAATAAGTTAAACGGCGTGTTTTGACTATTTACGTTGCAGCGAAACTGCTCCAATGTTTTGGTTGCCAGCGTGATTACGTTGCTGCAAGTTCGGCACTAAACATTTATTTAATTACAGGGAGCTAACTAGCCTGGAACATAGAGCTACGGACACAGTATGCACGTACAGACAGAGAGACTCGGCCACTATGGCTTTCAAGTTCATACAAAGGCTCAGCAAAACTCTTGTTTCTTACCGGGTAACTTCCGGGATTTTATTTGCGGAGGGGAGGTAACGGAACAGCAAACGCTATTCAGTACAGGCGGTTTCAAGTCGCCCTTAGTAGGGAATTACTGGAGCTAGCGAGGTCTTTCCAAGGCGGCCGAAACTGGTAGGGAAAGAACAGGCTGACTGCAGAGTAGATGAACAACCTTTTAAATTACTCTTAGTCCAGTAGTTTTTTTTCTGCGACTGCAGAGCACAGTGGTTATGAAGCAACCATGTGATGAAGCTGAAGCGTTTCATTCTTTCACCCCGCGTTAAATGTTTTGGATCGCTGCACCCGTCGGAGATTCAGTGGGGCTCTGAAAAATATCGAGAAAAGCATTTTTTTTCTTCCATTTATCAAGAAGCAGTCGTCGAAGTTAACTTTTTCTTCCCACACATATTAAAGTGTCCTGAATTATTATTATTATTATTACATATTGGTCAATTAAATATTTGTATAATGTGTATTGTGCATAGAAATTAGTATTTATATTTAAATGAGAAAATACTAAACATTTAATTTGAAATGATATGAACTGGAATGTTTAAATCAATAATGTATGATTTAAAGGCAGTTTATTAATGTGGCAGTCATTGATAGTAATATTTTTGTGTAATATTTCTAGTTAATTTAGATGCACCTAATATTTTTATGCTTGGGCATAAATAAGAAATGACTCAGTGCCACCATGACTTATGGATAGATCTGTCCTATCAGGTGTCCAATGTCAAAGCTGTGAGAATTAATTATGAGTAACATATATTGAGTGTTTCTTTTAAAATGTTGACATTGAATGCAATTCTTATACAATCATTCTTCTATGTCACCCTAAAAAATAATGGAATATAACCAATAAGGATTTAACAGTTGGCTGATGATTGCTTTTCAGATTCTCTAAACTTACAAGATATTCAGCTTTGTGGGTTCAGCCACATTTATGGATATTTCAAGGGAATTAGTTAGAAAAACAATAGTGGTATTGATTTGGCAGTCATTGTATCAATAAATGTTTTGTCCAGAGATTAGTTTTGATATGTATTTTCTCAATATTTTGAGCATACCCCAAGTGTGTTCAACATGAATTGTTCTGTCTATGCCATCGCTGAACTGTAGATTCCACCTGTAGATTCATTTTAATTAACTACAGTGGGGTGTGGTTGAAGACAGAACATCTAGCTAGTAGAAAAATGCAGACAGCAACAGCAACTACTGAAAGAACATCATCTGTACAATATTCCCAAATGTATTGTGGATAATGGGGCATTACACACACACACACACAGATTTATTTTTCTTCTGTTGACTTTGAAAGTCGTCTTGGCAACAGATTTTATTTATTTATTTAATTATTGGGAAGCAACTAGCAAATATGTGCAGATTTCTTTGACTGTTCTTTCTTCCGAACAGCATTTCCTTTAGTATAAATTACGTGTCTTATTTTTTACCCCGTAAGACATTTTTGAACAAAGCCCACCCACTATTATTTTTTTAAATCATCAAAGGTCGACAAATCTGCATGAGTAACATATTGGCAACAGTGTTTGTATAAAAAGTACAAGTTAAACGTGCCCTGTTAAAGCAGAAAAAAGATAATCCCGGGAATTCATTTAAAGGGATCCAAAAACGCTATTGTGCTGCTAGAGAAAGACAAATCTTTCCTGTCAAAAATGATTGTAAGAAAATGTGTAGCACTATGGACAATTTACTTAGGTTTGATCAAGTCAGAATGTGAAGGATAAAGCGGATTCTGAAAATGGATGAAAGGTCAGAACTATGGCAGGATCAGAAATGAAAGGGAGGAATTTACACAGCCCTTTTGTTCTGATCCAAAGGAATTTTGGCCGAAAGCCTTTCATTTTGACCTAACAGAACTCAATAAATAAATAAATAAAATTCTCCCATTCTCAGTGAGGCCTGTAGTAGATGAGAAATATTCATGCTTACTACTCCTTTTGTCAAGCCCCGTGAGTTGCACTTCTGATTGTCTTTCTTGATGGAGTTTAACGTTAGCTACTTTGCTAACAAGACGACAGACCAAGTGTATAGCGTTAGTAAAACAATTTAGGAAACATTGGGTAGCATTTCTTTGGAATACATCTTGTTAAATTTGTGTGAGCTAAGATAGCCAATATTGTTTCATGTAACTTGGCACAATTTTGATATCAATACTTTTAATGGCAGGCCTAGATTTGAATGAATGATCTATAGACAGTGCTTCGTATGTGTGAGTAACTTGGCGTTTTTGTACATTGAAAATATGTTTTTGATTATATATACTGAAGCTCTAATGCTTCCACACACAATTCTGTCCACTCCTGATGAGAAGGGGACACAAAGTATATACATTTTGACACATCTTAGTCCTAGTGTATATTCTGTAGAAACAGGACCATAAAATTACCTGATGTGACTCGTCATGGTTCCAGTTCACCAGTGTGATAGACCCTTGAAAATTGATTTATTTTAGTGTGTATCTCTAGAAAGCCTGTGTCACTAATGGTATGTAGTTTTCCCATTCTATATATTTTTCTTTCTATCATTCATGCACATACATTTTAAATATTCATTCATTTAATATCAAGAAGGAAGGAAGAAATTAAACATCCTGCCAGTATTTGGATTTTTTAATAGTGTTCTATGGCCTGCGGGCCTGGAGGGGTTTGTCTTTGTTTAAACGATTATAGGGCAAAGCGCATTTCGACCAGTGTACTGAGTTAAAGGCTATATCAAAAATGACATGGAGCAGAGATTGTGTTATGTTCTCTCAGCACCATCATCCTTTCTTAATCATTTACTGAAGCTAATGCATATGTAAACCTCAGCAGCAATTAATCTCCAACAATTGTTTGTTCGAATACATAATTGTTTGTTAATTGCTGAATGTAAACTGACATCTGTTACTGAAACTACATGATTGCTTGTCAATATTATTAATAATGTGTGTGCATTGTAGTCTGTCACTAAACTAGAATGCCATTGCTGGCACACTTCAAAACAACCCGATGCAGTAGCGCTTGGTAGGCTAAACTTGGGACACAGAAAATTTAAGTTTGTTCTCCTCACTTCAATATCTAAATTAAAACACGGGCATAAGTGTCACTGACTTGAGTGTCTAGACATAATTAATTAGATGACCACAGACAGAAGATAACACTGAGAGTGTGGTTTGGAGATTTTGTGGCAGAGTCCGTTTGCAAAAACAAAGCTATCAAGGCTAACTCATTTCCTTAGCCTGCTTTGCAGCTAACTTTGATGCTGTGTACTTGTTTGTGTTTTAAATGTAAATCAGGCTGATCTGTCTGCAATTAATGTGATTAATGATGTGCCTTGGCTTTGAGCGCAGAAGCACAATTATTAATAACTTCTCTGAAGTGATTAATGCCCTCTAATGATTTATTTCATTTGTGATATAATGAAGTGTCAGAAACGGCACACAGGTGTGAAAAAAACTCCATAGCTGGGCATGGTGAAGGAAACTCTCAGCACTAAAGTACCTCATGCCTACCCAGCAGTATCATGTCCAAGTGTGACATGAATCCATTTGAACCAAACAGAAAAGTTTATCAGTTTATTGATCTCGCTCTGTTTGACCCAAACAGGTCATTTCACAGTTGGACATGATACCGGCATGTCCTGTATTGTACTCACATTAATATATCATTGTTATGAGGGACTCAGCCATGGAACATTCTGTGACCATTTACCAATCATCTCCTTTGGAGGCAATGTAATTATCTGAGATTGAATTGAGTGCTGTTGAAAGCAGTGTAAGAAAAAAAGTATGGATAAATAAATAAATAAGCAATTGAAAATATGAATAGATGTCTGTGAAGCTCTTGAAAATGTTTCTTTTTGAACGCGATGCTCAGTGTTTAAAGTGCACCGGTGACCGGAGCACTTATTTTAACATCAGAGAAATGGCACAAGCTGTTGCGGCTACAAATGTCAGCTGTTTTCCTCATTCAACCCCTGTCACAGTCTATCGCCACCAAAAGCTGTACCGATGAGAGTGCTTAGCGCAGAGGGTTGCCTTTGGTCCTCTAAAATGTTAGGTAATGTAATGACTTGGGCAGTATGTGGTTAATTCTGTATGTGTGGAGGAAAGTTGTGGCTTGTGGGTGAAAGAGCTCTAGAGACTGTGTTAATGGAATATCACACATGCATCGATTACCTGAATGATCAAGATACTTACTGGGATCACACTGAAGGCACTTTTGTAATCTGTTAAAACAAAATGAAAGAGATGATCTAGCTGAAGGATGAGCCTTTTCCTGTGGCTACATGTGGGGTAAAATATGTAGAAGAAAATAAAAATGAAACAAATAAGCAATAAGTTAAGACAAAGAACATTAAGATACATATACAGCGAGCTCAATAATGTTTGGGACAATTTGTTTGGTATTTGGCTTTGTAGTCCAGGAGGTATTATAAGTGTCCATGGTGAAACCAAAATGTATTTTAAAATACACTTTAATAAAAGCTGAGAATGTGTAATTTAACCACACCTGAATTGTTTGATTATAAATCTAAAATTGTGCGCTACAGAGTCAAATCAAGAAAAACAATGTCTTTATCATTATGGCGCTCACTGTACTTAAAGGAAAAAAGTTATACAAGGACTAGACTGCTGAGAACAATAAGTAAGCAAGCAACAGTGGGTCAATATTTTTGTTAGCTGCCGTTGAAATTGACTGCGGGGTTGAAGTTGACAAGTGATGTGGCAAGGAGGACAAAAGTCACACAAGGAGTGGTGTGGGAAACATGTTGAATTGTATGGGAAGTCATGTCAGCTGAGCACAAATTGTCTAGGGATCTCAAAGTTGCAGGGCACTATGCTCTTTGACACTGCAAACCAGATTTGTCTTTCCCCATGCTGGTCTAGGGGATCCACAATATACAGAGTGCTGCTTCGTCTTGCCTGGTGAGCTCCTTGGGAATTAGGTGTAATTAAAGCTATACTATGTAGGATTTTGCAGCCCTTGTAGTCTCTGTGTTTGTAAACCCCACCCACACATCCGTTGAGGACACATCCTCGAATGCTACAAGCAAAATATCAAGCGAAGAGTTGAGGTGGTCAGAGATATTGAAAATAGCATTTTTTTGCAACATGAATGATTCCATATGGATGGTAACAGTAACTAGGCAGTGTTATAACTATCTTTACATTGAGTGCACCCCTTAGCACATGGGAACATCATATGATAGCTACTCCATAGTGCTCGTGCAGTTATTTGTGTTTTTCCTCATTTGGTATTTAGCAATTCTAGGCCTTGTTTCGTGAAGCAGGATTACTGAGTTAGCTCAAAACTGCACTGAGTAACACTTGGAACCCTTCCAAATCTGGAACATGGACTAAAACGAGCTGTTTTTGGTTTTACTCCACGCAGTTATCCAGCTAACTCCGTAATTATGCTTCCTGAAATACCCCCCCTGGACATTTAGTTAGAATTGGGATATAAACACAGAATCAAGGTGTGGAATAAGTAACATTAGCAGGCCATAGGTCTATCATAGTTAGTTAACTTTTTTGTTTGAACCAGTCGTTCACCTTTTTCAGGCAACCTGTTTCTTTGTGCCTACAACACAAATACATTTAATTGGACTGTCCATATCTATAACTGTGTTTCTTTACAAGTTTTGACCCAAGGACAGTGATCGGTACAGCTGGTGTTCACAAAAAAAAAAACAAAAAGGAGGGGGGGATTTGCCTGTGGTATCTTATTTAATATATGATATAACCAGTGTAAAAAATCAGTGTAAAAACATCTGAAAGATCAGATGTTTTTACACTGACACTGACAACCCCACTCATTTCCAAGATTAATTTCTATTCTTTTTATGTTGTTTTTTGGTGGCAAAAAACTTAAATAAACGCTGTGGCAAAGAGAAATGATACTAACAGCATGACATATCAAAAATGTATCAATAAATATCCACAAATCCCCCATTTACTTTTTTTGGCAATTTGGGCCATGAGTGAAACATTTGAAAACCTCACTCTATCCCAACTGGTCGGTGACATTTCCCCCATCTTCCCCTTCACTTCAGTGATTACACTGCCCCACAACATCTCGCTGCATTGATGGACGACTTCCCATACGCGGAGTGACAGAACGAATCCGCCACGCTGGGGTCTGACGGGTCTCCTCCTGCTTTACTCTATGACGTCCTACCTGAGTTACCATGCGATGGAGCTTTGGCAACTGCTGGGCCAGTCCAAGGTCAGCACACAGCAGACCTTCGGCCAGTGACCAGCATGAATGTTAACGAGGAGATACTGATCCAGTGTGATGTTTCAGGGCTCTGACTGGCTCTGTCAGAAAATAATATTCATGGAAAGTGGCTGGGCTGTCAACCAGCAGAAGGCAGAGGTTCATAAATCTGCCCGGTGATGGGCGTACACTTCCACATGATTGGTAGTCCAGCGTAACCACTATCGCCGTGGTTATTAGTTCTTTACTGAGCGTATTTTCTCCTCCTTAAAATTTAGAATGCTCAGCTGCATGTTTGCCCCCTCACTATAACAACCTCACTTCATTTGGGAGAGTCAGGAGTCAGACTAGCATGTGAACCTCTGAAGCACATGCAGGCATCTGGCGCTTATTTTAACTCTACATTGCAGCCGAGGTGTCTGGCCATTGTGCCAGAGGTCTCCCCTTCTCACACAGTTGGATCAGGTGAGCTACAGGCACCAGACTGTTTTGAAGACTCGCTAGTGCATGATGAGGAAATCCTGTGTGAAGCTCTCCCTCCCTGGGGACTATGATGTTGCCCTGTGGGGCTGCCACATTCCCACGGTCAGAATTCCTGCATCAAAGTCCAGTGCTTTAGATATGCCACCTGTTTATCAGGTACTTATTGACTTTTCCAGAAAAGCCTAATATTAAATTCACATCCTGGTTAGATAGATGTGCCAACTGATAGCTGAACAAATTCGTTCAGGGGGTAGCCCTAGGCGCTTCTTAAACAAACACGTGTTCATTGCGCTCAGGGGAGGGAGAACTCCGTAAAGTACAAAGTTATATTTTTCAATTAAAAAAGCTTGGCTGACTTCTGATTGCTTGATGCTTGAGGGAATTATCAAGCATAGTAAAAACACTTTAATGGTTCCCCCAAAAGGCAGCCCTCAGTGGCTGTTCAATGCCCAAAAGCAGATAGAATTGTACACCTAAGGCATGGAAATTCTTCAACGGGTTTATCTTCTACAGCCTGTCATCCTCTGTGAACTGTGCAGCCTGGTGTAGGCAGATCCTGGCCTCAAATGAACTAGCAAGGTTCATATGTCTTCCGTCGCATGTCATATGCTGTCACATGCTACATTTCATGTCCTCCTTTGTTTGATCAATGGTGACATGACACCATGTTGGAGAGACAGCTGCAGGCACACTGGGGAGTACAGTTCCAGCACACCGTAAGGAGAAGTCAATGCTGATGGATTGCAGTTACAGTATTCCAGTTTGAGGCTATTAACCAGCTTTGTGAGAAAGTCCCCAGAGCTTTTCTGAGCATCACTGCTGCCAGGTTTCCATGTACAGTACACAAACCTTGGAGCTCCATTCCAGTGGCTGGAGATTTGTAGTGTTCCCAGTAATGCAGAGTACAGCTGTTTCATTAAATTAAAGTTTATTTGGTATTTGACCCTTTTGTTTTTGGGTTTGTGTAGATTGAAGGTAACAAGCTTTAGGCTACGTTTGTACAACACATGGTTTCAGCAGGGATATTTGGAAGATTTATAAGGTTTATCTTGTAAACCTCCTTGGCTTCAACTAGAGGGTGTTTGTATGTAGCTTTGATACGATAAGAGCAACTGTCTGTGTTAGAGCTTAGGAAACACCTGGGTTTGCATTTGTGAACACCGTATTTAATAAGAGACCTCGCTTATTATTGCATCATCTTGCATTTACCAGTAATTGCATTCACTAACAGGAATACAAGTAATTTATTCAACGGTTTTCATTTAAAAAAGAGAGGAAAGGAGGATGAATATTTGTCTCTTATCCTGTGGCACTTCTCTGGTACAACCTCCCTTGAAGCTGTTTCAGAACGCTGTCCCACCAAAATCACATGTCTATCACTATTCACCAGAAACTGATGGTGATTGGGCCCTTGGGGACTCATTCCAGAGTAACATAACCCCAACCCCAATTCACACGTTGGGCACTTTATTCCAAGTAGGCCATGTTCTGTTTTATATTTTAAAACCCTGGAAACTTTTATTTATTCCTTTAAGACAGGAAATTTTGGCTGTTTTTGGTTTATTTAATGAGGTTCTCATGCATTAAATGATCTTGCATCCTAGACATGAACTAGTTCTGTGCTCAACTCATGTTCGATATAATATATATGTTTTAGAAGCACAATAGCATCCGTCTCATGAGCACCTTGATGTGTGTTTACAGAAAACTTACATGTTGCTGGAAAGCACTAACAGAGGATGAGCAAACAGATATGGATATAGCTCTGGGTGGAGTCAGGGGGCTGGGGGACGTGTGTAAAGTTTGCATGAAGGTCCCAAAATATCCATGCAAATAAGTTCTGAACCTAACTTCTCCTCTCCTTCAAAACTATGCTTGAAAAAGTACTTTATTCTCTTTCTCAGTTGTATACTTAAACACCTTTTAGTGATTTACCTTGCATTCATTTGACAGTGTGCAGCTGCATTTCCTGTATCTCCTAGTCACACTGAAGCCTGTCAAGTTCAACATCTTTACAAATCCACTCCGTGTTTGCTATCTGGCCAAGCACAGGGTTGCCAGTCTGTAGAGGGTGTGATTGTCTATAAAAGGAACAGCCAGTTGTTTAAAATCCTCCTCAGACGGTTTCAAATTGCCCTTCGAGCTAGGAGGGGGAGTAGCGAGGGGAGAAAAGAGGGAGGGAGTGTGTGTGTGTGTCTAAGCTTGTGTGTGTGTCTGTGTGTTCAGGGAGAGATCGCAGGCGGCGCGCGTACCCAACAAGCTCAGCTAAAGGCGGGCGGAATGAGAGAGATAGGAGACAGCAGGAGGAGGGGTTGTTGTTTGGAAAAAGGCGGAGCTTAATAACTGCCAGTCATGGCGGTTACCAGAGAAAATGGGCGTGTTTTAACAGCGAGACACCAATGGGAAGCGACGCTCCTAGTGTCGCCATGGTGACGGGGTTGTGCTCGGGGAGGCTGTGATGGGTTGACAGGTGCGTGACAATCGGAGCTCTCTGCAAGCATGTACGCCAAAGGCAAGAGTAACAACGTACCGTCCGACAGCCAAGCCAGGGAAAAGTAAGTTTTATTTATGGGGGGGAAATCGCGATAATGAAGAAAGTGCATGAATCGCGGAGCGGCCAGAGGAGTAACTGCAATGGATTGGCGAGGAGCTGATAATGTAGCGATAGCGACAGAGTGCTGGGTTGGCTGAGAAAGTTGTTATTGTCAGTTGTCAGGAGTGTGCAAAAGAGAAACGTAGCTAGCTAGCTACATGTAGCGAGATGGCAACAGAAATAGGTAACATTGGCGTTGTTAAATATAACATTAACTATTTTCTGCAAAAATGGACGCGGGGAGGCCAACCATGTGCAGCTAGTTAGCTACGTAGATTGACACCGGCAACGTACCTTATTCTAGTTTGTTGGGTATCTAGACATTGTTAAAATTATTGCGATTGCTTGGAGTTGACGCTGGCGACTTCAGTAGCTAGCGCAACAAAATTAGGTAGCAGGATAACGCTTTCACGGATGAAGCGCCTAAATAATAATGTTGGTTAGTTCGCTAACCTTGATTAACTAGTTTGAGCGTGAAGTTACACGGTAGTTATATAGCTATGTCATTGGTTAGCTTGTTAGCTAAGTCATATAGCTATGCTAATTTTGCTTTCAGTTCTAAATAATACCAATTGCCTGTTTTATGAACATTAGACTTTGCTTGAGCCTGAACTTTTACCCTGGGCCATCTTACGTTATATTACTTAATGTTAGCTAGCTATCTGAAAATGACTGTTGTTGCATTGCATTAGCAAACTAGACAGCTGCTTAAAAGAGTGTCTGAAGCCTGTATACATTATACTAACGTTATCATGGCTAAACAGTCCGCACTACGATTCGGAACTTAACCAGCAGCTGGATGTTTAGCTATCGATACTGTTTATGGAAATGGGTGTGGAAGACACAACTAGCTAACTAGTGTTAGTTTGTGTTGCTCACGCACTGGCATCATTGTCAACTAAAAGTACTGCTTTCTGTGTGAAATGAAAGCTTTGTCATATTAGATAATGGAAAAGCTCCGCTGACTTTGAGTCGATGGGAAATTCACAAATAAATGTATAACTTAAGATAGCCTACTCGTTTAACTAGTTGCTTACGTACGGTAGCTAGCTATGATGGGTAATAATATAATTAGATTCTTACGAGCTACCTAGCGAATTGTTATTCGTTATCACGAGATCGGAAATATGTTAGATTACCTGTCTGTTATTTGCCAGCTAATTTGCTAACTTGGCCCACGACTTGCATGGTTACGAATTTAGCCATTTTCATGCGCAGAAGGAAAATAAATAAATTTGTTTGTGGCTTAACCGTTGAGTTTCGTGACATGACAGAAGGCAGGATACACCATAGATTATAGAAAAATATGCACACGCGCAGTTCGTGTCAGTTTTGGAAAGGATGTCACTGAAACAAATTTGATTAGTGACATATTTTACTTCATATCACTTTCTTTAATGCATTGTTTTTGAACAATAGTGTGATATCAAAAAGCAAAAATGCAGCACGAACATTCATGTCATATTAATAAAACTGGGTACAACTGTAACACATCCCCGTGAACGAAAACGTATACGCCTTAGCTAAACCGCAGTTGAGACTGTAGTCGGCAGGAGCTCGAGTTGTAAACCGGTTGCAGACCAGCACAGTAGCCGCTGTACCAGAGGCGAGGAACCCCGCGCGATTGTCGCTTTCTGGGAAGACGCACATTGCTGCGTCACTTAATTTCAAGAAGTCTGGCGATTTGGAAATGTTCACCTCTGCCTTTCTCTCTTGTTGGGAGTCACCTTGCCAAAATTATGGTAATTACCAGGGTTTTGCGGATTCCCACCAGGTAGAGAGATCTAGGGGGCAGAAAACATTGGTGTGCGATGTGAGGTGAATTCGTAAGCCGGAATTTACTATGTTTAGTCCTCTGTCTTTTGTATTGGTACTGCCTCTGGATTTGTCTCTTTTGACGAGATACTTAATGTACTAACACTGAAAAACATTTGCAGGTTGCATAACATGTAGCCTAATTGTTTTCACATCCAGTTTATTATTTTTTTCTTGAAGTATTAGGCTATGCAACCTTTAAAATGGATATAACTGCGACGCAGGGAACAGTTAAAGGGGTGCAGGGTAAAAATGAGGGTGGGTGGGGGCAAGGTCCCATTACATTTGTTATGCTCTGTCAATCATCCAGAGAGATGTTGCACTTCCGCCCACAGCTCTTTCTTCTTTACTTTAGAGAAGTCCTGAAAAGTGCCCTGCAGACTTAAGTGAGGTATTCGCATCCTCTAGGTATTATATATTTGAATTATCTTGAGAGAATAAATATTCATACACCCAGGAGCCACTACTGGAACACTCAAATTCATGTCAGTCTGCTGGTAGCAAGTATGATAAAGTTGGCCAAGGGCCTGTACCAAATAGTTTGCAGGGGAGTCGACGCGTGTGCATACGTGTTCTTTCCCCCTCATGCTCTCGTAATGCCGCAGTCAAGTTTATCCTAACGCTCCTCTTTAAATCATTAGGTGTGTTAAGCCTCTCAAAGTGAGGCTGTCTATAGATCAGATGAGACCAGCGTTTAACCTGCGTGAAGACAGAGAGGGGGAGTGCAGTGAGGCGTGCGCAGTGCTTGGGTATCCTCATTACTACTACAGAGACGTCATGCACTGCCGCTTGGTTCTCCCCCCGCCTTGAAATGGGCACATTCATACGCCACAGCAGGGCTCAGACGGTACAGCCAGAAAAAAAGAAAAAAGAGTTTCAGCTTCATTAATTTACAGTGTAGTGCATTTGACCTCCAGGAAGAATCCCACTGATATTGAGTTTCCCCGCGGCGTCCGCGTATTGGATAGGTCCGTTGTTGTGTTCAGTGAGAGTGGCCTCCCGTGTGGTGCTGGGTTAGGGGAACCCTCTTTTGAGTGCGAGGACGAAACATGCTGACGAAGTGTTCCCTCCCCAGCTGAGTTCCTGTGTCTTGGGGCTTTCTGATTTTTGCTCTAAGCCAATGCAGGCTTCTGTGGAGCTCTCATGATAAAAACCTGCAAACCTCGCTCACTGTTGTTCAAGCAAATAAAAAAGTGAAATGCTTTGGGGAAGTGTTTGATACAGGAAAAGTTTTTTTTTTTTTTTAACTGTATCTTATGCAAATAATGACTACGGTCCCTGGCTATATTCTGTACTGTATGTTATACAAAATAAGACTTACAACAATTAAATAGGATTTTTGGGTACAGCATGCAATCATGCCTTAGAGATTGGTGAGTTTATGAGAAAAAATTAGCAGTCCAAAGTTATATAAAGGTATTGTAGTTGTAGTGTTGAGGAAGTCATGCTGATATTCAACTGGTATAGTGAATGAAGCAAAGTGCAGCATTTAAAGGCTCATATCTCAACATTATAAGCAAAATTTGGAGGGGGGAAACGCAGGTCATCAGCGCCATTTTCTCCTCAAGGAGAATCGGGAACATTGCTCTGGAGAGCCGCCCATCCTCACAAACCTCGGAGCGCCGCACGCAGCGGGTGGACCCACGGAGCGGAACGTGCTACACATCACCCCTGCTGGGGAGCCGGGGGTGGGGGTGGGGGGGCCACCGGACTGATAGCACAGCTATTCCAGAGGGAAGAAGCGGAAGAAACAACAGCCCTTCTCCCGAAAACGACGGCAGGGGAAAATAGATACGCCACAGAGCTGCCGGTGTTTGACGGGGAAAGAAGGGAAAGGATTTCAGCACAACATCGAAACTGTCCACAACGCGAAGGCTTTTGACCGGATTCCCTTTTAAGAGACTGAACCGCGGTGGAACGCCGAGCTCCTTTCGTGGAGGTTCAGGTGTTATTTTCCTTTGCACAGCTTCGCTTGCCTTTAGGTTTCACGTGTCCATTTTACATTTCCACTGCTGTTGGTGAAACGTGGGCCCTGTTCCGAGGGTGAATTTGCTTTGCCCGTGACAGGGAATTTTAATGCAGTTGTCGTAAGGACTGAAGAGGTTTGTCTTTTGCTTGCTCATCTTTTCATCCTGGATCTTTGGCAGTAATAATTAGCACCATTGTGCTACTTGCTGGTAATTCTTTCACTTGAGCATTTGCTTGAAGCATATCCTGGTGGTTTTAGGCGTAGCTGAAGTCAGTTCTACTGTCCTACAATCCTTAGGATTTATTATAAAGGGAAAAAGGAGGATCGGGGTATCCTCTCCGCCAGGGTCGTCCCTAGACCTTTCTGGGCAAAAAATGATTTGGGGCCTCCCTCCAAAACATTAGCACTTTCTAAATGTTCTGCTGGGAAACCAATGCGAGAAGGCCCCTGGACGAGTAAGTGGAGCCATGAGTGTGCTTTCCTGATCTGTCTTGTGGGAGGGACAGCTCTGCTCTCTGCTCTCACACACACACAAACACAGGCACACTGTACGAAAAACAGAAGAATCACTGGTCTACTGTTGCACACACTGCCTTTCATTGTCTCAGTGGATATATCCTCAATGTAATGGGTTGCTTTTTCTACCCTAGCTGCAGGCTGCAATCCTGACAAGAACACAGCTGAATTCAGTTGTTTTCTAAGGTTAAGTCACCTGGATTTCTCCTGCGAAAAAATCTGCATATAAATTCAACCTACTGCCATTTTCAACTGATTGGTGATAACATTTCTAAAAGAAATAAATGGCATGTTAAAAAAAAAAACAGCATAAGCTTATGGAATCTTATAATTTAGTAAGAAAGGGAGGAGCCCACACTCCAATTTCAAATTGACAGGGTGACAGATTGATCCTAACTGAACTTAATGTGAATAAGCAAAGGAAACATTCTTCAGTCAGGGTTCCCATGTGTTCTGGAATATCTGGAAAACGGGGAATTTTGGTGCAGTTTTTTGGTCATGGAAAAGTCATGGAAAATGAGAAAATGGCCTAAATGTCCGTCACCACAGGTGCCCTGGTTCGCAATCACAATCTCCCCCTCTATATACATTGCAGGTGTTGGTCATGTGAAATGTCCTGGAAAATAATGTTTTGAAAACAGTGGGAACCCAGTTCAGTGTAACAGAAGATTATGTGTACTGAACTTCCATTTCCATCAGGTACTGCTGAACCCTGACAGTCAGTAACTGGAACTTTTGTGATTTCTCAGTTCCATTAAATATAAACTTTTTGAGTGTGTGGCTGTCTTTTCCTTATTAAGTTTCTTTGATGACCAAAATAAAAAAGATGAGGTCTTTTAACTTTCCACTTTACTGGCCAAGGCCTTGTTTATAAGGAAGGAGCATAGGCCCAGTAATGTCAGTGTGTTTAGTTGAGCGAGCATCGTTATTTCATAGACGACCACACACTGTGACGCTGGCATGAACCCACATTACCCTCAGCGCCCTCCCCTTGTGCCTGTCTCTGCTCTTGGACTGGTCTCGTCTCGCGAACCGTTCACTCCAGCGGCTCTGGACCGCGGGGCGGATGGAGACGACCGGCTCGACGGACCGCCTTGAGCTGTTAGACCGCGAGGCGGCAGACGGCCCAGAGCCGCCACGCCACGTGCGACGAAATCCCCGCCGCGCGCAATAGCGTGAGCGTCAGCACGCCGAGGGCAGCCGCCGAGGCGCTGCGGCCGCGGCAACGGCGGCTATCTGGTGCCGTCTTCTAATGGCGCGGAACGCATTCGCAGTGGAGCACAGCTCGACTCTTATTAACTTGGACCGTTTTGGGGAAGTGGATTGTCATCTACACGAGCTGCTCCATGACAGGGTTCGAACCTGGGACCAGACCCCACAACTCCCCCCATTCCAAAAAACCAAACAAAAAAAACAAGCTTTTATGAACTGTTTTTGCGTCCATTAAGTGGAAATGCACTCTGCGAACCCTGCATGCAACTGGATATTCAGTGGGGAAATTAAGGATAACGTTCTTTCGCTCAAAGGTACAGCGGCAGTAGGATTCGAGCGTGTGACATTCAAATCCAGAATCTAAGTCCAGAAGTCTAATCACTTCCAAACCTCTTTTTGTTTTTGTGTGGCGCCCGTGTCCCCTCAGCCCGTCGGTCTAGGTGAAAAGCAGGCTGTTGCGTGTGCCTTGCCCACCTGCTGGTCTGGGCCCCGGGTGGTCCCTCGTCACCCAGCAGACACTTTGGTGCCCTCCATCTGTCCACGGGGCACAGCCCGCCCCGAAGGGGGAGGAGCTCCATCTGGCGGAGAGGAGAGCGGTAACAAGCGTCGGCCTGGCGACTGCCTGGCACGCCGCCCGCTCGCACTGGCCCCGCCCGCTCACCAAGCCCGGCGGCACGTGCCAGACATGCTGTTTAAAAAAAAAAGAAATCATTTAAATTTAAATTATTATTAGTCTCGTCCCCATGGATCCTGTTCCTAAGGGGATGAGGGATGAGGGAACACGCACACACTCCTGATGCCCACAGCATGGCGGTGGGATTTTTTTGTCTCCTTCAAAACAAAGGGACCATGCAGGAAGTGGGCACAGCAACGTGTTAGCAGACGGTTTTTGGAGATGCCGCCGTTTCCTCCCCTGCGACACTGTCCTAAAAAAGAAAAAGAAAAAAAAACCGCAGCCCTCGGCGTCCTCAGTGACCTTCCTGCGCTGTGTAACATGGCGCGCTGATGGGTGCCGTCTCCAAGGGCAACGTTCACACGCCGCCAGCTGCCAGGGCGGGCGGCTGCAACCTGCGCGATTGATTCCGTAGATTCGACTGCCTGGAATTGAATCAGGTGCGACGGAACCCTCGAGGAAGAGTGGAGTAGTCCAGTGGAGGTTGCTGCATATGGCCCCGCCCTCAACTGCAGGTTCAGTCAGATTATACATGATCACTTTAAGCATAAAAAAGTATCTGGCCTACATTTTAACAGAAGTCTTACAGTTCAAGAGCAGCTCACGTGTGTAAGAGCTGGCAGCAGCATAGCTGTTTGTGCCGAAGAAGATGCTGTGCTGCTCTGACCCAAGGCCCTGCATCCAGAAGTGCGGAAATGTCAAAAAAAACGTTATGCTAAATTGCGTTATTGTATTATATTTATATGGCCTATTGTTATGTTTTCCTTGTGGTTAATTTTACACTTGATTAAACCCTAAAACGCTGTGCTTGTCCTATCTCGCAGAATGAAATATGCATTTTCAATCTGAGGTTTTCAGCATCTCCACGTGCACGTGCGCAGGAAGCTCAAACGCCACCGAGTTGTTATTTAAATCGATGTCGAACTTGTACAAGCATTCTGAATAATAATACAGTTTCTATGATACGACTTCCCACAGCTGAGCTGATTGTGTAATGGTAATTTAAGCGACAAAAAGGCCGTGTCTGTTGGGAAACTGTTCAGTTGTGACCTATTACACTGGGTTCCCACGGCTTTATTAGGCTTTTCCTGAGATTACCTGCCTTTGGTTTCGCTTTATAGAAATCCTTTCAGTCTTTGAAAGTGCTGGCACATTGCTCCAACTGTCAACATGACAGCTCGAGAGAAAAGAGACGTTTTTATTTTTGCGCGGTGCCGTCTATTCAAGTCGGCCGGCGTTGGAATTCGCGGCCGAAGCACGGAGGCGCAGAGAAAGGCCCGCCTTTGATAAGAGGGGCGAGAGAAGCGACGAGGCGCTTCAACAAAAGCCCCCCCCGCGTTCCGGCGGCCTCTTCGGGACGCCCCCGGGAGTCGCCTGGACGCGACGTCGGCACTCGCGAGCGCTATCGGATAACACGAGAGGCACAAAGAGGGACGAGCGCGTGAAGGAATCCGGGAGCCTGTTATCGGCGGCGTCGGAAGTCGGCGAGCGGAAGAGCGGTTTCCCGTTCGGGGAGGAGGGCCCGGATTCCCGCGGCGGGAGGAATCGGGAGGAGGGAGCTCGGAACGCTCCCTCCTAATTAGCCGGGTCTTTTCTCCGCGCTTCCCAAGCGCTCCGAGACTCTGCAGCTCAGGCCTGCGCTAGCGAGCGTAACGCTGCCCGGGAGCCACCCGGGATCCCGCTCTCCCTCCGCTACTCCCCCTGTTGCCCTAGTTACAGAGACGTGCCTCTCCCGCCTCATTCCCGGGTCCGAACCCTGACAGTTCTCATCCTATTCAGAGAACCGAACACCTCCGACTATCAAATAAACTCCACGGTTGCCGTCTGCGAGTGCAATAGTTATTAAAATTCTTTCCACTTGAAAATTCCTGCTTTGTTCCAGCTTTCTTTTCCAGCACACATGTAAACCCCACGACGAACCATTTTAAAAAATGGCACCGAGAGGAGATAAGAAATGGGCAGTGGCTCTTCACTGACAACCTAGACCACTAAACGTCGATGAGGCATACACTTTCCATTTGAGTAACGGCATTTGGAGCGGACGGGTGAAAGGGACATCATTTCCTGAAAAATGCCATTCATCTTAAGTAGTATGTCAGCTGGAGTGAGAGTGCAAAATTAGGAAGTGTTGAAGTCTCCTTTCTAGCGGAGTAGTCCTTCCTGTGGTGGAATATATCTGAGGCCTAGCCTCATCGCGTGTCTTTGCGTGTTCAGAGACTTGGCAACCAGCTCTGGCCACCGTGGTTGCAGCAGGAAACCCAGTATAACCAACGCTAAAATGCTCAGTGTTGAGTTTGTAAGAGCATAACAGAAAACAGTATTGCAGACATATTTTGAGTAACATGAGTACAAGCTAAATGCGAACGCTCCAGTGGAAACCTTCACCACAGTGGTTAGTGGGAGTCTGGAAAGACTTGACAGCTGCTCCAGCAGACAAGCTTGGTCTCTTCCTTGCTTCCTTGTCTCTGCCTCTGGTCTCTTCTTTGCAGTTAGCATTAGCCTGCTGTTTTGGCTGTTGTATAGCCCTCAATTTGTCTGTCAAACACATTTACGATGCAGCTGTCATTACCAATGAAGCACTTGCTGGATTAAAGCGTGTTTCATGCAATCAAAAAATTCACAAACGAGGCCTATATAATAAAATGGGGTAACAGATTCACTGGCTTGGGGTGTTGCCATCGTCAATCTCTGTTATTGTTGTGTCAGCTCTAATAAAACATCTTTGCATGTTTACAAGCTAATTGGAGAGGAACTGTCACAGCTTCTGTTTTGATTCCGGGTATAAACAGATTCCTAATGTGCAGCAGCAAATTCAAAAGGAACTGCGCATTATCACCAGAAAAAAAATACAAATGTAAATTTCATTGACATGCCTGTGCCTTTAATGTATAGGCTTAACTAACAGTGCAGTCCATTTCTTTTGGAAATTCAATAAAAATGGACTGATTCTTCTGACTCAGCGCTTCCTCATTCGATTACTTGTTCTCATCATTGGCAGTCCTGTTAGTGGGGTCCTGCGTAGCGGAGTAGCTTAATGGTGAGGGACGTGGGCTCCTAGCTCTGAGGTTGCAGGTTCGATTCCCCAGGTTCAGGGGCTGCCATCGTGCCCTTGAGCGAGGTACTTAACCTGAATTACGGTAAACATTGTAGAACAGCTGTCTGAATTAGTACATAAAGAATGTAATCTTATGTCTGGCTGAAATGTAACAGATGTGTTGGGGTTGCCAAATAGAATCCAGATTGATCAGCTGGGTTCTGTGTCCGTGTAGAACCCCCCGTGGCCCTGGAGGTGGACCCTTCTGATATTTCAGCGCGTTAATATGCATGAGGCGTCACCGGCACGCCAGTGCAAGGTTAAGCTTGCATGACAGAGCGCCTCAGACGCTGCTGTAGAACAGTGTTCTCCTCCTCTGTCCCACGCCCCCCTCCCTCAGTCCCTCCATCCATTCAGTGTGCTAATGATCGAGATCTCCGTTCGGATTCCGGTGGCCATTGAACAATCGTAAAAACTCTTTCCCATTTAAAATAAAGGCTGTACTTTGACTTTTTTTCCTGTGGCATTTACGGGATTAAGATTCTGACACCTGGCTGTCATTAGTGTTATTTTCTACAACATTGATCAGCTCTGGACAAGAAAAAGGGCCTGTCAGTGTAGGCTGTGTCATCCGTAGAATGGCCCCCACCTGACAGCCTCTGATTGACAGGAATCACAGACTCATGTCTGGTGTTCTTTGCCCTTTACATGAACTTGTGCACTGGTTGGGAATTACTAATCAAGTTAAGCGTTCACAAATATAATAACAAATGCTTGACATAAATGGATAATACGATATAATTAGTCCAGTGTACTATACTCTATCTCGCAGGTGTCTTGTTTTTTCATCTTCGCTTCTATATTGCCCAAAGATCAAAATTTTATGTTACAAAGTCTTTTGAGTGAGCAGGACTTTTCTTTTTTTTTTTCTTTACCATCACGATGTCTTGCAGCTCAAGCGGGGGGGGCAGAATTACGCTTTGACTCCCGTAAACGAAGCGCTGCGAATGACGAGGCAGCGCCGAAGCTTCGCAAGAGAGCGGCCGCGCTCCAGGTTCAGCATTTTAAGATGCGGAGGTGTCAGGTAGAGTCACTGCAAGCGCCAAAGCGGTCCGGCCTTCGAGAAGGACACAGTCGGATACAGAGACTCCTGTCTTCATGGAGCATTGTGCACGGTGTATGGAGCGTGTGTCATCTCACATTGTTGTGATTCTTTTGAGCAAACTGGAACTTGTACTATTATTCATTAAAAAAATAGAGTAGACAGTCCACCCACCTTCTCCTTATGTGTTTTCTCATTTTATTCAGACTGGGCAAAATCAATGAGCGTTATAGAGATCACAGAACAGAAAGTTCCAGTGAAGGGGTGGGGGTGGGGGGGTGTGGGGGGGGTGCTTGCATACGAGGCGACGCTCTCCCGCCTTGCGGACTGCGGCACGTCGCGTCCCGCTGAAGCGCGTTTACCGCGCCGGAGGAGAGCGTATCCAGCTCCCGCACGCTTGCGTTTCTGGCGGGCGGCCTCCCCCCCCGGCAGACGCCCACTCCGCAGTCCGCCGCCCCCGAGGCTTGTTTACCAGGAAGCGATCTTCATCATTCGTCTCAATAAGGAGGTGGAGGATGAGAGATAATGGCCTGCATTTCCCTGCGACGCTCAAACGGCGCTGGCAAAAAGGCCTTGGAAAAACATCCAATGGAAAAAAAAAAACCCTGAAGTGGGCGGAGCAGGTCCTCATCGCGGCTGCTCGACATAACGCCGGGGCGAGTCTGCCGCTCCTGTTTCTCAGTCGCAGATCGTTATATAAGCGGTCCTCTGTTGTAGGAAAAGTTTGTGTGTGTGTGTGCGTGTGTGTGTGTGTGTGCGAAATCTCATCCTGAAATTGTAGCTAATGCAACTTTTTATTGTATGCCTGTTTTGTCTTCGAATACTTTTTTTTTACAAATGTATGAGTGGAATTTTTAAATTTTGAACATTCCATTGTATTGCATTCTGAAGCACTCCAGTTGTTTTTACATGGAGTCTAAACAATTAGGTTATTAATCATATTATTATGATTCAATATATTGCTGTAATTTGTTTTGCTCATGTTGACGGGCTTCACGGCAGCCAGCTGTACACCCAGCAGACCCCTCCAGTTTCTCCGTTCCTCCGAGCTCCTTTATAGAGTCTCTGCAAGGAGCCCGAATGTGGTGCCCGAAAGTGAGCACCACTTACGGCACATTAAACACGCCAAGGCACTATTTACTTCCCTTCACTTTGAAGTTTGCGCCTCGGTAAATGAATCTCCTTCTTTGCTAATTTTCTTCAGTCCTCCTGGGTATTTATATATGTGCGGTTTGTGGGTGTACATCCCCCCCCCCGCTCCCCTTTGCACATCAGAAATACCCTGTAGGCTTTCAGTCAGAAATCTCACCACTGTTACTCAAATATTTTAAGAATTGAGGAAACGCCGTTACTCATCTTTTAACTGGCAGCTCACCGTTGAAATATTTGAAGTTATGATTCATATTTTGAGGGCAAAAGATGTATTAATAATCAGAATGTCATAAATACTTGGTAAGATTGGCCTAACGGGCCTGTTTCCCACAGTAGAACGTTTACCTGGTTTTATCTGAAATAGTAAAAAATTAGGCCTATATTTGACACGTTTTTCATTGAGCAGATGAGTTAGCCTTTATCACTTAGTAATACAACCCACTTCACTGTGATCACCGTGATATATTGCGTAAAAATGCACATCACCAAAGTGGTCACGTTCTGTCAACTGTGACAAGAAAAGTAACTCCACAGAGAAGCTTAACAAAAACAAAGCAAGTCCTCAAGTCCTTTTAGGTCTTGCATTTAGATGCATCCACCTTTTCACCTTTTGGTTTGTTTTCTGAAGGCCGTGCTGGTCAGCCATCGGGCACGACTTTTGACCATTATTCCGCAGCGCTTTGGCCTGGAGACCATAGCCGCAGGACCCAGAGCCTCCTCCCGCTGTGCTCGATAAGCTGCCGCTTCCTGTTGTCCCAGCAGGAACCGTTGTTTTCGCTCACGCGAGCGACGCCGATCCCGCGGAGGGGTTTTGAATTCTCCCTCGGAATGCCTTCGGCTCCTTGCCACTGATTGGCTGAAGGCTGGTTTGGTGGGCGCTCGCCTTTAATTTACCGTTCCAGTTAGGCTGTCTTTGTTCTTCTTTCTGGGAATGCCAGGAAGGGGTTTCCTGCTTATGATTAAGCGGGAGTGTGTTGCTTTTTTTATCGGGAACCTTGACAGACAACAGCAACATAGCCAGCAAGTTGTGATCAACACTTAGTCATGCTTACCGACTTGGGCACAGGCTCTTGGAAGTACATTCAGTTCCTGTCTGAATGCATACTGTACAAAGCATAAATTATGTATAAATATTGAGGATGAGGTGCTGCTTAGACTTTTAAAATGACTGTTGTATAAAAGCTACAAGGCTGGGGCATGTACTGTTTTACTTTATTCCATTCATATTTCTTAGTGCCGTATTTCCAGTTTCCTACTGAGGAAATGCAGCAGCCTTCACTCCATTTAGAGCTTCAGAACAAAGGGCGGGGGTTGGCAATTACATGAGAGAGTGAGCGAGAAAAGGGAGAGATTAAGAGGAAAAGGAAAGACAGAGAGAATGATGAGAGAGAATTGTGAGAAATGGATAGAAAAAGGGGGAGAGGGAGAGTGTCCAACATTGTTAAATATTTGTATAACCAAATTCGCATTGTTACTGGAACAGTCTGCAGCCCTGGCCTCACCCTAAACAACACAGTTAGTTAAATGTTTGCTCTCTGCAGGTGACCTGGTGCTGTTTTCGCCCACTGCACAGGGACTACAGCAGCTTCTGGATCTGCTGAGGAAGTGCTGTCAGAACTGGGCCCTGCTCATTTAAAGCAGACAAAAATCATAACCTTTCAAAAACAAAAAAGATAAAAATCCAAATCTCAGGAAAGCAGACACCTCTTCACTCTAGGCAACATAGCCCTAGAACATGCGTTAAATTCTGATTACCTTGGACGGAAAATCAGTGCCTCTGGGAACTTTGGTGTCTTAGTCAATGCACTAAAAGACAAAGCTTGTAGGCTATACCTTTCTGTGTAATCAAAGTCAATATAATAGACATTCCCATTAAATCTGGTCCAAAATTTTGACATTGTCATATTGCCTGTTGTTCAAATATGGGGTCCTCTCAGACAAGAAGACTTCACTTGATGGGTCAACTATCCGATTGAGACGTGCCATACCCTAAAGTTTCAATCTCAATCAAACAGATAAAACACAAAATTGACCTTTTAAACATGGTTTTGTTGTTTTCTTGGCCTGAAGTGAAATACTATTTTTTTGCATTTAGTGCTGTAATGAGTATTCATATAAAAGCACTTCAATCTAATGTTTGAGAATTTTCCATATGAATAATAAATATATTTCCTTTTAAAGCAATTACCTTGATGAAGATTAACAGCGCAGTCCAGGCTACTATCTTTAGCCAAAATTGGCCTTGCATTCACACACTGCTGTTCATTCTACACTATTCAAGAGGAAGGCTTAGTTTTGGAAGTAGTTCAAGGTTTAGTTGTGCAAGTAGTTCACAAAAATGTCACAGTGATATCAGAATATGTTATGATAGCCACCAAATCAACTCTTGCAGCACACTTATTTTTGTAGACCAAAGCAAGTTGCGTGCAGGTGTAGCAGACTAGATAAGATTGCGCATAGTGAGGGAGACTCTCACATCTTGTTGTGCGAGCATCACGCTTTGTGTTTTTAATTGTCACCGTTATCTTCTTAATTGTTTTGTTTTGGAACCAGTGTAAGAGCAGCTTAGTGTATTGGGGGGTCATTCAACGGCCATTCTTTGGGCTGGATTACACCTTGAGGAGAGGTGAGAGACCCCTATGGTAGCTTTTTATCAAGGTTTAAACATGTAAGAGAGAGGGGGTAAATCCTGGTGGACATGTTTAGACAGGAGCATGCCAGGACCATTGAAAGTGACGTGTAAAATTCAGTGACGCTGCATTGACTGTTTGCCCTACATGTACGTGTTCCTGTAGCTTTCTCATAAGGCTAAAACAGCAAGTGGCAGCAGGTAGTGAAGGCCTCTGACACATAGCCTATTACTTATCCTGGTTTTTTATTTTTACATTATTTTTTCACAGTTCAAAATAATTGTGCTTTACCCCAATGTCTTCATCAATTATAATGCGATACTAGTACTGGTACTAGCCTAATGGAAAATGGGACTACACAAGCTATAAAGTTGATTAAAAAACCTTTAAACCAAAAATGAAAACCATTTAAAATTTTTGTTTCCCTTCCATGTTTCAGCTCTCTTCTTTCTCAGAATTCTTCATAGGCAAGCACTAACATGCACTATTGATTGAACATTATGTGGTTCTTTATAAAAAACGAACAAACTGCAAGGTACTGTAATAAGCACATATTTTCCCTGATCTCAGTCTATCAGGATATATATATATATATATATATGATATTATTATACTCAGGTATCAACCTAAACCCTGCAATCTCAAATAGGAAGTGCACTCGTAACCAGGCTGTGCTGCTATTGGCTCTCTCCTAATTGTTTTTATTAATACCTTTGTGATGTAATGCTGAAATGTTTTACCGGCATGCGGCTTGCAGTAAGTGGCCGGCTCAGTAATGCATCAGTGGGTGAGCCGGAGCCAGGTCTGAGGATGGGGGTATGTGGGGACATAGATGGAGTCATAGACTTAAATGGGAGGACCTGAGGGAGGGCAGCAGGGCAGTGGCTTTTACTACTGGCTAAGGCCATATGCTTCCTTATTAATATGCATAGGCCTGTCATGTGCTTGTCCTGCTGGTGCTCTAGGATTTAGTGTTGTATGTCTGTGGCACTCCAAATTGACCGAAAAGAAAAACAAATTTGTGCCGCACGCTATGGACGTTCCAGGGCCGATATCAGTGTCTGATTTTTGATTGGTTGATTCTGACAGTGCCTTGTTTAAAATTATAGCACAAATGCAAACTGCAGTCGTGTTTGCATAGTTGATGAGCACATGAAGGCAGAATGTAACAAATGCTATTTTCACAACAAAGTATTTCAATTTCCTTACTTTATTATTAAGAAGAGGGCATGAGTCTAGAGAGCTTCAGTCTCTGTTACTTTGCTTGTGAGTCTGGCTGTTAAAAAAATGAAAATGAATAATAAATGAAAGTCTCAGGTTACTGTAATTAGGTGACTTTTTAAGCCATTTTAAATCATTTACTTTTTAAGGATATTTTCACATGCTCAGTAGGCCTATCAGTTGTGCTTCGAATGCATCAGCTGTCTTTCACAGGTGCATTGTGTCCTCATGCTGGACATAATCCTGGTTTATTACAGATAAGAACTTGATATTATCCTGCATCTCTAAAAAATGTTGGTAAGCATCGGTTGAAAACAACTGGGGAAAAAAATCATGAAAAAAGACTAACTTTGTGGATGTGGGGTTTGCCCCCCCAAATGTGCACCTGAGAGCTGGTGGATACTGGAGCAGCTCTGTCCTTTAGCTTTTTTTAGGTGTCTCGGATTTTGGATGGAAAAAAAAACACTTTGTCCTTGTAAAGGGAATTTTGTTGGTTTTCACTTGGGACATATGACCCTTTTATGGATCATTTTTAATGTTCAATTTTTGTTCACACTTTCCAGAATATCTCCAAATATAGTTTTATGACATACTATAATATTCTAAAATATAAGATATCAGAATATCTTAAAATTTTGCTCCTGTTGTCAGCTATATACTGCAGGTCTCTGCTCAGAATTTTAATTGTAAATGAAAGTGCTTATCATTTTTCCCTGAACAGTCAAAGGTGTTGGGTTGGGTTTTTGAAATGGGTGATTTTTAATGAAGGCTTTAAATTCACACCAGTCCCCCATAACAATGAACCTCTACATTCTCCGATTGGGGCTCGGTCCCACTGTAAGAAAACTAAACCTCGCTGCGCTGTTTTTGGCATTAAAAGAGATGGCTTGTGGGTAATTTCCCATGGTCCTGTCCTGGCTGCTTTTTGCCACTGAGACCGGGATGAGCTTCAGCCCCCACTGCCAACAGCGCTTGGTTGAGGCCTGCTCACCTGAACCCCGCCCCCTGCTCACCTGAACCCGCCCCCCCTCACCTGAACCCCGCCCCCCTGCTCACCTGAACCCCGCCCCCCAGCAGAACCCTGTAAGACCAGGTCCGGAGCTCTGGGGCAGACAGATGGGCAGACTGGCGTCCCCTCAAAATGAGCGGAGCCCGACTCGGGGGTGGCGTACCCTGAACCCGCGGGCACCGGACCGCCGACGCGCCCTGCTGTGGCGCCGACGCGGGGATTACACCGCGGTTTAATGATTGATTCCAGCAGCGCGGGCATTGCCAGGCAACGCGGCTGCAATTTCCTCCTGCCTGCGTCTCGGCGGAACGCACGGCGCGTTATCTGCGAACGCGGCGATACCTGCGCGGGGCTCCAGACGTGCTGTTTGTGCTCGGCCCGGCGCGGCGGGCGCGGACGGGCTCGGCTGCGGGGGCTGTTTGCCCAGCCTAGCGAGCGCAGTCTTAAAGAGGGCAGAGTATGGGCAAACAGCCTGCGCACGGGAGCTCCCAGCTAACCTGGGAAAAACCAGCTGTAAAAAAAATATATATATGTCATCACACACTTTAATTGTTTCGCACCTTTCTAAAACCTACAGTACAGAGGCTTATCACGAGACACGATGAACCACCACATTATCAATATACAGCCAATAATGTGCACTCGTACATGCTCACACACATGCTCACATATTTACGTGTGTCTGTTGCATTATGTATTATATGTTGTTTACAGCAAATCAAAAAGCAATTATATGTTACGAAAAAAGGATTGCAGTTCATAAACAGAGAGGCCTACATTAATTTGCTGCGTATCTGTATTTCCTTAATTTATTTTCCTTGTCTTAAGTTTTAACCGCAGGCGCTGTTATGTTACGTGTGTGCGTGTTTATTCTCACCGTATCCTCTAATTGGCCTGTGTTGGAAAGCCCTTTATGCATCCTGAGTGCGTCTTTGAGATACAATAAAAAGCTTAGACACTGTACAACCTAAACCATTAGGGCTTGCTTCTGTGCTATAAACCAATCAGAATTTTTTAATAGTTGTGCTATGCATAAAGAACCAAAGAAAACAAATGTGTGTTTATAGCCAAAGCTAATTTCCAAATCAGTATTTGTCTTTCAGAGGCCAAAATGAATTATGCCATTTGCATTTTGACCAATAAGCAGAGTGTTAGTTTAGTGGGCTGCCAATGAGATAAACTGTCCATTACCGAACGTCCGCCAGCTCTCATATTTAGAAATGATATGACTTTCTGCATCAAGGAAACTTGGTTATTTTCCTGCTTACAAATAAAACATTTAGCCTAAATGAACATAATTTATCTTCTGGCTTAAATATTAGAAAAAGGGATTAAACAGGGTCTGTAATGATGAAAGGGGTGTGGAGTTGTTTACGGTGTGTTTAGTTTAGGTTCACTAAAGCCTGGAGCTTGGCAACCTCAGCAAAGCTAAGCTAAGCAAAGCTAGCAGTGTTGATTAGGCCTGCTTAAAAGACTATCCTGTTTTATGTCTGTGCCATCTAATTGTGCCATCTTGTCATCTTCCGCTCTCTAACTTACTTCGTCCCAGCACCGTCCTTCAGCCGTGAAGCATTTACAGTCCTTTGCCTTTCTTCCTGATAAACAGGACCCTGAATGGCTACTCTGACGGTGAGAAAACTCCCACAAGCGAGGCAAGAGTTGGCCGCCGAAGCGGTGGGCTAGCGACGCAGTCCTCGTGTTTGCTCAGGGCTACGCGGTACCTTTCGGTCGCCTCGTTGAGACCACACCGTTATCTATCGATAAGAGGGAAAAACAGTGGGCCCCGCCTCTCCCAGTCGGTTGGTGGTTTGGCTCTGGCAGAGGTGCGCTTTCGCAGGGTTGGTTTTGTTTGTGTCAGGGTTTTTTTCCTCTTCTCGGTGCCCTTTCATCTCTAACCGCGGTTGTTAATAACGCCCTGTCGGGGACACGGAAGGCCACGCGGCGGCTCGTTAAAGCGTTACCATGGAGATGCCAAGCGTTGCGGCTGTCTCGGCCCAATTGCCGCTCTCAGCAGAGTGCCCTGACATCACTGGTAACTCCATCAAGAACCCGGTGTCAATGTGTTGAAAACTTAACGAGGATAGAAAGAAAACCTTGAAGAACGAGAACAGTCCATGTGTAGTGGTTCAGGTTCAGCCTTTTTTTTAGTGCCCAGGGCATTCTGTATTGAACAGTAATGCGCTCCTGACTGTTTCTTCTTCTCCAAACCATTTGATCACCAGACTAGCCAGGTGATGAAATCGCTTGTTCTTTTCATCTTTTACTTCTGCAGGACAGGAGATTCTGATTGATAGTGCTAGTGCTATATTACAGAACATTCATAGCCACAGTATTATACTTGTTCATGGCCCTTCATTAATATTCATGAGACGCATCTTATTGGAACGTTTGGGCATCACTGATGGAGAACATTCGGGGGTAATTCACAAGGGTTGCGACGGTTTTGTGCCTGTTAGACCTTGGCAATGTCAGAAAAAAAATTAATAAATAAATCAAAGTACCCGCCGTAGGTGAAATGGACTATCATGGAAATAGGGACACAGTGCAGAGTCTGGTTTATGTCCATTAACATTGTGTCATTTACATATTAATTTCAGCACCAAAAATGACTAATTTTATGCAAATGGAGCTCAATACAAGGTGTGTCTGATTCACATAGACGATCGCAAATTACTGATCGCAATATTCATGGTTTTTGCATGGCAGACACACTGGTGGTAATGTGCATCTCCCATGAAAAGGCAACTCTCATTGGGTTAAGACAGAAATGATTGTCCTTACTGGGTAAGAAATGCTAAGGTTGCATATTAGATGACATTGAGTCTTCCCCGTGTTATTTGTTTTTTGCTGTAATGTAAGTTTATAAGTAGGCCATTTCATTGTACAGATAAAGATATTTAGACAATTCCAATAACCATGTGACTTCAAAGAAGATAATTCATTCAAAATGGTCCAATTCTGTGATTTGAGATGGTAACTTGTTCCAGGGAATATTGAAGAGGCTCATTTGCTGATCATTCACTCTACCTCATCTCTGGCTCGGTGGTTGCTTTTTTTAGTCAGTGATATTCCTGCACAATTATTTGTACTGCACAATAAAATGAAATTACAAGCAGGCTTCCCAAGAATGTTATTCAATCAGCACCTTGCCCAGCTTCAAAAATAAGTGTGAATAAAACCAAAGTTTTACTTTTTTTGTGCGTTTGCACCAAGACCTGAATTAAAGAAAATAAATAAATAAAAAATAATTTAGACACAGAGCAGAGGAAACCTGACACCACTTGCTCCAAAAATAGCCTATATTATGCAGGCTGGTATGATGCCTAAAACACCGTGTTTCACAACTAAAAGTGCAACATAATATTGTACTTTTATACTTCACTCGCTATTTTGGCTGTGGTTGCACTGTTACTTGGTATTACACGGTCATTGGCATTAATGCCTTAGAGCAGTTTTTTTCTCAAAAGGGCTGCTGTAGGTGCATGCACACACACACGTGAACGTATATGAAGTCGGTTATTTTGTTATGAAGGATGAAGACTAATACCCTGGCAGCCTCAGAAGGTATTCGCGTTAGCTGTTCTCTCAGTATGCCATTTGGGGGGGGTTCTGGAATTGCTCTGAAGGTAGCCTACTTTCTCGCGCATTATTGCACCCTCTTTCTGTTTGCTGCCTTCGTTTTGCCACGTCCATCACCCGCACAACACTGCGAGGTTCCGCACCTCCAGAGCCCCCCCCCCCCCTCCCCTCCGCATGAGTTCCACCCCCCACCTCCAACCCCTCGAAAAGGCACTTTCATCTCAGGCCGTGGTTTGCCTCTAGACTTGCAGCCTGGTCGAGTTCAGTCTTTCAGTCGCGTCTCAGCCACTCCCTCTGCCTCTCCTCACTCTGTCGTGCTCTCTCTGCCTTTCCCCTCCTTACAGCCCAGGTGTTTTTGTTTTTTGTCCTATACTGTAGACACCGTGCATTGCAGCGCTGACGCACAGTAAACGGCTCTGTTCGCTGTGCTGGTTTTCTGTGTACTGTCCCCAGCTTGTGAACAGCCGCATCCCATTAGCCCACCATATGGGACCTGGCTCGTGTACCGTAGATATGGGTGTTTCGGTTCTTCTTTTTTGTAGGAACGATAAATACAATGCATTTTAATTTGTTTATTATTTTATTTACTGTCTACCGCTTCCCGCTTCTGCTTTTCTGGCCAAACTGTGGTTGAGGGCTTTTGTTTTGCTTGGCTGCATTTACATTCTATAGCCATGACGAAGGAGAGACTTTTCCAGCAACTGATTTTATTTGAAATGGGCAACATTCATGTTAGCCTTGCCCTGTCACAATTGATGCTGACTTCCACCTTAGAAAACAGTAATGTTAACATGATTGTCAACTCAGCCAGTGCAATTAAAATTTTTCACAGGACGGTCATTTTTTGGGAGGGGGGGGGGGGGGGGGTTATTACAATGTGAAGAGTCTGTGCTTGGACCTTTTTTATTCAACATAGCCTAGATTTCTCAAGGTAGAACATGAGCACACTTCGTGTTGAATACTAGCCCATTTGTTAGTGCTTTGTGAAAATGATTCAATATGTTATTATGTACATGTATTTGTTTATTTATTTATTGTTTGTTCTTTAAGAGGAAGCTATGCAAGGGAATTGGAGATCTGAATGAATTTGTGTTCATCTTCCTGTCTTGAACAAAATTGTGTCAAAAAACTAATTAAGTAGTTCATCAATGATTAAGAGGCTTGTTCTGTCTGACAAAGAACTCCCAAATTTGGTGACTGTTCATCGAAGGCTTGTTAGGCAAATAACTTTTTTACACCTTTAATAGAGCTACAGTAAACGTTAAACAGAAGTAAAAGCACCTTGACATGTTTCATATAAAATCCTTCCATATTAGGCTAGATGTCACGTCTAGCATAAATTGTTACGAACATTTTGGGCATATCCAAATGACTACATTTCACCTCATTGAGGTCTCACCTTGAATTACTGTGGTTTTTCTATAACAGGTTTTGGTGTTGATTTAAAGGTAATCAGAAGACTGTTCCATTACATTTTATTTTCATTGTAGTACATGTCATTGCAAAACTTGATTTAAAAAAGCTGTTTGGGTGTAACCTGTTAAGTCTAATTAAGTCTAAAACTTTATTTTCCCTTTTAGATAGCCTACACAGTACCCAGGATGCTTTCTACGTGCTACTTTGATTACTTATATTACAGCCATGTAGGAGACCTATCAAGAAGAAACGTAAAACATTAATCTTAAAAAGATACAATTTCAGTGTAACAACAAAGAATAATTAACACTCAGTCAATAATTGTGTAGTAAGAAGTTCTCGACTGAACTGAATTATTAGCACATTAACTATCCTAACATAGCCTACATATTAAGACTAGACTATACATTTATACTCTGTTACACTGGGGAAAAAACAGTATGCTGTGCTTATTATGTATTAATTGCAATTAATGT
The DNA here is from genome assembly GCF_018555375.3 of Anguilla rostrata. NCBI lineage: Eukaryota > Metazoa > Chordata > Actinopteri > Anguilliformes > Anguillidae > Anguilla > Anguilla rostrata. The sequence goes on from NC_057946.1 coordinate 13,057,473, forward strand.
GTTGAGAATTAGCGTGTATGCTAAAACACTTAAGCAATGCATCTGGTTTATCCAATGTAATTATGATGTCAATGTGAAATAAACTTGAATGAATGAATGAATTTATTGTTTATTTATTTATTTCATGAACTCTTAGGATGCAATTATTAAGGACTAGGATTACAAATGCATTGTTCAGTTTTAAAACATTTTGAGGGCTCTTAAAAATGTGCTTAAAAAAACTGACCAGTTGCCTGCTTTACCCACGTCTTAGCAAATACGTTTATGACTTCAAGTTGATGGCGGTTCTTAATGGGATTTAACCTGCTTGTTTGCCCATTAACTTAGAAAGCAAGCCTACTTCACGCACTGTAAATCCACACTGTAGTGTAGTGTAGTGCAGACTCGCACCTGTGCTCTTGTAATTGCTACCCCTGTTGGGTGTGGACAGAAATCAGGGGGAGGGGCCAGGTGGAAACAATGGTGGCTACTGTTGCTGAAATTGGTTGAAAAGCTCTTCCTGATTGACTGCAACTCAGTTTCTATGGACACACAGCCGTGAAGGTGCTTTCCCACTCCCCCTTGCTGTCCAGGCAGGTCTCCATTTGGGAGGAGCTCAGAGACGGGAATCACCCAACGGCACGCTGAAACCGGTGCTTTTGACATTCGATCCTCGTCACCTCGTAACCATAGCAGCTCCTGACGCTTCCTGACCTCCGGAGACCTACTGAGAGCATTCATTGAAATGTAAAGCATACTGTTCATCAACAGGCTTTTGGCTATCAACAGATTGGACTTATTTTCTTTTATCTCTCATTGACGTGGTCCGGTACACTTGGTTAATCCCTGAAAGTCAGATAAAGACCTGGCATTGCTGATTACCCTTTCTGTAGCATTTAGATGCTCACAGGCCCCTCGCATTGTGATGTCCTTTCTGGTGAGGAACAGGGCCAAAGACATCTTAAGTCTTTTTGACCAATCGAAGGGTCGGCTTCCGTATTCCTTCCGTTCTCTCCTTCCTCCTTGCTCCTGATTATAGAAGGTTCCGGTAGGTAACTGGAGTATCTGCTGCTCTGTTGGAGTTTATGAGTTATTCATAAATTGTGCCCAAGGGCAGAACATCCATGGCCCCAGTATCATAATTTGTCATGCACTTTCATGAATATTCATAAGGTTTGTCATTTTTAAATGGTTCAGCCTCAACGCTAGAGAGGTAGAACTATCGGCGTTATGTATACTGAGCTGAGTATGTGGTTGGTCTATAGAATGTGCAGCATTGTGTCAGAATCTATTAACTCAGAGAGGCTGATAGACCTCTCTAGTCCTCAGACACATACCTGCCGGACCTCTGGGATTGAATGGCAGGTGAGGATTTGAATTAGCATGAAATGCTATCAATCGGCAGTGTTAGATCCTTTGAATTTATGTCAGTTATTCAGCTGAAGTATGTACTTCTGAAGAATGAGAAGTACATTTTCGATTGAAAAAAGCCTTTGTTTAAAGGTTTCTTGTCACATCTTTCTCTTGCGATATTCTCGTCCATACAGACGTGCTGACCTGGTCACAATTTAAAATGCACCGGTCAAGTCTGGGCAGCAGGACAATCTGTCGAAGCTTTCAGCTAATGGCTGCCTGTGTGTATTTTGTCTAGCAGTGAGGTCTCTGTTGGAATTGTGTTTGACTTGTCTATGACGGTGGCCTGGAACTTAATGTGAAGGCACTTTGCCCAGAGCACTACCAAAAGCGGGTGGCTGGACCGGGTTTCCGGGCCTGCACCTCCTTATTCTAACCTCATCCACGGTGCGGTTGTGGTTGGACCAGAAGCAGCTCCTGATCAAACGTGTGGGTCACTACACCTTGTCCAGTAGAGCACTTAATCACCAGATGAATGGAGTTACAGTCGGTGTGACTCACCGTGGGGCCTTAGCCTCGGCCAGGGATGCCCATTTTGCAGTCCCAATCTTCCTTTGGCTGTACGGTCTTTGTGTGCGGACTGATTCTCGGTACACTAGCCCTCGAAAAGGCCTTCGTTTCCTCCCCACTTCCCCACAACGGCGAGGCGGTGGGCTGACTAATGGGCCAGTGCACATCTCCAACACGCCTGGGTCAAGCTGCTCCTGATTAGCACAGAAGAGGCCTCTTGGAACTGGGTCACTTTTATGAGGTTTTCCGGGTCTTTGTTGCACGGTCCGTGGCCTCCGTCTTTCTGGGGCCGATCAAAGCGCTCGGCTCGTTGCTCGTTACCGGAACATTCCATGCGGCCAACCGGCTCACTTTGATGGGCAGGAAGTCGTTTTCAGAGAGATTTAAGGAAAAAGTGAATACTTGTGACTTACTTGAGCGTCTTGCACATACATCTTGAATATAAGGGTCTGACTCACTGTAGATGTGAAAGATTTTTCGGTGGCATGTATTGAAAGAGAAGGGGTCCGGAGCTTTGGTGAAATTCCCAGCTGCAGACTCAATCTGGCCACCTGTCCAACTCCCTTGCAGTCGATTGACCTCTCCCTTGCATGAGGCCCCCACCTTGTTTCTCAGTGTTATCACGAGTTTGCGGTTGACCTTCCTATTTAAACAAAGGTGAAATAAATATCTTATTACGTATGCGCAGGGCTTTGCCAATCTTAATCTGATATTCATATACAGGAACTCCACATGCTGGAAAACAAGGACTGTTTCTGCTACATTTGATTGAATAAATTGCATCGCTTTAAAGCATCAACAGCATTCTGCACGCTGTCTTATGCATTTAAATACTCATATTAAATATTGAATAGACAGTATTTCTATTTGTAAACAAGCATCCAGTTATTTCTAGATACTGCGCAGCTCAATAAATAGGCTACTCAGTAGTACAATTAAGGTGGCGTGCGTGTACATTGACATAGTGAGGTGCTATGCTGATAAAATGACAAAAGCAATAACAAGAAATCTTGCACTTATTATTCAATTCAGTTCAAAATGGTTTTTAGTTGTATAGCACTTTTCAAAAACGACTACTGACTCAAAAGCACCTTACAGGCATTTTAGGCCCCAGACCTGTATGAAAAGCCAAGTGCAAGGGTCTCAGGGAAGTGGGAAGAGAACTAGGCTAGGTCTCGACTCTGGGGAATGGACATCCACTCCTGGCACACTGGTCAGACTAAATTAAAATGGCGATATAGAGTTTGACACCTGAATGTATGAGTTATGCTCCCTATCTTATGAATTAAAAGGTGGGACAACATTTCAAACCCAAGGACAGGTCTGCCCTGATGATGAACCTTCTCCGGTCAAAACGTCCGTCCGTTAAATTTATAACATTGGGAGCATACTAAATACTCAATATCAGGTATTGCGGAATATAACGAGCTGCAGCACTATGATATTTCAATGTCAAAACAGGACATTTTTTATATGTCATGATAAAATAGTAATTCAACGTGCCAAAGGCCTTGGCCACCTGACGCCTGCTGTCGTGTTTGTTTAACTACACTTCAGGCAGTTGTGCTCCTCAATCATCGCTACGACGAGGTCACCCACGGGAGTGTGTTCACGGTGTCCCATCAGGTGTGTGTGCAGGTGAACGTTTTTCTTTCTGCTACGGGCCAGACTACAAAGGTTCTTGAAGCGGCAGGCTCTCGATTCAGGTTACCGCAGATCACACGAGCAGCTCTGCATCGGAACAGATCGATGTAAGCCTCAGTCTCGTCCCTGTCCTCCTGCTGAATGTGGAGATATCCCACACGTTTATTTTTATAAGTTCTAATTCTGTTTGACTCAGTTACTTTATCCGTCCAAAGTGTCTCTTTTATCCTACTCGGCCTGCCATATAGAATGTTACAGTGTGACCAATATCCTGGCACATGTGACAAACTGCACATTTGAAAGCCGGGGCTGAAACTGTCCTTCCAGTGAATTCTCTGAAGGAGATAAGGCAGAGCACGGAGCTACAGTTGAGCTGAGATCCGGTTCGGCAAGGAAATATTCATTTTTTCACTAGGTCTGATATTTCCATCATGAACAAGTCCACCCATGTCAGAACAATTCAACTCATCCTAAATTATACAAGACAGGGTCTTTTCAGTTCATGGCCAATTAGTCACTGGCAGGCGTCTTTTTTATGTTTAATTTATTAAAAACAAATTTTCTGCCCAACGTGCGGCTGAACATGCCCAATTCTCATCCTAATTTGGAATGTCCAACTATCTGCTATCACAGGCACGGAGACGATGGGGCTCTACCTTGCAGCACAGCGTGGGGCCTTAACTGAGTGAGGCATCTAGCAGCCCACGGAGTACTGTCACACCCAGCTGCCTGCTGCTTGTTCACCTCAGAGTTCTGTCCTAAAATAAACCAAAAAACAAACCAAAAAAACCTTTCTTCCACTGCGCCGAGCTCTACTCTCGCTTTCCGATTCAGCCCTGAGATGTTTTTCTGTGGAATTCTTCACGGTGGCCAATCAGTCCTGGTGTGTGCTGCTCCTGGAGGGAGGGGGCAGGAGGGGGAGAGGAGACAAAAATGCTTTTATATTTGTGAGAGCAGGAGCTGAAATTTTTTTGGGGGGAAGGTGTGCCGGCGGACGTCCTGTTTCTCCTTCTGAAGCTGCAGCGGATGAATCTTCTGGGCCAGCGGCCTGTAATGAACCCTGTCATCTTGTCAGAACGCTCTTCTAATCTCTGGGTTATCTCTCTCTCTCTCTTTCTCACTTTCTCCCTCTCTCTGTCCCTTTCTCTACCTTTCTCACTGTTTTACTTTTATGACGCTCGCCTCTTGTTCTCAGTTAAAGGGACCCACATGCCTTTCCCTCACGGCCGTTAGCATTGCGCTGGTCCAGCAGCACCTCCCCGTCATGCTAACAGTTCGGAGGCGTTCCCCGTGAGACCGTTTGGGCTGTATTGACTCCGCTGGAAAGCGGGCGCCTCCGTAGCACCGCGCGGCCCTTCAAAGCCCGCCCCCGGCTGGGACAAGCGGCCTCCTCCGCAGCCCCTGTCTGTCAGGGGGCTTCTCTCCGCCGTCTTTCGGGGCTCAGGGCCCGCCGTGACTCGTGAGAGTGCAGTGTTACCGGAGGCCGCCGCGCCACGGCCGCGCTGATTGATTTATGGAGGTCTCTGTCCACGCCGCCGGCGGCCCCCTCTGCAAGCACGAGGACATAAAGCGCCTTCTCGGACGCTATCAGATTCAGCGGCCATTTCCAGCCGTCCCTCACCATCGGAGTGGCTGCGGGTTGGACCTCGATATTGATGTGTTTACAAAGCGATCATTCCACGTGGTTGGTATCCAGAAAAAGAACTGTCAGTGGGGTCCATTAGACATGAACGCCAAGCGTATGGGATTAGGAGTTGGGTTTTACTGAGGATCTGGTTTGCTTTAGATACAATTTCAGCAAACTGGAGAGTAATTAAAAGAATGAACAGGTGCCTAAAATTGTGTAGACTTTAGACAGGAAAGGCATATATTGTTAAAGGAAATGGTCTACCTAGTGACTCTCTGTACTTGCACATGGAGTTCGCTTATGCTCCTGTATTAATGTACCTGACCTTGCACGTGACCCAAATCTGTTTCATGTGTGTAACTTGATCCTGTGCTTTGAACTGTCCGTATATCGATCTCTGCCCTTCAGCGTACTCGTTTCTGTGATTGTGGTTGTGGCGGGACATGTTCTCATTTAACCTGAGGGAACACGTCCCACCGTAGCGGGATCAGGCATTAAACCCCTGCTTCTCTCTCTCCCCCTCTCCTCTCTCTTTCTCCAGGTTAGCGCTCTACGTGTACGAATACCTGCTGCATGTAGGAGCTCAGAAGTCTGCACAGACCTTCCTGTCGGAGGTAAGCGCTTTCCCGGGCGGAGCCTCCAGTGGGCGGAGCCTCCAGTGGGCGGAGCCTCCAGTGGGCGGAGCCTCCGGTGGGCGGGCTAGCGCATTGTGCGCCCCCGCCTGATGTGATTACGCGCAGGAGCAGCGCTCAGCGCGCGGGGTGCATTAGCCGCGCGGCGTCCGTCTCGTCTGACAGGGCCGGATGAGAGGCGGGGGCGTGGGGGCGGGCTGGGAGAGGCGCCATGGCGAAGCCCTGCTCTCAGCCACTTCCACGTCTAACGAGGGGAAACATAAACTCCTCAGGACCCCGTCTGAACCCGGCCCTGTCTTTCTGAGCTTCCCTGGCAACGAGGAGGACTGTGAAGAGCGTTTGTACAGCAGGGAAGGGCGGGGCATTGTCCGTAGCCGCTATGTACTGTAACTACAACTTTTCATTAAAAACTGCCTGAAAATTTTACCTCAGAACGTTTTCATACCAGTATATTACTTTTTCCGTTATAAAACTCCAAACGTTCTACTATTTCATTTCCAGAATGAGTCCTGCTTCGTAACGATAAAAACCAGGAGTCCTGGCTTATTAAAATGCGCACACTTCCTCGATCACATGCTGTTTGGACCATCTTAGCCTAACAGTCTCCACTAATGCAGCTTGACCCAGCACTAGTGGGGTAAAAGTTCAGGGCTGAGCAGTGGTGTGTGTGGACTCAGGCAGTGCTTCACACCTTGGCTTCCAGCTGCAGTAGCCAGGTAGTGTCCTGACACTTTGAGGAATTTAAATCTTCAGGTGGAAGCACCAGTTCTCTGATCGTCTGTGCATGAATGTCTGTATTCATTGATTTTCCCCTCTATTTTCATATGAGTACAAGTGACAACTGTGATTAATTTACAATGGCGTTCTTTCTGTCTCAGTATGCAACATTGCGTACTGAGACAGAAATTTGTTTATTGTCAAATCTGGTTATCATTGATGTAAGATTGTTCAATTGCAATTTGCAAAGAAGCATACCACACTTGACACTTTGTGTGTGTTCCAATTCTGGACTTGACGTGCAGACGTACGTTTCTGTGCTTTTTTATGTTGTTTACATTTGTATGTTTTATTTTTTAAAAAAGAAACCTTGCAATCACACTTTGAATTAGCTAAATTTAGTAATCGTGAGTAATCACTGAAAAATTAAACACAATGTGACCCCTGTTTTATTACGATGAACAACATTTCCCAGTCAGCATTGCGGAATGCATCCCAGTGTGCATTGCGGGACTGAGAAGGCATTCCCCCAGTCTGACAGGTGGCTTCTCGGCGGTGTTTGTAAGTGCAGCGTGGATCGGGGGGATGAAAGCGAGGCGGTGGCGTCTTTTCGCTCGAAGCGCGCTGGCTGCAGACGCTGCAGCGCGTTCGGGATCGCACCCGGCGCTGACGCCTTTAACGCATTACACGCCTTTTTGAACGCCGCGCGCTAGAAAATCAGTTTTAAAAGGCCGTTATCTGCTATGAACTCGGGTTCGAGGGGCAGGCTCGCTCTCTGAGAACGCACCGGGACCCGAAGCCCGAAAAGGGCGAGGGAAGGGCGCATTTTAGAAGACGCCTTCACGTCTTTCTCGCTCTCTTTCATTTCGCAGTAAAAGAGAGAAGTATAAGAGAGAACAGGAAAAGAGACAGATAAAGTGTCCAAGCAACGACTTGCGCTCGCCGCAAGTATGGTTTTCTATGAGAAGCGCCTTAGTCACTGTTATTTTAAGGGAGTGTGGTGAAAGATGGACCGATTACCATACAGATATGAGTAATGTGTTAAGCTGCTAACTGCTGTGTAACGTTATTAGGCGGTCTGCGTTTTAGACGTTATGTTTAGCCTGGCCAGTTCCCGCGTAGGTGAAATGAGGCATGTGTGGAAAAGCGGTCGGCTCCGCTGAGATCTATACGGTGGAGTCAGCGAGCGGTTTCCAGTTTGATCCAGATAAGAGCGGTTAGCAGCAGTCTGCGCGCGCCGCGGGGCCCTGAACTTTCGCGCCCGTCCCGCCCTTATCCCACGAGCCGCGCTCCCGAGCGCCCGGTGGAAGGGCCCGGTAAAGGCTGGCGGGTTGGGCAGCGGGGGGGGGGGTACTCGGGCGAGCCCCCTTCACACGCCCGTCTCGCTCTGGAAGGCGCCCGCACTGCGGTGGGCTCGTGAGGTCGAGGGGCGGCAGCAGGCCCGGGTCCTGAGAGCTGAGGCAGAATCATAACCGCGTGGCTCACCTCCGACGCCGCGGGTGCTGTCCAGGGACAGAGAAGCGGGAAAGCGAGAATCCGACAACGATATCAGTCCAGAACTTCAGATAAATAAATAAAAAACTACACACAAGGGGCAGGTTTATCTGAAAGAACATTACACATGGTATTTTCCCCACTCTTGTCTCATTTGTAACAGGGAGAATCTTTATCAGTGTAAAAGCCGCATCACTGCAATTCATTCTCTCTGCCACAGCCATGTGGAAGTGAACAGGTGACTGATTTGGCTTTAATGCCACATAATGCACATGTGTGTGGGGGGGGGATCAGTCGGGATAAATCGATGCACTAAAAAAGAGCAAATGTGCTTGATAGACTTCTGGAAGGCGTCCAGCTGCTTACTGTAGGCTTTCAACCCTAATCGTTACGATTACTTTTCTAATTAAGACTCATCAAAGTAAATTGATCCGGTCTCCGTGTAGCTTTCCCCCCTCCTCCCGTGCGGAGCGGACGCTGAGAGGGCGGCCCGCACAGGGTTGTTCTACCAAAAGCCGTCGGCGTAACCAGCCCAGTCGCCAAGAGCAACTTTGAATAAAGAAAAATAAATGTGTATGTGTGGTTCACGTGCTCAGGCTTCTTCCTGATGCTTGCATACAGCGTTAGCTGTCCCTGACCTCACGGGGAAGCTCAGGAGTGAGCTTAGCGCACGCCTGTTCCCGCGGGGTTTTTGGCAACCGGGTAACATCGGAAAGGCGAGAACACGCTAGCGGGGCTAGCCTGGATTTAGGGGCTACCGGGTCGTGCTAATGCTAACGCTAGCCTCCCGTCTTCACCCTCGTTCTCCCTCCAGTTCTCTGTCCCTCTGTGAGATCTGAGGGGAGGAGAACCTCTTCACCTTTGGTCCGTATTGGCAACGATAATGCCATCGCTGCAGCTTCTTCACTCTCTGCATGCCCTATGCGAAGGGAAATCAATTTGCCACTGAATTATCCTGATGGATGGATGCATTTTTATTCAGAATAATTTCTTCACCGGAGAGTAATTGCCAGTATTTAAGCAGGTTGTTGTTCAGTCTTTATCGTTGATGTAAATTAGGTTGTTCTGGAAATTCGCTCAATTAATTATTGTTCGGTTGACTGAGGAGAAGGTGAACAGGGCTAGCCCGAAAGACAGTGTATGGGCCACACTGTTTGTTTCCATTCGTATGCGTTCTTTGCTCACTCTGTTCTCTTTTCCCCCCGTCAGATCCGATGGGAGAAGAACATCACATTAGGAGAACCTCCAGGGTTCCTGCATTCGTGGTGGTGGTGAGTTTGCCGACGCCTCCGTTCATTCCTCGGACCTGCAGAAATCGCACGTTCCCTGTCGCCCCTCTGCTGCTCCCTCCACAGCCAAAGCAAACGCAGTTAGAGAAAGTAGCGCTCCTGACCCCAGATGACTCGCACGGCTCTGCGCAGTGTGATATACTGATGTGGTTTAAACAGGCGGGGAAATGATTAACTTTCGCGTCAGCTCAGCCCCGGCTCACCTGGTTGTCAATTGGAGCACATTTGCATAATGCAAAGTTTCAGTGTAAAAGAAAATTTTACCCGTGCATCTCTGCTGGAACATTATCTTCTTTCTGTGTGTGTGTGTGTGTGTCTGGGTGTGTGTATGTGTGTGCCCCAATGTCCACGTGTGTGTACGCATTTGTGCGTGTGTGCGTATACGTGTTTGTGTGTGATACAGGTATATGTGGCCAGTGTGTGTCTGACTGTGTGTGTATGTCTGTGTGTGTTTGTGTGCATGTATTTGTGTGTGATATATGTTTGTTTGTGTATGTGTGAGATGTGCATGCCCACACCTCTGCCTGTGTGTTGCAGTGTATTCTGGGACCTGTACTGTGCAGCACCCGAGAGGAGAGAGACATGTGAGCACTCCAGCGAAGCCAAGGCCTTCCACGACTACGTGAGTGCGCCATTGTGGCTCCTGGCTCCAGGAGCAGCCCCCTGTTGCTTTCTGTCGGGTGTTAAAGTGTTTCCGGTCGGGAATCCAGCGTGAAGCGCAGAGCCGGAGGCGTCGAGAGGACGGCGGGGGCCATCGGCCGATCCCTGCATTTGAGCCACGGTGTTTCCCAACGTACAGCAAGGCCTTCCTGTTCTCTCGTGCTGGCGTGCGTTAGCTCTGCCCTTCCTGGGGTTCAGACAGACAGCCGTACTCTCCCATCGCAACACAAACGCTGGCCTCTTCTGCAGCTCGCTGCAGTTTGCAACAGGAAGTGGATTTCCCGTCGCTCTGACGCGGCTAATGAGTGTGAGTGCGGCTGTGCTCAGAGGAGCTGACGGGCGGCCAGCGCTGGCTCCTGAAGGCAGGGCAGGCTCTTAGGCTCCTTCTCCCTTCTGGAACCGGGCAGTTACTTGAACAGCATCTTGCGCTGGAGGTCAGAGAGGCAAAGGATTTCCACTCAGGGGATGGTCCTCTGCTAAAATGGGTCTGAGGGAAAATGAACGACTGAGAGAGGCCGCTCAATTTGGAAAAGCTGGTTTCCAAGCTAGAGTCACGATGGTGAAGGTGACGCCCCCCAGCAGCTATTTGGCCGTATTAGCCGATACGTTTGAGTGACAGGCTGGATGACCAGTGAAGTGGTGTTTACTGAGAAGAGAGTGCTGAGGCGGGGGATTTCCTACTCTGTGACCGCTCAGTCCATGGTTCTGGACTCTGACTGGACACAGTGACCAGTCATTCACAAAATCTGAGCCGCCTGCCTCCGTTTGTTAGACATGCGTAATGTCATGTTAAATGCACGTGGCTGCTCTAACTGCAGCGGTAATGCAAAAGAGCGTTCTCGAGAGTTGGGGCATGAATGAAATCCAGTGATACTCCTGGAGATCTGTGTGGTGAGAAACAGAACTCCCCTGATGTTCCGTAACATCGCAGATTCCGTAGACAAAGCAGACGGCGAGCTCCTTCCCTCATTCCTTCTGTCCATATAATTCTGCAACCAGAAGAACTTCCGGATGGGTATGCCTAACAGCTCTCACATTCATTGCCACAGCATTATCCATGGTCTCGCTCGTCCTAAGAATCAAACGAAAACATTTCTCCTCTTATGATAAGGGAAACGTTCAACGTTAAACGCAGTATCCGGTCGGCCTGTGGAGTCGGTAACCTCCCACCCGTCTCGCCCTCCCCTCGCTCCGAGGCATTGTGGGTAATCGGCTGGTCCCCGAGCTGTGCGCCGGCGGCTGGCGGTGCGGCGGGAGAGCCGCCGGCGCCCAAGGGCCCGCGTCTGTTTGCGCGGGCCCGAAGGCGCGGGCGGACAGCGGAAGAGCGCGGGTGATGAATGGACCCAGCGCGGCGGGGCTCTGGGCTCTGGGCTCGTGCATCCAATGCAGAGCCCGGCGTCTCGTTAGAGGAGAGAGATAAGCAGGCGCGACCCGAAAGCGCTTCTGCGTTCGTTGTTTTCCTCCGTGTTTCGCGGTTAATGCACCCTAAATATGCGTCTTTGTTTCAGCCCTCTCGTGCGAATGCTGACGTGCCCGTATGGCCCTTCGAAACGAAGTGAAACAAAACCATTTCTTTCAGGATGTGGTTAGTTTATTAATAGCAGTAGCGCCACAGTGTTTGGAATGTAAGCTCATGATGACAAGAGCGGGCCTTTCAGTCAATCTAGCCCCACCCCCAAAAGTGTTACCATATTTTCCTGTTGAGTTGTGGTACTGATGTGTACCCCCAAACCTCACCACACACCACTACCAGTCTCAGAAAATGGCTGCATCTCTGTTAAGAACCGCTTCTGGTTGTCAGTGGGAAAAGTACTTTTGAAGGGGAGGAGTTTAAGCCGTGATGTAATAGGGGGGGGGGAAGGGCATGTGTGATTCCAGTAACCGTGGTGAACAGGAGCTGCTGGTTGAGGGCAAGAAAGCCCTATCTCACAATCTCACACAGGGGGGGTGGGGGGGGGGGGGGGCATGTGCGTTGGCCCTGATCTCTTTTTTTTTTTCTACTGCCAATTAGCTGCATTTCCTTGGAGTGCTGTTGGAGGGAAGCAGAATAGGCCTAATTATAGATTAAAGACGCAAATTAGAACTTTTGGGTCCCCGAGATCAGCTGTAGCATATAGTTAAACTCTGCAAAGCCTTCAGTGTCGGAAGAGCCCGTGAATAATACAGCCCTTACCGTAAATAAATACGCTGGATTTAAGACGCCAGCGCTAGGTAATCGCTGGATAAACGGATCAGCGCTGGGGAATCCCTCTCCTTCGCTTTAACCGCGCGGCAAACACGGAAGGAGATTGGCACAGCGCGAACGCGACCGAATGGCGTCAAAATCGACGGTGTAAAATGGAAATGCCTTCTAACGGTTTGGACGCGCTCCGCGTATGCTAATGGGCTTGGTGTCATCTCCGCTCCTCTGTTCATCCATCCTTGCTAAAGGGAGAGGACGAAAAACAAACGAACAAAAAAACGTTTGTTTTCATGTCAATTGCGCTGTCCCCTTCAAGGTTACCGATCTTGAAGCGCATCGTTCCGGACCGCGCTGGGGAGAAGTTTCAATTTGTCCGTTGCCGTTAAAGGGATTTTGTGGCACCCGGAACTGTCCTGCGCCCCGGACATACGAATGAACCGGTTGCTACCCGCGATTAGCGAGCGTTTCAGCGAATAATTGCATTTGCGGTCTTCCCGAAAGCGCCGTTGCAGCAGCAGAAACGCAGACGGGCGAAAGCCTGCGTCAGAGCTGAGGGCAGTCGGGCGTCTGGTAATTGCATTAATCTGATTGAGGATGTTTAAGCGTGAAGTAATTCCTGTATGTTTGTTCCGGGGCTGCCGGTCATTTTTCTGTGTTTGTTGTGATGACAGCAGGCTTGTAGTCCATCTCGGCTCATCACTGGAGGTATGGCCGAGCTCGTTCGTCTGCATGTGGCAGGTACAGACGAAGCTGTCTGTAGTCACATCAGAGACACGCACGCACACACATGCGCACACACACCACACGCACAATCACACGCGCACACACACACAAACACACACGAGGGTAGACGCATGCACATCCAGGCAGCAGATCATGTCCTCAGACAAGGTCACACTGTCATGTTCTCTGTGCAAAGGCACCGAGGAAGAGCTGCATTCTGCACTATAAATTCTTTCTTCCAACACTCTCTCTCTTTCTCCTCTGCTGCTCTCTCTGTCGCTCTCTCTCTCCTCTCACTCTCTCTCTCGCTCTCTGTCTCCTCTCACTCTCTCTCGCGCTCTGTCCTCTCACTCTCTCGCTCTCTCCTCTCTCCTCTCCTTCTCTGTCTCTCTCTCTCTCTGTATCTCTCTCTGTCTGTCTCTCCCTCTCTCTCTCTCTGTCAATGTGCCGCACACCTGCATTGCCTAAAGATCTGTTATATCTGCTAGCAAGTGCTGCTCATCCCTGGTTACATTAACGCAAAGGACGCCCAGGCAGGGAAGGCAGCCCAGAGCAGCGCTAGCTTGTGTCGTGAGTGCATGTTTGTGCACTTGTGTTTTTTGTCTGCCGATTAAAGGAAATAATCCTATTGCAGCACGGTTCTAAGTAGCCAGCTGGGCGGGTGAAAGCGGAGGATGCGTGAGATTAATTATGAACACCTGAAAGGAGCCGTAGCCCTGCTCCACAGAGGCGCTGAGCTCACCTGGCGCTAAGTGAGCCCCTAACGCCTGTTTAACCCCGCGCCGCGCGTGCTGCGCGCTGATCGCCCAGCTCATTAATCTCCGGTAGTCCGGTAGCGCTGCGAGGGGCGGGGTGACCGCCGGTACCGGGGTTTTTTAGGGTCTCTCCCGACTCCGTCTCAGCCCAACTCCCTTCCCCAAACCACCGGTGCCCGCCCCCCAACCAACGAAGTAGCGCGCTGGGGTCAGCTGACCCCCTCCACGGCCCCTGGTTGCCCTGGTAACGCCTGCGAGCGGGACTATGTGCTGTGCCACGGGTCTGTGCCACGCTGATAAGAGCGCAGCGGCACGTGCGCCAATCCCTGATATCGGGGGGGGGGGGGGCGCCGGCTTAGACGGGCATTACCCCCCTCCACCTCTCCCTCCCCCACACCGCCCCGCCCCCCCATTACCCGAATGGCACCACAGGAAAGACGATGGCGGTTTTAATTTATGAGTGCGAGTATCAAAGAGGGACCTCTCACCCCAAATAGTAGCTCGCTGTGTTTTCCAGAACGTTCTGTGGTTCTCCTCAGCCATCAAAAGGCATGTTGTTTTGATTAAAAACAAAGTGTGGCTTCTTGGCTGTACAGTGTGATTCTTCATCCCTTTGTTCCTTTGTTTAGGGACACGGTACGAGGTGTCAGACAGAAAGGATTCAGTGTGTGTGTGTGTGTGTGTGTGTGTGTGTGTGTGTGTGCGTGCGTGCGTGTGTGTGTCCTGCTGTGTGCGGCACATAGCATAGAAGGGGACAAGCCAGAGGACTTGGGCATGAGGTCCCACTTACTACTTGGTTAGTTATTAGTTACTAACTTTGAAAATGATTTATAGCTAAAGATTTAAGTACAATTTTTTTTTATTTTTGCAGTTTGACTTCAAAGTTGTGATCGTCTTTGTTCTGAGCATCCCTCAGTTCTTATGGGTTCGTGCCTCTATGTTGTACTGTAGTAAGGGGCTTAGAGACACACACACACACACACACACACACACAACCAAGGGGAGAGAGAGAGACACTGCATAAATATGTCAGCCTAGCTATGCTGATATGTCTTTGACTATTTATTTGCTACAAAAAAATATGCATCACAACTTCTGGTTGACTATCAGCATACCGATCATTTTGTTGGTTGAACAGACTCAGGTACAGACAGTGTCGTCTCTGCACGGGCCTAGCTGATTCCATCTTGGGCTGTTTCGAGTGCCCGTGAGTGGAGGGTACCTGGAAGGGAAGGTTTGTAAATGGAAGGTTGTGGGTTTGAATCCCAGCTGAGGAATTGGGTCAAAAGCTTGAATTGCTGTAGTATGTTGCATGTGTATGAAACATGATATTGGCTCGCATTACTGGGACCAGGGTTCCAGGTTCCCCCTGCTCAACTGGGACAGGATCTCTTATGTGTGTATTATACAGTATGCCATACATGATACACGTCCACATACCCCATAATTCAGTGAAATGCATTTCTTTATTGTCTCTCCTGGGGAAATTTGCTTGGTAAATATTACACCCCAGAAACACACTTACATAGAATAATCCACAAAAAGCACGAACGAATAAATAAAATGCGCAACAATCTGAGAATATTCAATTAAGAAAGGAGCTGCGATTGAGATCGTGGCTGAGCTGGCGAAGACGGCGTCCCAGACGTGAGACGGAACGCGGTCTGACCGTGCCGTCAGATCGGGCTGTCGTTCCTGCCAGCGGCTCTCCTCCTTCTTTCATCTCTCTCTCCGTCTCTCGTTTGTTTGCCGTTTGCCGCTGTTTTTCATCTCCTGTTCCTTTTCACGTGGCGTGTGTGATCTTCGCCGTCGGCGCTCTGCGACGCTCTCCGCGGCGGCTCCATTGGGCCCGCGTCTCCAGTCAGACGTGACGGATTGAGACGCGGCTGTTAGGAGCAGACGCACCGGCTTCTCCGTGAGGATCCGCGTCCTTGCGGTGCGCTGCCGTGCGTGTCGGGCCTCAGAGACGGCAGGCGGTCGCTCTGGCTCGTTGGCGGAGCCGTCGCCGCCGGAAACGCGGAGTCCCGCGAAGGATTCGGCGTCCCGTCAGCTGGCCCGGCGGGACGCGAAGCACCTCCACCGTTAAAAAAAAGAGCTCTTTAAAATGAGGTGCGCTCCAGCAAGGGTCTGAGCCCTCCCCGGTCCGGAGGGCCCCGCGTGCTGATCCGGTACTTCCCTCCGGGATTAAACGCGGTGCGGATCATCAGCGGCGGCCATATTTGGGGGGATTTCTTTGTAGTGGCCTTTGCCTCCGGATCGGCGAGCGCTAAGCCTGCGGCTTAAGCCCCTGGTCCGTCCCCCCCCCTCCCCCCGCCCCTCCACCCGGGTCCGGGACATGAGCGGATTGAGGGGAAAGCGAGCGTGCTCTTCACCCTCGCTCTTTCTCTTTATCTGGGGCCAGCCCCCGGTAACCGGCCCGGACCGCTCGACCGGCACTAAGCCGGGAGCTGAAGACTGTCCGGCGGGCCGTACGGCGCTAGAGCTAGCTCTGTGGTACCGGACCGGCAGCCCCGCCCCTCACACGGCACACACAGCCACAGCCCCGCCCCTCAGACGGCACACACAGCCACAGCCGCCCCCACCGCCCCCTCTCAGCGGAACCAGTGTACCAGCACAGCCCCCCAGAGCCAGCACAGGTTTCGGGCAGAGTATGACAGGTCGGCTTTGAGTTTTCGGACATCAGTGCTTTAGTGACTGCGTGTGATTTCGACGTAAGGGTCCCCCAGTGTAACGCCCCACCCAGGATGACACCACATAACCTTCTGGGCACACACTGAGTTTTCTAAATGATATTCTGTACACCACATCGCAAACACACACACCCACACACACACACACACACCATAATTACATTCAGACATGTAGCAGGCACTCATATCCAGAAGGACTTACATGAGTGCATACAAAAGGGTTTAGGCAACAACGAGCTGGTGCGAAATCCTTATGGTTACAACCAAACAAATATCAGATTGTAAATATAATATATTTGCTGCTGGCAACAGAATTGAATTGAATGTCTACATATTCTGTACATATGGCGGTGGATCTGGTCAGACCAGTAGAACAAAGAGGATTACAGAGTTGTTGGAAGGGTGTGTGCCTACACTGAGCGTGCAGCAGCGCTACACAAACACTATCTCAGTGGTGCGGTGTGCTTTTCCCAGCACAGCAGAGCACAGCAGAGCTCTGGGCCTCCACAGGAGTGCTGTGAACAGCAGAGCACAGACTCCAGGCCTCCACAGGAGCGCTGTGAACAGGCCCAGCAGAGCACAGACTCCAGGCCTCCACAGGAGCGCTGTGAACAGGCCCAGCAGAGCACAGAGTCCAGGCCTCCACAGGAGCGCTGTGAACAGGCACAGCAGAGCACAGCAGAGCTCCGGGCCTCCACAGGAGCGCTGTGAACAGCCCCAGCAGAGCACAGAGTCCAGGCCTCCACAGGAGCGCTGTGAACAGCAGAGCACAGAGTCCAGGCCTCCACAGGAGCGCTGTGAACAGGCCACAGCCGACAGCTCAAATCTAACCACAATCACAGACCAGTGCCTGCTCCTGGAGGGGAGCGCGGGCAGGCTAAAGGGCTTGAACAGCTCATGCAAGAGCCCGGCTGAGGGAGCGGGGTGAAGGCTCAGCACGGATCCAGGCCGACGGGGTAATGATTACATGAGCCGAGCAGAGAAGACCGGACGAGCGCTGTGACGGGCCCACAGCCGCTCCATATGCACTCTGAGCAGGCAGCAGAGCACAGACTCCAGGATTCGGAGAGAAGCAGGTCGGTCCTCCACCACCGCCTTAACGCCATCTCACACATCCGCCTCCCTGCCGTGCCCAGGAGAAGACTCAGACTCCACGGAGGCGACGCCGGGAGTCGGCCTCAGAGCGCAGGCAGGCCGCAAGCCGAACCGGCCTCCAGGGCGCGGCGGGGAGTGGGGGGTGTGAAGGCCCAGCAGAGCACAGACTCCAGGCCTCCACAGGAGCGCTGTGAACAGGCCCAGCAGAGCACAGACTCCAGGCCTCCACAGGAGCGCTGTGAACAGGCCCAGCAGAGCACAGACTCCAGGCCTCCACAGGAGCGCTGTGAACAGGCCCAGCCGACGCTGTCATAATCATAATCATAATCCATAAGAGCGTGCCGCTGCTCCTGGAGGGGAGCGGCGGGGCAGGAAAGGGTTAAGCAGCTCCTGCGGAGCCCGGGTGAGGGGGGGGGGCGGGGGTGGGAGGCTCAGCCGGGATCCGGCAGCGCCGGGACGGGGTAAATGATTAATGAGCGGGGAGAGAGAGAGACGGGACGCGGGGGCGGGGGCGCCCGCTCCTCTATAATGCAGGAGGCTCTGGCGGGAGGGGCGAGCCCCAGGATTCGGAGAGATGCAGGTGGTCCTCTTCATCCACCCCCTTTCTCCTTCTCCTCATCCTCCTCCTCCGTGCCCAGGATGAATTTTTAACGGTCCGGGAGGCGGCCGGGGAGTTTGGCCTCAGAGCCAGGCGAGGTGGGGAAGCCTGAACCGCGCGTTTCGGTGGGCGGGGGGGAGGTGGGGGGGTGGGCGGAGCCGGGAGGCGCTCGGTTGCACACGCGTTTGCATATGCAACACTTCCTATTTCATGCATCGTTAATGTTTTTGCATGCGCGTACGCGGTGGCGACGCAGCACTGCTTTGCATTTCACACATCGCACGTCGTGCGCCCTGCTGAAACCCAGCTTAACAATGCCGTGACATCCGCGGAGTTGACGCTTGCTATTGTACATTATACAGTACATACAGCAGCAACTTGGTGTTGGGCTCAATGTATGTTTGTGGATCTTGTTAAGCATCTATGACATCAGCCCTTGTGATCCCTGTAAATATTTATTTAAAACACAGCGTGCATGGTACAGGGCTTCTGTGATGTGGTGTAGTGTGTGAGGGGGAGTGTGTGTGTGTGTGTGTGTGTGTGTGTGTGTGTGTGTGTGCACAGGGCTGGTCCGCTGGTTAAAACTCGTCTCGTTGTTCCAGATGGCACACGTTGGCCCTTCCCCTCTCCCCTCTGTTTTTTTTTTCCCGGTTGGGACCCTGCAGTATGTGTCCCAGCGAAGACTGTTCCTCAGACCTGAGCATCTTCAGGAAGCCGTGCTGAATTAATCAGGCATCCAATTAGTGTTAATCTGCATATTAATCAGAGGGGGTTCTGACACTCACCAGATTCCTAATGATGAGGTTGATGATTATAATATTAGAGATGATAATGACATTAGCAACACACTCCTGGCACCGCAAACTTTTTAAAACGCAGGTTCTTTACCGTGTTCCTTACGTGTCGACTGGCTCGTACGCGCTCGCGCTAGCGAAACCTGAGCACAAACACATCTCTGCCTGAACATATAATCAGAGGTCTTACACAGGAGGCAGAGCAAAGCACTTCTGTGTTGACGCAAGGAGAACAATGACGCTGTTGTTGGGATGTATGACGCCGCCCACCGTGTCAGGAAGGCTCTGATTGGTTGACTGAATGGGGGGGTGTGAGTTCAGAGAACCTGGCCATTGGCTTACGTATTCTGAGTGTGGAGGTACGGTGGGGTGGAGGAGCTTCTTTTGATTGATGTGTGGCTCCCTTACTGTCCTCTTAATCCAGAGGTGAGATGGGAGTCTTCTGGTGAGCCATTTGTGATCCTGTTTTGAAGATTTGGGCTAAGACATGCTGGTGTTTAGTAGAACTTCTAATGTTCCACTTTCTCTCTTGTAGAGTGCTCTACAGTGATTTCACTGTGGAAGCCGCCCCAGTACAGTTGCAGTAGGACCTCATGGAAACAGGCCAGAGGGGGTCTGAAGATGGTTGGTTTCTTTAGGCCAGATCCTTGACCACCAGTCGTACTCTCACTAAGTACTGGTCTTTTAGCAGGGCCGTTTGGTGAGCTTCTGAGTGCCGTTGCCTTGGTTGTGGTTTCAGCACTGTGGCCTGGGACCTGTGAAGACTGTGGCTGAAACACTAGTTTTCGTACAGCACACAGTTTTCCACTAGCTGCTCTGCGTAGGCTGTGGCTAAACTGACTGGGTCAGTTCTAGCATGTTTCTTTGCAAACAGCTCCCTCAGTTTCGGTAATTGAATCACTTAATTAATTTACATAATTCCTGTGGATTAATATCATGTTTTACTTGTTGTAATCCCTTAATGCTTGCAGTATTACAAAAAATGGCATTCGTGATACATCGCCAGACTGTGTGCACGGTCTATTGTCTGTAAGTCCAGTTTCTGTGTCTAGTCCTACTCCTCGAAACTCATTAACATGGAAATTCTAGGGGCCTGAAGGTGCAGCTGATTGGCTCCAAGGTCAAGGTGTTTCAAGTTGTTGTCCAATCAGTTGCTCCTGCTCTGACATTATTTGCTCTCCAGGCCCCGTGCAGTAGGATCCAGGCTGTTAGTGAGTGTCTGCTTCTCTCTCCAGTCATAAAGCCACGCTTCTGTCCTAGTCCAGGTGTCTTCAGCATCTGTATCATGTACTCAACTGGGTTTCCCGTTAAAATGTCAGAAGAACCACAAATCTGTCAAATTGGCACAGCACACGGCGAACGGTACGACCGCTTCCTGTTCTCAGACCGTGGTTCCGCCCTGCGCTCCACACCCCTCCACTCAGCCCCCTTTAGCCAGCCGGCCGTCCCGTCCCTTAGCTTCCCCGGCCCGCCGTCTCAGACCCCGTCTCAGACCCACCGTCTCAGACCCCGTCTCAGACCCCGTCTCAGACCCCGTCTCAGACCCCGTCTCAGACCCACCGTCTCAGACCCGTCCTCAGACCCCGTCTCAGACCCCGCCTCTCAGACCCCGTCTCAGACCCGTCTCAGACCCCGTCACCTCTCAGACCCCCGTCTCAGACCCCGTCTCAGACCCCGTCTCAGACCCGCCATCTCAGACCCCGTCTCAGACCCCGTCTCAGACCCCGTCTCAGACCCCGTCTCAGACCCCGTCTCAGACCCCGTCTCAGACCCCGTCTCAGACCCCGTCTCAGACCCACCGTCTCAGACCCTGTCTCAGACCCCATCTCAGACCCGTCTCAGACCCTGTCTCAGACCCTGTCTCAGACCCCGTCTCAGACCCCGTCTCAGACCCCGTCTCAGACCCCGTCTCAGACCCCGTCTCAGACCCACCGTCTCAGACCCGTCTCAGACCCCGTCTCAGACCCCGTCTCAGACCCGTCCACCGTTCAGACCCCGTCTCAGACCCACCGTCTCAGACCCTGTCTCAGACCTCGTCTCAGACCCCGTCTCAGACCCCGTCTCAGACCCCGTCTCAGACCCGCCATCTCAGACCCCGTCTCAGACCCCGTTTCAGACCCCGTCTCAGACCCCGTTTCAGACGCACCTCAGCGCTCCTGTTAAAAGAGCCGCGAGGGCGCTGTGACATGAGCTCAGATTCGGTAAACCCCAGCGGAGGTCCCCCCCCCCCCCCCCCCCTTCACTGGCATCCGCCCACCCAACCAATCGGACGTAGAGCAGCATGACTAGTAGATCACAGTGCCACCAGACCACCTGAAAACACAACATGATTCTATACGTGTGATTGATTTTTTAAAATTGAATTTCGGAGAGAACATCCAAATAAGGTAGACAGTCAAGCATTTTTTGATTAAAAATAAATAATTAAGTAATAATAAAATATGATTATTATTATTAGTACTTTTTTGTTGCTGCTGCTGGTCCTTTTAACTACTCTTAGCATTAAATCAGCAAATCATATTGATATTAATTATAACCATGTGATAAAAAAAGTGTTTTACACATGCACAAATAAAATATTTGAAGGCCGTTTTATAAAATCTATACCCTGGTGCGTCATGCCTCAGTTTAATTGGGTAGAGCTGAATTATTTCACTGTGATGATTCACCTAGCTGGGAGAGGCAGGCCGTGGTTACTGTGTGTGCGTGTGCGCGTGTCTGTGTGTGTGTGTGTGTGTGTGTGTGTGCGTGTGCGCGCTGCCCAGTTATTATCTGTGACGTGAGTCCGCCGGGCTGCGGTGTGTTTCAGAACCACACAGAGAGGGTTGTTGATTTCTCACTCTTGCATGCACACACACGCCCGCACGCACGCACGCACACACACACATGCGCACAGACCTCAGGGATGAGTGATACATAGCATTGCACAAGCACATCTTTGTAGAATAAAAAAGATTTGATGACTGATGGGGCATCGCCTTGGTTACCAGCAGTGGCAGTCTTCATAATCTGGAGATCGCTATGGAGATGTTGGCATGGCCGCAGTCACGTGCTGTGTCACCTGAATGTATGATTGATCTGGGGTTGCCATGTGCTGGGACTCCCCCTGCCAGGTTAAGCACTCGACGGGCCCTGTGCTCGCCTCGTCTGTCACCTGCTGTCTGTCGCCAGGTCTTTAGAGCGCGCTCGTTCACCACTGGCCTGCCCTCCGCTTCAGTTTACAGTCAGCCAACGAGGGGTGTGACTGTCCGTAAGAGGCAGCCTTTCACACTGACAGACCTGTGTGTGAAGCCTGAGTCGAGCAGGGCGCTCGTGTTTAGGGCTTCATCGCTGTATGTGAACAGAATTGCGTGTGCGCGTCTTTGTGTTTGCGATAGTGCATGTGCGTTTGTGCCTGTGTGAGTGTGTGTATGAGTCTGTGTGTGTGTGGGTGCGTGTGTATGTATATGTGTATGTGTGTGTGAGTATGTATGTATGTGTGTGTGTGTGTGAGTATGTGTGTGTGTGTGTGTGCATGTGTGTGTATGTGTATGTGTGTGTGTGTGTGTGTGTGCGTGCATGTCCGTAAGTATATGAGTGTGTGGGTGTGTGTGCGCGTGTTCGCATGTGGGTGTGGGTGTGGGTGTGAGTGTGTGTGAGCGACCTGCCTGCTGTGGTGAAACTGAAGGCAGTACAGAGGGTTTGCTGGGCCCCTGCTGTACCATCTGGCTGTAGCACAGAGACTGGGGGAGGGGAGGCGGGGGGTGAGGAGAGGGGGGGTGAGGGCGGGGTGAGGGCGGGGTGACTCTCAGCAGGGCTGGGTCCCTTTTGAGGTCCAACTGAAACACTTCCCCCTCCTCCCCAAATAACATGTCCTCGTGTGACCTGTGAACGTGCCCTCTACCTCACCTCACGCACACACACACACACACACACACACATGCGGGCATGCACGCACGCACACACACACACACACAAGCACACATGCATGCATGCACACACACACACACACACACACACACATACATGCACACATACAAGGTTTTACCTGGCTCGAAAATCAGGCAAAGGTGGTAGCTCAACCAAAATCTAGCCACAGTTCCTAGTGCAAATGTGTTGCCTGAAACTGAGTTATATTGGAGATATTCAGAGGAATCCATCCCACCCCACTTTTAGGAGTTAGACTCTGTCGCTTTTGAAGGAGAAAAAGATTTGCTTGGATATTTGTGTTGGCTTATATTCAAATGACCCCGATTTTGGCTTCCCATTTAATAATTATACCCTAGCAACTATTCGCACGATAACATCGCAATGTGAATCGCACCTGATTTAGAAACTGGACATTTAGAATTACTGCACTTTTGGTGAATAGAATTTGAATTCCCCACAGTCTGTCGTATTATGACTGTCCCTATTTTACTCCTCTTTATCACTACGAACCATTTCTAGAAAGAATTAATACCACAGGTTCTTCCTGTTTGCTCTGCCTTTGAAACAATATATAAAATGTATTTTTTATGGTCAATTATGAAAAGTAATATCAACAAAACATGGACTCACTATATTCATGACGTTTCAAAAATTATTTTTATTTTCCAAAATAGTAGAACTTACATTTTGGCTGTAGCAGCATTAAGTTGTTTAACTTGACAGGCAGGGAAATACGAGAATAAAACGACGTCTCATTGGACAGAGGCCTCTGTTCTCTGTCCAATGAGACGCGTGCGTCTCTGTGAGGTCACTGACTGTCAGCGATGCAACGACCTTAAAACCAATGTGGTGAAGAGAAGTGGGAGGAGTCAGGTTCTCCATGCAGGGGCAGCACTCGCCACCATCTTTCCCGTGCAGTTACATCATCATTCTTATCGTCGTTCGTCTGTTTTATAGACATTGAGCCGTTTTATTTTTGGTGTGGCATTACTTCCATTGTAGTAAAGCTCTATACGTGTGTCCCCGATGGGCTCTGTTGTGTGCGGGAGGTGGGCTGGCAGTCGCTGGATGCCGGTGCTTTTTAAGGTGGGTGTCTTTCAGCCAGGGCCTCCTTAAGGAAAGCACCGAGCCCGAAACAAACAGCTTTCTGGTGAGACGGCAAACGCAGGGGCCTGCACTCAGGTCACTCAGGTCAGTATAAATCCTGTGGAACTTCGCAGAGGAGCGGAGGAGTCTGCCCGGGTGTCCTGGGCTAATTCCAACCAATCCGGTCGTCTGATCAACCCGACTGCCTCCGACTGGCTGCCCAATCCCTCGCGTTCCCCGCCCACTCTAATTCCCCCAGGCATCGCTGAGATCTCGGTTAACCTGCCCTTTGAAAAGGAAAGCCTGCTGAGACCGAATCCACAGACCCAGAGCATGATGGGAAGGAGGGGGGCCGGTCCTGAGGCTGGGTCAGATGGGCGCAGGCTGGGTCAGTACTCAGGCGCGGTCCGACCCAGTTCTGTACACATGGTGCTCACGCAGGAAACGTGACTCACTTTTCAGCCTTCTGTGAGTGCCTGAACACAGACAGAGACACACACCGCGCACGCACGCACACACACACACACACATGCACACACACAGCACACACAAACGCACACACACACACACACACACACACACACACACACACACGTGCACACACTGCACACACACACACACACACACACACTGCACACACTGCACACACACACACACACACACACACACTGCACACACACACACACACACTCTGTGCAGTCGACAGCAGTGCTCTCCAGTAATGGGCTGTGCTCTGTTCCTGTGCACCTTCCTCAGGAGGGGGAGGGGGGGTTTAGTAAATAAAAGCTGGTGAAAAGGACGATGCGCAGCAGTTTATGAAGTTGCTGTGTAGGGGGGTTTGCGTCCGGCCCTAATGTGGTGTGCATTGATTTGGGAGGCGGGGGGGGCAGAGGGGTTGGGGGGTAAAGTATCTTCATCATTGTGGTAAATATGGGTAAGAACCTCATTCCATCCTGGCGGAATGCTGCAGACCTCCTGAGAGACTGTGAGGCGCTGGAGCCGTTTCCACGGCAACAAATGTCTTTTTTCCTCTCTCTCTCTCTCTCTCTCCCCCTCTCACCATCTCTCTCTTTCTCTCACTGTCTCTCTCTCCCTCTTCCTGTTTTAACTCTCTCTCCCTCTCACAATCTTTTTTTTTCTCACTGTCTCTTTCCCTCTCCCTGTCTTTAAGTCTCTCTCCCTCTCTCTCTCCCTCTCACATTCTCTTTCTCCCTCTCCCAGTCTCCCTCTCTTTCGCTCTTTCTTTCTCTCTCATCTCTCTCACCCTCTCCCTCTGCCTCTTGCTGTCTCCCTCTCTCTCTCACTCTGTCCCTCTCTCTCTCGTCTCTCCCTCTCTCTTTTTCTCACTCTGTCCCTCTCTCTCTCTCTCTCGCACTCTCTCTCTCCTTCCCTCTCCTCCTCCGGTGGGGGGTGCGTGGCGAGGCCCCCGATTGTGATTGGCGGGGGCCGAGCTGTTGAATATGCAGGGCTCTGGCCCCCCTCTCTTTAATCCCAAACGAGGCACTGCACCCCTGCAACAAGGGAGAGGCTGCCAGCCACATGCCCGTCTAAAAATGGGCATGTCGTTCAAAAAAAAAAAAAAAACTTGTGTTGACTGGCCAAGGTGCTCTGTGGGTGTGTGTGGGTAAAGATCTCCATTCTGTGTGTTATTAATATTGGTATTGCTGAGGAATATTAATATTTTCTCGAAGGGAGTGATATGTATAAATGTCTAATGCATGGGACTTATATTTGGCACACTCAAAGAAGGTATGTGCTGAAATGCTATTCCTTTGCAGACACATGCTCCCATTTATCCTTGGTGAATTCAGCAGTATGTATCACTGTCCTATAATAATAATAATAATCATAATAATCATAATAATAATAATCACACATATTATTATTATTATTATTATATAACAGTGACACACATTGTTGTTGTTGTTGCTGTTGTTTTTTTATTTTTATTTATTTTTTATTTTAATTATTTTAAATGACACTATTGTGGAACAAAAAAATATTATAAATAACTGATAAATTGTTCTCTTTCAATACAGTTAACAATGAAAGCCTTGGAAATAAGGATAATGAAATATGTCATTCCAATAATGCTTGTAAAATGGAAATTGAGAGAGGGGGACACAGATGGGGACAGGGCTTGGATGAGGGAGCGCTTGCTCACCCTCTCAGTCCTGCCGAAAATCCAAACAAACAGCTCTTTTTTTTTAACGATGGACCCCATCGCAGCCCCAACTTCTGCTGTAAATATTTACTCTGGCCATCTCCTCGTCCCGCCCCCCCTTCTGTCACATTATACAAGCCCGAGACTTTACAGAGGACTGTCGGAGCTGCTGTCTGTCTGTCCGTCTGCCAGTCAGTCAGTCAGTCAGTCTGTCTGTCTGTTGGTGCAGGCCTGGGCTCTCTGTTTTGACCCTGTGTTCTGTTGCGTGTCCTGAAAAGTCCTCTTTGTATCACTTCTGTCAGCGTACCCACAGCCAGGCTGACCGCAGGCGTCAGCATCGTTATGGTAACGCGGCTCTGTGAGAGAGCTTGGTTGTGTAGTGGTATGGGCACTGGACACTCTGCATGTGAACAAAGCGATCGCTTTACGAATGTGTCTTCAAGTTGAGTGGCCACATTCAAAGCATGTGAACTGCCAGTACTATGACTTACCTTGTGTAAGGATATCTTCTCAGAAAATAAGCATAAATAATAATAATAATAATAATAATAATAATAATAATGATAATGATAAAAATAAAATATATTATCACCCCAGCTCTGTAGCATCAAGGCCATGTGACAAGCCTGGCTGCTCAGTGAAAGTGGGAGGGGTTTAGCATTGTGATTCCCTGGAGTTTAAAGTGCTGGAGTTTAAGGATGGATTGACCAGAGGGGGTGAGGCTGCTAGTATTACCCCCCCCCCCCTCCCTGTATGAGGTGAAGTGGCCCCTGTAATTAGGGAGAGGTGGAAGGCGTGTGGTCCCTTTAAATGGCACAGAGGGCTGATGGGTAATTTACCGTGCGATTATTGTTTAACCCGCACGCCTGTATCCAGCCAGAGCTTGAAATTGCCCTTAAGTTTTGTGCAAAGAAAACTTCAAAATGTATATAAAAATGAGCTTCTGGAAGAGTGCCTGGAGTGGCTCTTACTTTAGATATCTCCCTTCTGTGTGTGTGTGTGTGTGTGTGTGTGTGTGTGTGTGTGTGTGTGTGTGTGTCCGACGCTCAGTATGTCAGCATAACTGTCTGAACGGCCATGCATCACGTCTTTAAATGTCTTTCATTAGCATCTCTGTAGCGAAAGGGAAACTCTGTTAGTCAATACGTCCATCTTCATGGTGTATTGTATTGCACTGCACCTGACCTCCCCGTCTACACAAAACACAGACGGTGATCCGGGGAAACGATACGTGTTTGCGTTGCTCTTTCACCGCGAGCTGAGTGAGCAGCGCTGCTTGGGCACTGACGGGGAAGAGCCACGCGGTCCTGCGGCCAGTGAAGGCAGTGTGTAGACTGAGATCCTCTCCGCAGAATCATCAGCCATTTGACTGTGCGCTTGACCAGGTGACCGAGTTCACGGACCATGGGGAATTTGGGGTGGGGTTGGGGGAGGGCAGATTCACAGTTGATGGCGTCCTCCTGCTGTTGCCGGAGAGGACGCCCGAGCAGCCTTTGTGCTGTGGAGTCTCACGCCGTTCCTCGGGGGGAGAGAAGAAAGGCGTCTCCAAACGTCTGTGCAGATAAGGAGCGGCGGGCGGAGACGCTTGCAGCTGGATACGCGCCCTCCTTTCTGTCTCTGAGAAAGATTTCTCTCCCGGGAATGGCAAGGGTGGGGGGGGGGGGGGTGAGCAGTTGGTCCTCCATTAGCCCCCGTGGACATCTGAACCTTTCCCCTTGTGTCTGAGGACTGGGGGGGGGGGGAGGGGGGGGGGAGGGGGCCTGCCGTTTAGAGGATTGCTGTGGGGATCGCACCGTTATCTATCACCGTCCCCCAAACGGTTCCCCGGGTCACGCGAGGTGTTTCTGTGATCTTCAACCACGGCTGAGCGGGGGCTCGTCCCACCGGGGATGGGGGGTGGGGGGGCGGTTGGCACAGTGGGACATCCCAGGAGGGCGGGGAGGGCGGGGGTGGGGCAGAGCGGGACGTCCCAGGAGGGCGGGGAGGGCGGGAGGGCGGGGGGCAGAGCGGGACATGGGCATGGGCATGTCCCGCTCTGCCCCCCGCCCTCCTGGGACGCCCCGCTCAGCCTGGGCGTGTCCGTTCAGCCCTTGCGTTCTCACTCTTGTCAGCACGGCAGGCCTGTCCTTTTCTGGCTCCATTGATATCTGTGGCAGGGCTTCTCCTGGCTCACAGTAGGGCTCAGGTGGGGACTGGGCGTGACAGCGACTCTGGTCAGTCCAGCTTCACTGCCACCTTTGCATTGTCCCTCTATATTTAGCAATATTTAGAATGGAGGGTTCTGTTCTTCAAGAGACCGCCACAATACATTGAGATGTAGACGCATGGCAAAAATGAAAAACAATTAAAATTTGTTGAAGGGTTACATTTTGTAAGTGCCAGAATTGGGGGGAAGCATAGCCTATACTGAAGGGCTAGCACAGTGTAAGGGGTCGTTCTACAGGAATATTGGTATTTGGAATTGCAATATGTCTTTAAATGCATTTCATTTTGTCACTCAAAACTGAGGGTACAATATTAACCTTTAACTTAATGAATCCACACTAATTCCACCTTAATATATTAAAATTGTTTTATACAGTCCCTCAAATAATTCCTGCTCCATCCTTTTTGACACTGGTGTAACTTGTACCTTGTAGCAACAGAATTGTATTTCTTGGTTCAGTTTGTACATACAGGTAAAATCAGAATGCACTTAATTGCATACTGGATTATTGAATAATTTGGAAATTTGTAGAGAATTTCCAAATTACAAACCATTTCCCATTCATTACATTATGAAGTGATTGCATATTAGCATAAACCATTTTCACATATTTTGGAATTGTGTCCATATACACACTTTGCATAATAAATACTACCGATGACACAATAAACCACCTTATAAAGACACAAAACCACCAAAATGTACGAGGGTAGTTGGTTTTTGTTGAGAATCACGGGTGTCGCACTCTTCGTCTACTGCCTGATTCTTTTACGCAATTAGGTAGATTCTACTGAATTTAGTTTAGTGTGTCCACAGTTGCAGATTAACTTGAAAGCAGTCAAAACTTAAAAAGATAGAAATACGGCATCATTCATGATCAAATTGTTCCAATAAATGCTCGGATCATTTACATGATCGCCCAAGGCAATTCAGTGCAGGAAACGCCGTGTCTGACACACATACAATGTTATGTCACAAACTTCCAATGGCACTCCACAAGAATATGAAGTGTCTGAATTTGTGTACAAGGCGTGTTCTTGCAACATTCACTGAATTATTTTTGGTAAACATACAAAGGCTAGCTCAAGTTCAGGGCTGTATTCCTCAAAAATCTCTTTTTTGTTTTTTCTTGATGGGTTTATATTTTTTGAATATTATTTTCTTTTTTTTTTGTTTTTGTTTCACAATGGGTTCAGCCATATCAAAATTTAGTTAAAGGGGTGTGATACTTTGATGTTGATGTTGAGCAGAAATAATTCCTTCCCCCACCCCCACACACACACACACATTTTTTGAGAGCTTCCTCTGACCGGTCAGACTGCAGGCTTCATTCAGGAAGTGGCCTAATGGCATTGGGGGAGGGCGGAGGGGGCGGAGCTGGGGGGTTTATTAACTTCCTGAGTGGTGTCATTTGAATTTCCTGCTGTAACTATGGCCTTGGAACCAGAGAAAAGTAAAAACCGCCTGTTCTCCTCCGGTCCCTCTCTCCTGGAGTGGCTATCGATCGACAACTGCCCCCCCCCCGCCCCCCCGCTGAGCTCTGTCGCCATTCTTTTTTACTCAGAAGTCCTTTGAATTAATTTTTTTAGGTTACAAGGTTTTTCTTTTAACTTTATTTAAACGTAAGGCTATGTTGCTAAATGCTGCTTGAAGCTAAATGCTTTAGCAGTGCCTACTAAAGCAGCAAGCTGAGCAGTACAGGAAAGAGAGGAGTCTGAATGGCAAAGAACGTCTAAACACACCCAATGCATGCCATTTCATTTGTTGTGCCTTATTGTTGTTGTGGATTTTCTGAAAGCATACAGTATTTGCCAAAAGGTATGAGCTAAAGTTTGTGGATTGTAAGCTTACAATTGATTTGTTATTGAAATTCTTTTTTAAAGCAGCTTATCCTTGAAACTTACCATTGGTGAGTTTTAATATAAATTTAATATAAAACCTAACTAACACAGCCGCGTGTTTTTTGCCAGACGTTTGCGTCGCAGCCTAGCCCAAGCGCGGCTTGTGATTCAGTCTGCGTTTTCCTGAGGTTTTTTTTTTTTTACGTTTCTCTTTTCTAATGAGAGTGGAGAATAATTCCAGCTCCGCGGCTCTCCCGGGGCTGCGGCTCTTCCGCGAGGAGCGCGGCGCGGCGGTAACCTTGAGAGAAAACGGAGCGAGATTAGCATGCGCGCGGCGTCCGCGGCGCCAAGATAAACCCGAGGTTCTGATTAGAGACGGCGACGAGCCGAACGCCGGGAAGCCGAGTAAACAGGAAACGGGCGAACGAGCGCGCTCCCGGAGTCCGGCGGCGGAGGAGAACGAGCCGCCAAAGCGCGACCGCGTTTATTTATTTATTTTTATCGCTCGGACCTAATTTGCGAGACGCGCTGCGACGATGACCTAATTTGCCGCCTGGTTATGAGCGGAAATGCCTATTATACTCCACTCTGAGTGGTGATTACACTCCTGGCTTTGGAAGGGGACCGAACGGCCCGATGGCGGGCCCCTGGCCTCGCCGCGTCGTTAAAAGGTTGTCTCGTTTGTTGTTAGCACCTGCCGGCGCGTTGCGCGATGAAGCCGTTAAGTGGAAATACGAAGCGTAGCTCTGCGGCGTCGGGCTGCAGCCAATCAGGGGAGAACGCGGGCTGTCCTTCTCTGACCCCAGATCAGCCGGCTCCTGGAGGCGGTCCTCTGCGGAGGGGCGGAGACCCTGCGTGTCCTGGGGGTCTCCGACAGTTAGGGTTAGGGTTAGGGTTAGGGTTTTAATCGCCTCGTTCGTCTCGGACCCCCACCCCCCTTTCCTCTCTCGTTCTGCCCTCTCGCCCTCCCTGCCTCTCTGTCGCTCTTCGTCTTTCTCTCTCTTCCTGTCTCTCCCTCTGTCTCTCGCCTCTTTCATGCTCTGTCGCTCTTTGTCTTTTTCTCTTGTCTCTCTTCCCCTTATCTTCCTGTCTCTCTCCCTCTCTCTCTCTCTCTCTCTCTCTCTGTCTCTCTCTCCCTCCCTCTCCCTCTCCCTCTCTCAGTGACACTGTGAAAGTGTTGTGGTGTCAGTGCACTATGACGTTCTGCCTCCTCTAATTCATTACATTATTCAGTCCTACTCAAAACCTTACCTCTCCCCTCGGCCTGGCTGAGGGGCCCAGCAATGGCGCTGATATCCCAACCCCACGAAGGGAGTTTCATCAGTCTGTGGGACGGATGAGCGCGTGATCAGCGGACAGTGAGGGCCTGCTCTTCAGCGCGGCTGGGGTGGCGTCCCAGCACCTCGTCCCACTCCGGCCAGACCCGCACCTCAGCGCCACGCAGCTGCGTCGCCTGATCTCGCCGTCTTTAATACGGCCGCACCGAAACTATCCGGCGTCAGTCCGCTCGATTTCCCAGAGTGCACTGTGAGCAGACGGAGCCGCACGCAGGGCCGGCGCTCAAACCCAGCCGGCCCCCCGGGCCCCCCGCCCGTGACCTCAGCCCCGGGAAGGCAGCGCCGTTAAGAATTCAGGAAACAAACCTGTTTTCCAAAAGGTGCTTTCGTTTGGGAGAAGCCGCGCTCCTCGGGTTTGAAGTCTAACGGGGGTCCGTTAACACCGTACGCACTCTGGTTTTTGTTATTTTCGTGTTGGGCGCTAGGGGGCGTTTTTATGTTTGGAGCTGCGTGATTGGTCCGGGGTGTGGGGGGTCACAGAGCCAGGTCGGCGTGGCGGCGGCGGCTGGTACAGTACGCGCCCGACTGGCTTCCTGGCGAAACGCAGCGCTAGCCTCAGAAAACGCGCGCCTGCGCTCCCTCCTCCCGCTGGCTCTCTCAGCGAGCCGCCACGCCCACGTTATAGGGATCTTCACCACGGAAACGCGCCGGGACTGCTTTAAAAAAAAACAAAAAAAAGAAACAGCGTGCGCGTTAGTCCAGACTGAAAGGGACAGTACGCTAAAGTGAAATTTCCACTGCGTGACCCTGCAGCCCCGGTAACAAGCGCCAAAGATCTGTCTCTCATCCACGTCTGCGGAAACGCTCGCGCCTCTGATTCGCCGCTCTCGGCATATCCCAGAGTCCTAATTGCCGAGCTGTAGAATTTATCATCTGGGCTATTAAGCGCTGTTCAGAGCAAGTCTCTCTTAAATTGTAATAGACTGATTGTCTGCCATTCTTGTGTTCTTGTGCTCATTTGTGGGAACACGGCGCTATTATGTGCCTTGAGCATGCACAGAACTGCAGTTGTGCTAATCGCTGTTATCTCGGTGATTGCTCAGTGGTTGATGCTGTTCTTTTTATAGCTAGGAGTTGCTCTGTTGTGAGGAGGCAGGGGAATTGAATGTTGTTTGTCTGTTAACTCATGGATGTTTGAAATCTCGCTCGGTCAGCAGCCATGTTGGCCCAGTCACACACACAATCACACACACTCACACATGGACACACACACTCACACACGCACACAATCACACACACTTACACATGGACACACACACTCACACACACACACACACACACACTCACACACACTCTTTCCTCTAGCGGGTAGTCAGGAGGCTGTGGCAGGAGCTCAGCAGGCCTATAGGCTGGCAGGAGGGGAGAGGGAGGGAATCAGGGAGCTGGTGGGCGAGCCTGTACAGCAGAGGAAGAAATAACAGAAATCTCAGATCATCTGACTATCACAGTCTCCACTGAGAGTAACACATTCTTCATGTTTCCAGGCAAAAGAAGCTGTGTGTCTTTAAAAAAAGGTGTTTACTATTTAATGGCTGAAACTACTTCGCTGGCCTTTTTACCCACGTGTGTGTGTGTGTGTGTGTGTGTGTGTGTGCACGTGTATGTGTGTGTGCACGTGTGGTGCATGTGTGTTTGAATGTCAGTATATATTTACCCATGTTTGTGTTAGAGAGTATATGTGTGTACATTTGTGTATAGGGTGAGTTTGTGTTGTGTGGTTCTGTGTAGGGGAGTGTTCGTGTGCATGTACGTGTATGCGTGTGTGTGGTTGTGTGTAGGGGAGTGTTTGTGTGCGTGCATGTGTGTGTGTGGTTGTGTGTAGGGGAGTGTGCGTGTGCGTGTATGTGTGTGTGGTTGTGTGTAGGGGAGTGTGCGTGTGCGTGTATGTGTGTGTGTGCTCGTGCATCTGCGTTTGTGTGCAGAATAAGCACATTGAAGGCTGCTTCCAGTGGCCTCAGCCTAAATTAGGAAGCGCATTAAGGTGTGCGCATGCTGATGGTGAGGTGGGAGTGTGGAAAGGTACCTAAGCACATGCAGACCGGTGTGCTCTGGCATCCTACCCAGTGAGAAAGAGGAAGCCATAAAACAGCAGGGGGTGATGAGAGAGGAGAGAGAGAGAGCGAGAGAGAGCGATGGGGAGCGCTTCACAGCTACCACGGCCCCCGCTTTCAAAAGTGCACTCCCCACCTAAACAGAGACGCAGGCGAATTTCAGAGCATGCCTATATTGAGCAAAGGAGGGAGGGAGGAGGTGGAGGAGGTGGAGGAGGGAGAGAGAGAGAGAGCAAGATTAAGAGAGAGGGGGAGGTAAGAGAGAGCGAGGGGGGGAGAGAGAGGGAGAGCGAGAGGGAGTGGGAGAGACAGGGAGGGAGTGAGAGAGAGACAGAGAGAGAGAGACAGGGAGCAAAGAAGGGAGAGAGACACAGAGAGAGGGGGAGAGGGTGAGAGAGTGAGAGAGGGAGAGCGGCAGGAGGGAGAGACAGGGAGAGAGGGAGGGGGGAGAGGGAGAGCCAGGGAGAGAGAGAGGGAGGGGGGAGAGGGAGAGACAGGGAGGGAGGAGAGGGAGAGGCAGAGAGGGAGGGAGGAGAGGTAGAGGGAGAGAGGGAGGGAGAGAAGGAGAGAGGGAGAGGGGTGGTGTTGGCGCAGGGTGCTGAGATTGCGGCTGGGATTGGAAGCAGAGCTCGGGCAGCGGAGCGGAGCGGTGGGGGTCCCCGGGGAGGAGCAGCCTGGGGGGGGCTGGTGCGGGGGGAGGTTTGGGGGTGTGTGTGTGTGTGCGCTGTCGTCCCTCACCCGCGCGGTCACTCCTGAGGAGCAGCGCGAGCAGCAGCAGAAGACCTGCAGGATGATTGGTTTTCAAACAGCCAGGCGCTGGGGCTCAGCTCACAGAAACAGCCTTACTGTGGGGACTGAGATGTGACTGCAGAGAGAGGGAGGGAGGGAGAGGAGAGAGGACAGAGAGAGAGAGAGAGAGAGAGAGAGAGAGAGAGAGAGAGAGAGAGAGGGCACGCTCTTCTGTGCACTTCTGTATTACAAATACAGCCACAAAGTTATATATACACGCATACTGTATGGCACAGGCACACACAGTGTATGTGTTTCCTGGGTCATGTTATTTGCCCCTGGAGGACTGCAGTATGCTCTTTGACCCCAGATCGGAGGTGAGGCGTTGTGGTAGGTGGCGGCTTTGAAGCCGGGCGCAGCGCAGCAGCGGGTGACGCCGCGGCAGGAAGGGCGGCGGCGCCCAGTGGCTCGCTGCGGTCGTGTCGTTCCCCCACGCCCCCCCTGGCATCCTCCCCGCCCCCTCCGCTCTCCCCCGTCTCCCACGCCAAAACACAGGCCGTTTATAGCCGCCGTGTGCGTCCTCGTTTCCGCTCGCCCCAGACGGTGCCCATTGTTTCGGAGGGTGAGAGGAGGGGGGGGCGGGGCACGGTTGGCACAATGCAGCGGGAAGTTTACCCGAAAGCGGCAAAGCCCATCGGAGCGTCGGAAAAACAAAATGCGCGAGGAGGGGAGGGGGCGGGATTAGGGGGTAAGAGGGGAGGAGTCGAGGCCGTGGTGGGGGAGGGGTCAGGGGGAGTGGGTGGGGCAGTGAGAGGGGGAGGGTTTGGCTGCGGGGCCTGTGAGCTCATGAGGTCGCTGTGACTGAACTGCGCTGTACAGTGTAACACAGCAGCTGCTATAGGTACAGTCCATCTGCTTCCCCTAGGCCTGTTTACCACAGGCTAGCTCTCTGTCCCTGTAGGATTGCATCAGGTCCTCTCTGTTTCTCACACACACACACACACACACACACACACTCCCTCGCTCTCTGTTTCTCCCTCCCTCTTTCTCCATCCCTGTCCTTCTCTCCAACCCAACCCCCCCCCCACCCCTCCGAGGATGACTGCTCACTCACTAGTGGCATAGCCAGGGCTTCAAACTCAGCAACCCTCTCCCCCCTCTTAGCTATATCCCTGCAGCTCGCTGCACTAGAATAGAAACAGGGCCTATGAGCCGTCAGGGTGGGGTGGGGCGGGGGACGGGGGGGTGTAGCGGAGAGGAAAGAGGATGTGCAGGATGTCGTAGTCTGGCTCCAGCTACACACCTTTTCCACTGCAGAGCCAGAGCCAGGCTGGTTGCCATCCACGTTTACCTCACCGGTTTCTACGGCGATGGCGGCGGACAGAACGCTATCGAGCAGCTCGTCTCCTGCCTACGGGCCGCTCGTAAACGCCGCCGGTGAGCCGGCACGGGTCAGGACCATAAAAAAAGACCACGGGACTCCGACCGCAACCTTGACCAGGGGAGCCAGGCTGGTTCCTGGTCCACTCGACTTCAGTCTTTAACGGCCGTTATGTGTGGATTTTTTAGATGTGGTTCAAAAACATATTTGGAATTCTTCTTTAGATTCTCAGTTTCAAAGCGCGTAATTTATTTGTAGAGCACCTTTTAAGCAGTCGAAAGTGCTTTGGGGTGGAATTACAAAACATAAATAATAAAACTAATTTTGTTCTGAGCATTGGTGAAAGCCTGTGTGCCTTTTTTTTAAATTCCTAGTGATCTGTTGGAATTTTACAGGTGTAAACGTATTTCAGAATAAACAGTTTGACCCAGGCAGGGTGGATTAAGTGGTTGGTCCTGACCAGGACGTGCAGCTTTGTGGTGTGAAGTGGCTCGTTGGGAGATGGCGGGTTGGACGTGGCTGGATCAGACCCCCAGCTCACTCTGGAGCTCCCAGTGGAGCTGTACCTGCTCTCGTTAGCGGGTGTGGGGGTGGAGGAGCGGACGGGGCAGGCCGTTGGCTCTCTGAAGCCCTCAGCTCTGCTAATCCATGACTTATTTAATGTCTCTCCTCGTTAATCCACCATTTTCTGTTTTTTTTTTTGTTTTCTCTCCTTCCATTCTTTGCTTCTCGCCGTCTCCCTTCCTTCCTTCCTCCGCCCCATCCCTCTCGTCTTTCATCGGCTAATTATTTCGAGTTCAGAGGACCAGTGGTCTCCGTTTCTGTCCTTCTGCCTCTTTGGTGTGTGATTGCTCATTTTCTTCTCTGACGATGTTCTTGTGTGTGACTTTTTAAAATTTGCGTGTGTACAGTTTTGTGCTGGATGACTGACTTGTTATTTTTTCCCCTGTGGCTGATTGCTTTTTTTTATTTGTGCAAGGGCTGTTTTTTATGTGACTTTTTATTTTTGCTGGTGCTGTTTTGTCCTGGGTGACTGGCTGTTTTTTATTTGTGTGTTTTTGCTGTGTGACTGACTTTTTTGTTTGTGTGGGTGCTGTTTAGTACTGTGTGACTGACTGTATCTTTTCATTTATGTGGATGTTTTTTGCAGTGTGGCTGACTGTTTATTCGTATGGCTGTAGTTTTGTGCTGTGTGGCTGACTGTTTATTTGTATGGCTGTAGTTTTGTGCTGTGTGGCTGACTGTTTATTCGTATGGCTGTAGTTTTGTGCTGTGTGGCTGACTGTTTATCTGTATGGCTGTAGTTTTGTGCTGTGTGGCTGACTGTTTATCTGTATGGCTGTAGTTTTGTGCTGTGTGGCTGACTGTTTATCCGTATGGCTGTAGTTTTGTGCTGTGTGGCTGACTGTTTATTCGTATGGCTGTAGTTTTGTGCTGTGTGGCTGACTGTTTATCTGTATGGCTGTAGTTTTGTGCTGTGTGGCTGACTGTTTATCTGTATGGCTGTAGTTTTGTGCTGTGTGTCTGACTGTTTATCTGTATGGCTGTAGTTTTGTGCTGTGTGTCTGTCTGTTTATCTGTATGGCTGTAGTTTTGTGCTGTGTGGCTGACTGTTTATTCGTATGGCTGTAGTTTTGTGCAGTGTGTCTGACTGTTTATCTGTATGGCTGTAGTTTTGTGCTGTGTGGCTGACTGTTTATTCGTATGGCTGTAGTTTTGTGCTGTGTGTCTGACTGTTTATCTGTATGGCTGTAGTTTTGTGCTGTGTGTCTGACTGTTTATTTGTATGGCTGTAGTTTTGTGCTGTGTGTCTGACTGTTTATCTGTATGGCTGTAGTTTTGTGCTATGTGGCTGACTGTTTATTCGTATGGCTGTAGTTTTGTGCTGTGTGCCTGACTGTTGATCTGTATGGCTGTAGTTTTGTGCTGTGTGTCTGTCTGTTTATCTGTATGGCTGTAGTTTTGTGCTGTGTGTCTGACTGTTTATTTGTATGGCTGTAGTTTTGTGCTGTGTGGCTGACTGTTTATTCGTATGGCTGTAGTTTTGTGCTGTCTGGCTGACTATTTGTCTGTATGGCTGTAGTTTTGTGCTGTGTGACTTATTTGCGCGGCTGTTGCTTTGTGTGACTGGCTGTGTTTTTTATGGGTGCTGTTTTTTTGCTGCGTGACTGATGTTTTCTGTCTGACTGACTGCGCCTGTTTTTCCGCGTTCCTCTCCAGAGCGCGGCGGCGGCTCCCAGCCCGGTCCTCGGGAACATCCCTCCAGGAGACGGGATGCCAGTGGGGCCCGTCCCCCCGGGATTCTTCCAGGTACAGTACAGCCGGCACAGAACGCCTCCTCCCAGGGCGGCCCCCTCAGCCCGCGGGCCAGTACCCACAGAGAGGCACAAACAACCATATGCATGCGCCCACATGCATACAGGCACATACAGTAGACGCACGCACATAGACACGCACGCACAGGCACGCACGCACAGAGACGCACCACATAGACACAGGCAAACACAGGCAAACACAGTAGACACGCACATATACACACACACACACACACACACACACAGAGGCACATGCATATAGACACGCACAGAGACACATGCACATAGACACACGGATGTAGACACATGCACAGAGGCACACGCACATATGCACACGGGTGAAAGGCTCATGCAGGCGAAGGTACACGCGTGATCACAAACGCATGCTCAACATCTGACTTCTCACTTGCGACTTCACAAACATACGCAAGCACTCTCATTCTCTCTCTCCTGAAAGATCTTCTGGCCGAATAAGATCTCCAGTGAGCTGCAGCAGGCTGTAGCACCTCTGCTTGCTGTAGCATCTCAGTTGAACGTTAGCCTGGCCTTGGCCTGTCCTGTGAACGCCTACCGAATCCAACACCTAAGGTTGCCCTCTGACAGGCAGGTGTTGGTAAACGTAAGAGAGGGAGACCCAGAACACCTGGGGAAAAACTGCCACCCCTGGGCCAGAGAAGGGGGGGCTTTCGCGGGGGGAAGCCCAGGCTGCTGCTGAAGACAAGCAGGGCTGGGGATGAGGAGGCGGGGGGGGGCTGTAGCCTTGTGTCCCTCCCTCTCAGGGGTGAAGAGCATATGTTCATGAAAACTCCCTGTGGGTGTGTTTTCGGCCTGGGCTGACTGGCTGTGGTGCAAAATGAGACGCTTCTTAGCCATTGGCTGTAGCACAAAATGAGACGCTTCTTGGCCATTGGCTGTAGCACAAAATGAGACGCTTCTTGGCCATTGGCTGTAGCCGACGCAGACCCCTTGAGGAAGATGTTGGTGGGGCGCGGTACTTCCCGTCTTTAATCGACTCGCGCCTGTCTTTCATACTCTCCCTCCTGAGCGAGTGAGCAGACGATCGCTACGGAAGGCCGACAGAAGTGATCAGTGTAATTGGAGTGGCCGCTGCTGCAGTAAGACTGGCGGGGCAGGGGGACGTGCTGTCAGTCCGTCAAGCGCTCTCCGTTCCTTTCAACCGCTGATTTGAGCCGTTTTCCCGGTTAAGGGCTCGGTAATTGATTGTTGGGGCTGACAGAGCTCCGGGCTGCTCTCTCTCAGCCAATGGATGCATCTCTTTACCTGAGTGGGGCGGAATGCTCTGCTGACCAATCCCCTGTTAGAGCTGGCTGGCATAATTTTTAACAATGATTAGTCGGCAAATATTCCCTTTCAAGTCCCAAAAACATTTTTAAGCGGCATTGAACACTTCTATACGTAATGTCTTTGTAGGCAGCTACAGTGATTCATTTTAATTGCATGGGGATTTAAGAAAATAATCATTTATAAGGAGTTCCACAGGTGGTAAAGTTATCCTAGTGAACTCCAGTTCCACATTTTTCCAGTTTAAAAGACGATGGAACAAGGAAAGCAGGGGCTTTGTGGATGCCAATGGTGTGTCGAACTGTTTACATTGCCATTAACAGCAGAATTACCACTTTAGCATATAGCGCAGGATTTCTAGTGGGGAAAATGTAATGGGCGTGAAATATGAATGAAGTTTTAGTCTGTGGCGGACTCTCCTTCCTTGTGTGAGGTCACAGCACGCATCATTACAGATCTAAGGACAGAGCTGGAGCGGAGGCACTTAGGCCTACATGAAGGGGACAGAGAGAATTTGAGATTAAAAGAGAGAGGGAAGGAGTAGACTGCTGAGGGGGAGCTTGGGGCCTGCGTATCTGACCGTTTTAATGGTAGTGAAGACACTGAAAATGAAGACACACTCGTTCTCTCTAATGTCTGTACAGTGAGGATTTACCCATGCTCTCTAATGTCTGTGTACAGTGAGGGTTTACCCACGCTCTCTAATGTCTGTGTACAGTGAGGATTTACCCACGCTCTCTAATGTCTGTGTACAGTGAGGATTTACCCACGCTCTCTAATGTCTGTGTACAGTGAGGGTTTACCCACGCTCTCTAATGTCTGTACAGTGAGGGTTTACCCACGCTCTCTAATGTCTGTGTACAGTGAGGGTTTACCCACGCTCTCTAATGTCTGTGTACAGTGAGGATTTACCCACGCTCTCTAATGTCTGTACAGTGAGGTTTACCGCCTCTAGTCTGTACTGAGATTTCGTCTCTATGTTGTACAGTGAGGGTTTACCCACGCTCTCTAATGTCTGTACAGTGAGGTTTACCACGCTCTCTAATGTCTGTACAGTGAGGTTTACCCAGCTCTCTAATGTCTGTACAGTGAGGTTTACCCAGCTCTCTAATGTCTGTACAGTGAGGATTTACCCACGCTCTCTAATGTCTGTACAGTGAGGGTTTACCCACGCTCTCTAATGTCTGTGTACAGTGAGGATTTACCCACGCTCTCTAATGTCTGTGTACAGTGAGGATTTACCCACGCTCTCTAATGTCTGTACAGTGAGGATTTACCCACGCTCTCTAATGTCTGTGTACAGTGAGGGTTTACCCACGCTCTCTAATGTCTGTACAGTGAGGATTCCACGCTTAGTGTCTGTACAGTGAGTTTACCACGCTCTCTAATGTCTTGTACAGTGAGCATTACTCCAAGCTCCAACCTGCACACTCCAGCCTTAAAACTGTAGGTGAGCCAGAGAGAGCCGAGGGGAAGGAAGGGATAATATTATTTAAGCATTACAGATTACTGGCTTCCATTTTCCGTTCCTCACCCCTCGCTCTCTGTCCCCTCCAGCACCCTGGCTTAAATATGTCCCATTCATAGCATTCCGGTCCATTGCGGGGCCATAGATTACTTCTTTATCATAACGATCGGAAGAAAAATTACGGAGAAGCACATTAAGGAAGTAAATGAACAACTAGTACCTTTACTTTACGGTAGGCCTGGTATTTCAGTGAGTTCCTGAAATAACCTGTGAGACATTTTAGCTGAAAGAGCATTCAGAGCTGTCCTTTTGCGTGGCTGTGTCCGCGTTCCTCTTGGCGTTAGCATGCCGCTTTCTCTAAGAGCAGGAAGCATGACAGAACTGTTGTGCCCGAGTTCTGTTTTCTTCATCAGTGACACAGCAGTCACGCAGGCTGCAGTCGAAAACAGGTTGTGCACTATGTGTCTGTGAGCTATGCACTATGTGTCTGCGAGCTATGCACGCTGTGTCTGTGAGCTGTGCAATGTGTACTGTGGGCATGGAACAAATTCACATTCTGTGTCAATGGTAGGGGAATTTGGAGCTATATTACAATTACATTTGAGTATTTACGAAATGCTCTTATCCAGAGAGACTTGCAGGGCCTTTTTTAACACAGTGCATTTATACAGGGATATGTTTGCTGAAGTCGATCAGGTTATGTAACCATGCTCAAAGTTGCAATGGCAGTGCCTCACCTGGGAATTGAACCTGCAACCTCTGAGTTCCATGCCCAGTATATTACACTGCTGCCTAAATGGCTTACCCCCACACCCCTCAGGAAACCTCGTTCAGATCTCCAACCATGGCCAGGATTAGTACCCCATCCATCCCACACCAGGAACCAAACATGATATATTTTTAACCTTATTTGGCTAACGCGATAGAAGTGTCTGATTTTGAGTATGTATCAGGAGGAAGTGAACAAGAGCGTATGGGGAAGCAAATGAGTGTGACACCGTGTTCCTGCTTGGTCCATTTGCAAGTGAGAGCGTGCATCGGCTATAAGCGTTCCCTGTGCGTTATCTTGTCTCTCAGGACAGCAATGGACAGATATATCTGATTGCGGCGTACAGGAATTAGCTCGATTAAAAGCGGCAGAATGTCACACAGGCAGACATGTCACCGGGGGGTGTGGTCAGGCTTAAAGAGCCAAAGCTGATGACTTAAAGTGGCCCTCTACGGAGTTAATGACTTAAAGAGATCCCATTATTACTCGCCCCTTGCTTGTTTGT
This sequence comes from Anguilla rostrata, assembly GCF_018555375.3. NCBI lineage: Eukaryota > Metazoa > Chordata > Actinopteri > Anguilliformes > Anguillidae > Anguilla > Anguilla rostrata. The sequence continues at coordinate 13,099,338 of NC_057946.1, forward strand.
TCGTAGACGCTAGCCGCGTGAGGCAGTTGCCGGTCGGTCGGCTGAAGGGAACCTTTTTCACACTTGCAGCTCATGTGTCTGCTGCTAAGCGCGAACGCGGATAGATGTTAGCACGGCTGAACAATGGTGCTTTTTTTTGTGGCAGAGGGTGTGTCTGTGTCACCTGTTCTGTGTGCGGAAGGCAACAACAGCAGGCTCATTTTTGGACTTCAGGGACTGACCAATGAAAAATCTGAAAGGGCCATTTCACCAAAGAATAAAGCTGAAAATGCATTGTTTGCATTTCTCTCTCTTTATCTCTCCTCTCTCTGTCTATCCTGCATTCTCTCATTCTATCTCTCTGGTTCTCTAGCTTGTTCTCACTTCTCTCTCCCACTCCTCTGTCTCTCCCTTCCTCCCTCCCTCCCTCCTGCTCGTCTGCTCTTCAGCCCCAGCTGAGGTGCAGTAGGGTTTTTTTGTCTGAAGTCGCTGAGGCGTGTCATATCGCCGAGTTGATATCAGGATCGCCCGGGACAGGCTGTTCTCCCCGGCCTCGCGTCCGCGCGCTCTCTCTCTCTCTCTCTCTCTCTCTCTCTCTCTCTCTCTCTCTCTCTCTCTCTCTCTCTCTCTCTCTCTCTCTCTCTCTCTCTCTCTCTCTCTCTCTCTCTCTCTCTCTCTCTCTCTCTCTCCCTCTCTCTCTCTCTCTCTCTCCTCCTCCTCGGGTTCAGCCGTGGCGGCGGGGGTCCCTGACCGCGCAGCGCGAGCAGAGCCGCGGCCCGTGGGCGCGTGCCAGAAGCCGATATCATCCGCTCTAAAGGGCCGCTCGAGCGCTGTGGAACGCGCAGTTCACTTCCGCCTCGTGATTGGCTCGGTTGACCACTGTGCTTCCAGACTCCACCCCTCTTGCATTTGTGCCTGTTTCGTGGATCCCTCACGTTTGCGTCGTCTTGCGAATTTGAAAGAATCGGGCGGCTTAATTTGATGCACACAGCTCAGGTTTTATTCGTCCCTTTGCGCTGCTGGGTGTTCACCCGTACAGTGGCGGTTAGGAACCCGCGTCCTGTGGGACACCAGTGCCCGCCTGGGGATGTGAACCTATAACCTCCTGACAACCAGACTGGTTCCCAAGCCAGTACAACGCACAGCTGCTGTGGCTTTCCGACAGGGACTTCTTATTCACAACTGGCTCGTATCTCAGTGGTGCAGTGCAGTGTCTGAGCATGATGTGAGTTTGTATCCATTATACGCAACAGGAGAACCCTTCCACAGGGACTTCTGGTTGGACCAACGACACAGTAGTTGCTTATCTCGTACACTTTTCAGTATTACTTAAATTCATTTGGTAGCCAGTTCCAACCTTTTTCAGCTAAAACGTTAGCTATAAACATTTGGACGTACAGAAAAGTGAAAAATGTATCGCACTCCACCGCAAAGTAACCAGAAGAATCCGAAACAAGAACTGCCGGGAATCCGACGGAAAAGAGCAAGTGCTGTGCTCAATGACATTAAAGCAGCGATAGCAACTCTGCAGCAAGAAATAAAGACACTGAGATCCTCCATTGCGTGAAGAACCCTTCCACATTTACCTGCTGGGTAGTTTGGTGTCATGGCCAAGCAGGCACCAGTGTTCAAACGGTGCATTTTTACTGGCAGACGCCTGTGTGTGACAGTGGAGTGGCTCCTCCCCCTCTCGAGTTCTCAGCTCTGAGAGGGAGGGGGGACAGGGCTCCTTCAGAGCCCTCTCATTGGCCCCCGACGCCGTCCGTCTGCTCGGAAAGCCTTGAGACCTCTGCCCTGCCGTGTTTCCAGCTAGCCAGTAGCCTCATGCGCTGCCCGGGGGACCCCGCCCTCTCCCGCCCGTTGGGGACTGTGCTGCTCCTGGCCAGTGCTGTGCTGCGTACCCTGCGCTGCGTGCCCTGCGCCGCGAGGCTGTGAGAGCGCCGCCTCCCCTCGCTTGACCCCGCTTCCCGCGCAGCGGGCGCCGCGCCGCGGTCGAAGCGCCATCGCGTACGTGCTGAAGCGGCCGCAGCAGGCAGCCCGATGACGCATCGATCGGAGGGGCTGTAGCCATGATGCCAAACTGCATCCCCGTCTGAGGACCGCTGGCCAGGGCTCTCTGTTCTGCTGATGGAATGCACCTGATGATGTCACGCTGTCCGTCTGCCCGCTTTATGAATGTTATTTTTATTGTCATTATGAAGCTCTCTCTCTCTCCCTCATCTCTTTCTCGCTCTCTCTCTCTCTCTCCCTCATCTCTTTCTCGCTCTCTCTCTCTCCCTCATCTCTTTCTCGCTCTCTCCCTCATCTCTTTCTCGCTCTCTCTCCCCCTCATCTCTCTCTCTCTCTTTCCCTCATCTGTTTCTCTCTCTCTCTCTCCTCCCGTCTCTCTCTCCCTGTCTGTCCGTCTCTCTCTCTCTCCCTCTATCTCTCTTTCTCTCTTTCCTTTTCTCTCTCAGCTTCACCTGTAGAATGCGTTTCGGGCCCCCCCGTCCTTGAGTTATGTCCGCCTGCAGCCCGCCTCAGACTCGGCTGCCGCGCGGGCGTTTCCGTGGCGACAGCGTCCGACGCGGATCGTTACACCCGTGCAGTGCAGGCGCGCAGAGGCGTAGCGGCAGAATGGGACGCGGAGGGACGGAGATTTATGGAGTCTGTGATTTACGCTCCGCGCGGTGCCTTACAGTAAGCGCGGAGACTCGTCCCTGTCCCTTACATTCTCATCTCACAGATAAATCACCCCGCCCTCGTACGGACCCGCCGTTTCTTCCAAGGGAACCGAGGTGAACCCGTGATTCCATCGGACGGACATCCGACGCGGGGGGACCGAATTTCCTTCCCTCCCGTCCGATCCGACAGCATTTCCCCGGCGCAGTGCCCTCCCCTACTGATCAGTCGGTCCCGGAGGGGGTTTTTTTAAATGAGGATTTGGGCCGCGATGATGACTTAACCGCCACGCCAGTGTGTTTAAAGAGAAAAGAAGGAAGGGGACGATAAATTGGGGGTGAAGAGACTGGTGCTGAAGGTGAACGCCATAATTCATCGAGCGTTGCCCTCTGCTGGTCAGGTGCACGCCAGACCAAAGAGTTTTACCTCAGGAGTTTTTACGCTGCGCTTCTGTGCCGCGTAGCTTAGCGCGTAGCTTCTGCCAGACGTGCTGTCAGTTTACACAGCTGGATGTTTGCAGGTGAATACAGAAGTTAAGAGACTTACTCAAGGGGGTAACAAGAGAAGCCCCTCTGGAGTGGAAGACCAGCCAGTGAAGCAGTGCCTTGCTAAGACTCCGAATTTATCCATATGCTTCCTTAGCCTTTTGGGCTGACGGTGTGCTGCTCAAACCTTTTCTTTCTGGATCTGACACCCTCCGTGAGCCCTTTTGCACAGGCCTTTTGGATTTGTGCCATTCGCTGGACGGGACAGGTTCCTGTCTGGATTGGCTGCGTGTCTTGACTGACAGCCATCCTGGCAAATGACAGCCTGGCTATAGTAATTGATATCGTGAGATGAACGAGCCAGATACATCTCCTTTCCCACTGTCTTTTTTACAATGAGGATTCCCCCATTTTAACGTTGTCTATATACACCGTATTATTTAGATTTTGTGCTAGGTAAACCATCCGAGCCATGTATGTCTCTAGGTTTAAAGGTTTTTAATTCATTGTTTGCCGAGTTTGGATTTCGCAGGGTGATACATGGGCAGGTTGCCATTTCATAATCACCAGTTTGTGCTGTCGCATGAACATTCGCTCCATTAAAGTGTTCTCAGTGCTGGAGTAAATGAATGCACTGCAAAGATAGCAGTCTGCTGATTTCATGATATCAGGCAGGGCAGTTTCCTGTATCCTTCTCAAATGACAGCTGGCTGTTTTTTTTTGCTTTTTCATTTCATCTCCTGTATGGATTTTATTTCCACATAGATCCCCAAGGTTAAATATTTCGGGAGTGTTCTTCCAGACTGAAATTCCTTACCTTATAACATATAGCCCATGACAAAAGTCAAAAGGATTTTTTAAAGAATGTTTAAGGATCGTACAACAAATGTTTCTACTGTTCTGTGTCTCAGACTTTTACTACAGTAACTGGCCTTATCTGGTTTTAATTAATTAATGAATGAAATATTGTATTAATTCCATGTTGTCCGGTTAATAACTGCTTTGTGTTATCATATTTTCAAATGTATGAGCAGAGTGTGCCATTCTTTTGGCTGAAGTGATACTTCGGTTATATGAGCGCATTAGCTAAATAACATTTGTCAGTGTACATTTTTACATGGCATTTTTAGCATTTAGCAGATGTTCTTATCCAGACTGACTTATACATACAATCTCACTTAGAGCTATACAGCTGGATGTTGACTGAAGCAGTTCGGGTTGAGTACCTCACACTCTAGGCTATAAGAGCAGTGCTCTGCCTGGGAATCGAACCTGCGATCTCAGAGTTACAAGCCCAGTTCTCACACCATTACACTACCATGCCGCACCCACACTCACTTATATATTGTTTAATTAAAGAAAACATGCATTTGAGAGTGCACTTTAGCTTACGCTATCTGCTAGTTTTCATTAAGGTGCGTTTGTTTTGTTCTCCACATCCACTGGAATTAATGTTGTTCGGTCCCGTGTGCACAATCGATCAACAGGTGGAAAACAACCCTCTCCCGTTTCGCGAATCTTAATTAGCCGAATAACTGAAGGGAAACTACGCCATCAACAAAAACCCAGCCACTGAGAAATTGCCTCCTCTCCCGGGGGGCTGGTGGCGCCATTCCGCAGGAGCCTGGCCAATCAGGTGGCGAGCAGCGGCTCGTACGTGCTCGCGTTCGTGATGCGGTGCTGCGCGTGAGGTGGCGTCGGGGTCCGTGCGGTCCGTGCGAAGGAGAACGGCAGATCTGTGGAAGAAGGGCCAATCTGCCCACAGAAAAAGGTGACTTGGTCGATTTAAGAGTGTTTGGCCGCCATTTTAACGAGACCGTTGTGTTCCAGTGAGATCTTGTGCTGTCGGCTGGCAAAGACAGGGGAAGGTCCAGCACGCACTTCCACGGATTCAGCAGTACGTACTGTGTCTTGTAAGAACGGAGCGGTGTGTTCTTCACTGTGGTGCCAGTGATGATAGCTCTTTTTGTGTATCATTGGTGGAGCAGGCCTTTGCTAATGTGCAGTTTAGTGGCATTACGTGCATTTCTCCCCTGAGTACTGGAGTCATACTGGTAATACAAAGAATCAATAAGTAAATGGAGTATCTGCATTTTAGACTATGTGCATTTTAGGCAAATGCTGTAGGCTGTAATAATGTAGAAGTGGCCATCTCTCTCTCTATCTCTCTCTCTGGCATTGCTTCTAGTTTTCAGCACTCCCTCTCTCCTGCCCTCCATCCTTGTGTATGTGTGTGTGTGCGTGTGTGTCTGTGTGTATGTGTGTGTGTGTGCGCACTCCCTCTCTCTCTCTCTCTCTCTCTCTCTCTGTCTCTCTCTGTTCTATTTTGAGCCAGTAGGATGGTCGGAGGCTCCCTATTGGAAAGCGAGGGGGGGGGAGAGGAAGGGGGGAGGAGAGCTGAGGGAGCAGACAGCTTCATGCTGCTGTATATTATGAGAGGCCAACTTTAAACACACAGGAGCACTCCCAGAGAACAGAGCTGGAACACAGCTCTGTGTGTGTGTGTGTGTGTGTGTGTGTGTGTGTACGTACACGTGTGTGTGCACATGTGTGTGTGTTTATACGTATGAGTGCTTGCGTGTGTGCATGTGCGTGTGTGCATGTGCATTTGTGTGTGTGTGCGTGTATGAGTGTGTGCGTGCACGTGCTTGTGTTTGTGTGTGTACATGTATGTACATGTCTGCGTATATGTGTAAGAAACCCCTCAGACACACCAAACAGCAGAAGTATCTGAGTGGTGATGGCGTGTAGTTTTACCTGGTGCTACTGGAACAGGATTAAATGAATGTTATCTCAGGTATCTGACTCCAAAAAGAAGGTTTTAACCTTTCCTCTCTGCTAACTGTTACGCATAGACGGAGGAGTCTGCTGTCTGCCGGTAGTGCGGCTTTATATGAATCGCTGTCTAACTTGGTAGCTGCGGACATGTCTTTGGCTTGTGTGGCCTGCATAAATACAACTGTGTATCCTGCTCTGACACTAGTGTATAGGCGAGTGACTACGATATGCAGATATCCTAAGTCCTATGTGTTTGCTAGCACCTTAAAACTGCTAGGTGTGCAGTGCGCCAGTGGTAGGAGTCTAATAGCAATGCCATGTTAAAATGAATGCAGTTTATTGTTCGGTGTGCAGTAATTATGACAATATACAATGGTGCAAAACGTGAGTGATGAAATGGCTATGCGCTTAAATGGCTTACACGCACAGGGGGCTGTGTGGACGAGTCTCTCCGAACCACTGCACGTGTCCTCTTATATACGAAACTGTCAAAGCACCCGGTCACTTTTTGTACCTGGCTGGGTGCTAACCCACGGGTATCAAGATCTTTAGTCAGCACCCCGCCACCAAAGACACCAGCTTGTTCCCCATGACATCAGCTTTCCAACAGTACAAAACATGATTGCATTGTATTGTGGAGAACATAAAGTTCACGCATGCTGATCCAATCGGGTGTTTTGCAGCCGAGCGCCGTCTCTCCATCACAAGCGCTGACTCCCTGTCAGCGCAGTAAACAGTCTGTTTTACTTTGAGGGCCTGATAAGAGGCAGACTTCTGTGAACTGCTGCACACGTGTCTCTCTGTGTGAGGAAGAACACTGATCACACCCTCACTTGAACACAGACTCATGAACACACACGCACACATACGCACACACACATATTATGCCTCAAGTGCCTCCAACATTGCTATCGTGGTTCCGTTATTAATTCACTAACGCAGCTAGTGGTTTCAGTGCCGTAGCCTCCTACAGTAATTAGCCAGTAAAGGAATAAAGGGAGAAGCCGTACAAATGCGCAACAACGCGAAACAGCAAATCCCCGTCAGCCTGCCAGCTGCTCCCGGATGAGGCAGACGCCGGATCGCGAGCGTGTGCGTCGGGGGTGCGGTTTCCGCGCGCCGCCGGTCTCGGTCCGCGCCGCTTCCCCCTCCGCGCCGATCGGCGACGCTGCGGAGAGTCTGGGCGAGACGCGCGGTTCCCCCCGCCGCAGACGCCGGCTGCTTCGATCGCAGCGCTGTGTCGCGCGGCGTCTTCCCCGCTCTGCGTTCAGCCGTCCGGTTTGCCGGGGACTCTAAAAAATCTGCTGAGAATAGAATAGAATAGAATAGAATAGAATAGGAGAGAATAGAATAGGAGAGAATAACTCTTTTTCCCAGGCAGAACTTCAGGTGAAGCATCTGTGGTACATGAAATTAAGTTAACAATTTACATATATTACATTAAGAAATAAAACTACGGTATTTCGTATATATTCTCAATATTCCCAAAATGAAGCTAAATGCTTGCATGTCTGTGAACGATCCAAATGATTCTAGTGATCTAAATTTTAATGAATAGTTCATGCATTCATGCTAAGTGCCGTAAAATAGGAATGCTACCATTGTTTGTGTTGTATATTCAGTCATTTAATTCCTAATTCATGCATGCTGTCATGTAGTTTCAGTTTACAGCAGTGAACCCAGGTTTAGCTTGTCAAAGGATGCACTGACATTGGAATATTGTCTAAAATAGAAAAAAATGCTTAGGTACCTGTCTGACTTTGGTTTCATATTGTATATCTATGTTGCAGCCTAGTTATCCACACATTTTCTCAAGTAATCAAGGTAGATAGATGTGTAACTTTGAATGGGATTCTTGTACCAATCTGCATGAACATTTTAATGTGCAGCCAGTGTTGTATTACATATAATGTGTTACATATACTGTACATGTGGAGGACTTTTACTTTATTAACCTGGAGTTTTCACCTCTGAACATGATGGGGACTGCTGTGTGACTGCTTGCCTGCTACTGTGTAACCAATAGGAAGGCAGTCTTGCGGAAGGTGCTTTGCTAATGCTCAACAGTCTAGGGACTGATACTACTGTGCGACGCTAGCTTTTTCGGTTCATATAAAGAAGCGTCTGCTGTTGTAGAGGTCTGTGCTAAAGGTGGGCTCAAAAGGATGTCCTGAAATGTAAACCTTTGGGACCCTATTAGCTGGTGTGAAACTCAGAGGCATGCAAATGAATTTCAGCCAGTTTTAGATCCCAGCAAATCCGTAGGAAAGATTAAACGACAAAGATGATGGATGTTAAAATTTGGAAGCGGTTGATGTTTTTAAGCCTATAAAAGAAAGCGCATTAGCCTGCATTGATGTGGGACAACTTCTTCCCGGGGACAACTGTAAAGGTAGGATTTGCACTTTGATTAATTGTTAAGAGCTTAGAGCGGTATGAGTTACTCCTGTGGTTTCTCTTCATTCTTCCTTTCTCCAAGGAACTGATTTTTTGGCTTCTCCCTGCCTCCAGTCTACACGATATTCCTTTGTACCTTTGTAGTTTTTTTTTTCCTCCAGAATCCGGTAGCCTGATAAAGACACAAGCTTTAATATGCGATTAATTTGGCTGGTTATGAAACCTGCATCAGGCACCGAACACTCAGACTTGGAGTTGAGCTTGTGGGAGGACGGGTCTCTCCAGGAAGACGAGGAAGACCCCCGTGTTCCTCCTCCTCTTCCTCGTTCTCATCCTCATCCTCGAGCCCCCCCCGATGGCGGAGTGAGATTTGAGAGGGCCCTCCTGACGTTGCCGCGGTGATTAAGGTGACGCGACTCCCCGCCGTCCCGCCCGCAGAGAGGACCGAGCGCGGAGGTCACTGGCCGCCCCCCGCCGCCCGGCTGATTAATTATGCAGCCGGACTAATTAATTCAGCCCTTTTCCCCCCTCGCTAATTAAACAGGCCGTCCGCTGTGCGGCGAGCATCGGAGCAGGGCTGGGGAAGAGTCTCGTGGCTTCACCGGGCCCCCGGGCACCCCAAAACTGACGCGCTACAGGAAAGGGGAGGTCCCGGACCCCCCCCCCCACCACGAGCTCCCCATACCCTGGGGTCCGAGCCCAGACCCTGGGCCCCTCTTCCAGGTAGTCCAGTAGCACGGGACTACTGCTCCCCGGTATCCCATCGGTCTGGCTTCCGGCGCTTTCCGAGGCGCTCCTCGTCGATGCCGAAGGCTAAAAATAGCCAGAAATCGCGGTAACCGCGGGAGCCTCTGACCGCAGGCTGCAGCCTCCAGCCTCGCCTTTTTTTTCCCCGCCGTCGCTTGTCAGCCCAGCAGATGCCCTTAACTAGGGAGCCCAATGCCGCCCTCGCTTCCACTCGTAATGCCTTTCTGCAGCTGGGCAGAGCAGAGCAGAGCGTATTCAGGTCAAGTAGCCTGCTCAAGGGGGGCGGCTTCAGCACCTGACCTCGGAGTCAAACCCCCCAAATCCTCCGGTCCCTCTGGGAAGAGGCATCCGCTTGGCCCCTATTACTTGTAATTGGAGCGATGTAAGGGGTTAATTGCAGCAGCTGGCCACTCAGAGCCACGCGTGCCAAATGTACGCAAAGCACATACGCGTTCGCAAAACACACACGTTAGGGCTGCGCAATCTGGAATGGTCTTCTGGCGCCTTTGGTGCATAAATAAATAAACTTGAATTTGAATTTTACCATTGGCCATAGCTTTACCATAGGCCCTTGGCTAGCTAGTTGACGATGTGCCCCTAGAGCAGCCCCGCCCACCTTTCTGACCCCACCCACTCCACAAAACGCCACCCAGTGCCCTTTTCCAAGCCCTGCCCCCACCCCGCACTCCACACCGCCCTCTCGGACCCTCCCCCATGGCCCTTTCTTCTCAGACCCTCCTCAGCCCTGCCTCTCGATAGACGCTTTCATCTCTTCCAGTCCTGCAGATTCTGGGCTGATGTGACTCCAGCCGGCAGCAAAGTTGTCTGCATGTTTTCTGGGGACTGGCCTCTGACCGTGGAGGCGCCCGGAGTTTTGCTCTCTGCTCTTACTCATCAGCTCCATCATAACTGACGCGCTCTTGCAGTCCCCCTCCATGTTTTATGAAGCGCCCGGTCGCGCGTGTCCGGACGCAGGGCGGTCGCGGCGGGCCCGTGCGCGCGCGGGTTCTGTGCTCAGCGGACCGGGCCGTGTCGCCGCCTGCCCGGCTCCCCTGGAACACCTCGCTTTTACACGTCCTAACAGGCCCCACAGGCCTAACAGGCTGACTTCAGCCCTCAGCTGCTCTCATTATTGTTCCTGTGTGCGTGTGTGCGTGTGTGTGTGTGCGTGTGTGTGTGTGTGCGTGTGTGGGGTGTGTGTGTGTGTGCGTGCGTGCGTGCGTGGGTGTGTGTGTGTGGTGTGTTGGGTGTGTGTGTGTGTGCGTGTGCGTGTGTGTGTGTGTGCGTGTGTGTGGCTGTGTGGCTGTGTTGTGGGTGTGTGTGTGTTGTGTGTGTGTGTGTGCGTGTGTGTGTGTGCGTGTGTGCATGTGTGCGTGTGTGTATGTGTGTGTGTGTGTGTATGTGTGGCTGTGTGGCTATGTTTGGGTGTGTGTGTGGTTGTGTTTTTACTGACACAGTGAAAAAGGTGGAGCCAGAGGTCTTCAGAGTGTGACTGTTGTCCTTCAGCTATCGGGAAGGCTGGGGGTGGGGCAGTGGGAGGGTGGTGGGAACATGTGGGGGTCAAACGCCAAGAGCCACACCCATCTCACTTTTTCCCTTGTGCTGTGTAAACAAAAATTCACCCCTCGCAAACGAACGTTCAGATAGCTGGGACATGTATCCCAGCGTCGGTGCTCAGACCGCGCGTGAGTCACCGTTTGGTTCTGCGGGCTTTCGCACGGTTGGGTTGGTATCCCCCTCTTCGCGGGGACGTTCAGTGTGGCAGTCGGAGGTTCGGGGTTGTGGGTAGTGATCCGGTGCATAAATATTTGCACATTCACACCGTTTATCGCAGTGGGCGATGCACTTATTTTTACGAGGGAGAGATGTTGATTCATTTTATCGCTTTACACTTGAACTATTTTTATTTGCTTTCGGGGCTGGTGTCGAAACCCGCGGCGGCTAATGTGGGCCGCTGACCGCACGAAACTGTTCGTACGTCCACAATGCGCCTTGTCCTCGGATTTGAACATAGAAGTGTAGCCGGTCGTCTTCGTGCGGCAGCCCCGTGCAGAGGTGGGGTCGGCGTGAAGTGCACTCGGCCGTCCTTTTCGTGATGGGGGTCCTAACTGGGAATGGAAGCGTGAGGGCTGCCATGGCGATAATTGCTCTGATTATTATAATGCCGTGTTATTATTGGCTATGCTTGGCGGAGGCTGCCCAGCGCCTCTGTTTGCTCGTGTTTTCCGTTCGCCAGCTGGGCGTCTGCTGAGGCTTTTCCACATGAGCGCTTTGCTCTGGGGCAGAGCGGCCTGCCCAGGAATCAACCCGGGAGGGAACCTGCGCACCTACTGGACCGTGTCTGCAAAGAGTATTTATAGTAAAAAAAATATGTTGCGTTCAATGTTTATTTTGAGTCGTTTTCGCGCTCCGTGCGCTGGCAGCGTTGCGTTTGGGACGAGGAAGAAAGGCTCCTCGTTCGATTGTTCCACGCGCTCTCCGAGTCGTTTTCAAACAGGTGCTCTCGCCGTCTGCCGAAAGAGGGGCGCTTTCATCTGAAGCCGCCGGGCGGCGGTCCGGTGAAAGGTTGCCGTCGGTCTGGAGCCCGCCGAGCTGCTCTCCGGTTAAACCTCGTTCTCTCTCTCCACAGCCTTTCATGTCTCCTCGTTACCCTGGCGGCCCCAGACCTCCCCTCAGAATACCCAATCAGGTACGGCCTCAACTGCGCGCACCACCCGATGCTGGGATACGTAGTCTCTTCTTGTTTGACTAGTGGCTGGGCTGGTGCCCCTTCTCCATGTTTACACGTTGAAATCAGTGAGAGAAATTTTGTCTTTTCCACATTCGATTTCGGCCTAATTTGAAAGCTTTGTTTAGGTTAAGTTTTACAGTTCAAACCTTCAAAATTATTTCTGTACCAAATCAACCTACACTTTACACCCACAACCAATAAAAAAAACATAATCTCATATTACCGCCAGCAGCCAAACCACCCTGTGACTTACTCTCGCCTGATGGCTGAAGCTAAGCAAGTGTGGGCATTATCGATACTTGGGATGGCAGAAAATTCAGGCAATGCTGGAAGTGGTATTTGTGTCCCGATATGGGGCAGCCTTCTCTCTTGACCAACCCAGAATAAAACCATGACTCAGTAGCTATGACATCAAACTTTTTAAAAAGAGCCTAATTCTCATATTCTCACAATCCCGCCTCCTAATCATCCGCTTTACGGCTGATTGGCTTGTTGTGAATCCCTTTCCGTTTCCCCGGGTTACTGCAATTGAGAAATGAGCCCTCGAGTGACATTTCTGCTTTTATAAATGTTAGCAAGTGATGATTAGTGGTGGTAGTTTAATGGTAGTTTAACGTTCTAAGCCCACCCACTCCAGCTCCTGTGAGTTGGTGATTGGATGAGACAGTTTCTCCATGCGCACCCTGAGCAGTGTCTCGTTTGTGTAGGCTCTTGGGGGAGTCCCAGGAAACCAGCCGTTACTGCCCAGTGGAATGGACCCCACAAGACAGCAAGGTTTGTGTCCACAGGAATGGTCCCTGTTCAAGATATGAATGTGTGTCTGTGCCTGGTTTTTGTATGCTAATAATGTACTAACAAATAAAATACTACATATTAGTTTTTGTTACATAACTGTAATACATATCTTCGTAGCTAAATGTTTGGGTATATGTAATTCAGGATGCTTGAAATAAATCTGTGTCCTGTTGTTTTTACCTCTCAGGCCATCCAGGCATGGGCGGGGCTATGCAACGGATGACCCCGCCAAGGGGGATGGTCCCACTTGGGCCACAGGTATGTGATTGGCTGGTGGAAAACCTGGAACGGAAGTCAAATTCATCTTTCCATAAAAGGAATTCTGATCCAGATTCGAGAATAATTGTACTCTGATAGACGCTGTCTTCTCAGGTCAAAATAAACATCCCGATCGAACTGCAGAATGGGGGCTTTTTCCTGACCGAGCCCGTCTCTTGGAATGACCGTATCCCTCTGTTGCTGTTGCAGGGATACGGAGGGGGAATGAGGCCCCCCATCAATGCGCTAGGTGGCCCAGGAATGCCCGGGATGAACATGTAAGTGCTTACATGCGTGTGTGTGTGACTTCCTCCTGCTCTCCATCTGTTCAGGGGCTCCTGAATGTAACCGGCGTAGATCTCCGTGGCTCCATGGTTTTAACAGGCTTCTGAAGCCGTGCTGGTACAGCGCCACACGCTGCCTCTCTGTTTTTATCACCCTGACACTTCAGCCTTGCAGGCCCGGTAATGTTCCGGTCCTCTAGAAAACTCCTCCGGACCCTGGCGCTTCAGGAGAGGTCCCCGGCGCGTCGCACCGTTTCAAACTTTCCTCTTTTTCTCGCTCTCTTCCAGGGGCCCCGGAGGTCGACCCTGGCCAAACCCTCCGAACGCCAACTCGGTGAGTCTGCCGGAAAGTCTGGCCGCGCTCTTCTGCGGGAGGACAGCGCGCCCACAGCACACCCACAGCATGCCCACAGCGCACCCACAGCACGCCCACAGCGCACCCACAGCACGCCCACAGCGCACCCACAGCACGCCCACAGCACACCCACAGCACACCCTCAGCACGCCCACAGCACACCCACAGCGCACCCACAGCACACCCTCAGCACGCCCACAGCACACCCACAGCGCACCCACAGCACACCCTCAGCACGCCCACAGCACACCCACAGCGTGCCCACAGCACGCCCACAGCACGCCCACAGCACACCCACAGCCCTCCCACAGCACACCCACAGCACACCCACAGCACACCCACAGCACGCCCACAGCACACCCACAGCACACCCACAGCGCACCCACAGCACACCCACAGCACGCCCACAGCACACCCACAGCACGCCCACAGCACACCCACAGCACGCCCACAGCACGCCCACCGCACGCCCACAGCACACCCACAGCACACCCACAGCACGCCCACAGCACACCCACAGCGCACCCACAGCACACCCTCAGCACACCCACAGCACACCCACAGCGTGCCCACAGCACGCCCACAGCACGCCCACAGCACACCCACAGCACTCCCACAGCACACCCACAGCACACCCACAGCACACCCACAGCACACCCACAGCACACCCACAGCACACCCACAGCACGCCCACTCACGCCCACAGCACACCCACGGCACACCCACAGCACGCCCACAGCACACCCACAGCACACCCACAGCACACCCACGGCACACCCGCGGCACACCCTCTCCGTAGCGCCGGCCTTTTAAACAGCGTGCCTACGCCGCGCGCCGGGCCGCCAGCTCACGGCCTTGGGCCCCGGCCGCCTGCCCTCGGCCTTCTCTGAGGGACAGAGAGCTCGTGTTTTAGCTATGCCTGTTCCACGCTTGCACTGACTGACCGTGCGCTGCAGAAGCGTCCAATCGGAGTCGTTCGTACGCTTCCCCGTCTCTGCGCCGGAGCAGGAACGATCGACTGATCGGTTGATTTATCGACTGGCTGATTGGCCGATTTACTGGTTGATTCTGCGATTGACGAATCGGTCGGTCGGCTGATTGATTCATTTTTGTTTGTTTTGTTGACGGACAGATTCATTGGCTGGCTGAATGATTGACGGTCCTTTGGCTGTGACAGAACCCCCCGGGCTGTCCTGAACTGAGGCTTTAAATTCAGACTGCTGTAATCTGAGACCGTGCCTCTCTCGCCCTTAATGTGCTGTCAGAGAGGGACCTCTTTTATTGGGTTACGGTTTCACGTTTAAAGCGATCATTACGCTGTCAGCGTCTATTCTAATGAAGGCTCTGCTCTGGGAGCAGGCTAGCAGCTAAAGAGGCAGACAGAACGCCGTACAGTAGGCTCCAGTGTAGTTCATCTGAAACCATCCCAAAGCGAAGGGGCTTGTTTAAGAGTGCTATGTCTCTTGTACTATAACTGATATATATAAGGATATGAGCACTGATGGTGAGCCTCTGCTCAGAGGCAGTTCACCTCATACAGCCGATCGTAACGAAGGCAAGAAGCACTGAGACTCAGCTGCTAAGGGCAGCCCACAAGCCGTGTGAACATAAATGGCGGCATGGTTGCACGCAGCGGCCCGGCATTCTCCTTGCTGCACACTGCTGAAGAGCTGCTGAACACATTTTCATTGTTCTGAGCACAGTGACAATAAAGATCTATCCATCTATCTATCTGTCTAAACCAGCCTGTGGAGGAGCGATATTTACAGAAATGTCACAGCCGTTTTTATATGTTGGGTTTTGTAAGATGGTTGTTGTGTTGTTGATGGTCTCTCTCTCTCTCTCTCTCCCTTTCTCCCCTCTTCTGTCCTCTCTCTCTCCAGATCCCGTACTCTTCAGCGTCTCCGGGGAGCTATGTGGTAGGTGATGGCAGAGCCATGTTCTTACTCCTTTGGGGGGGGGGGTGAAGACACCTCTCCCTCACCCCCGCGTCCTGCACGGCCCAGTCCAGTGAGGCTTAGCGCTGTGGGACGTGTGCCATTGGCCCCCGTGGCTCTGGAGCTGCAGCAGGAAGGCAGGGCGAGTTCTGGGTCCTCCAGAAGGGAAACTACTCAACAGACCAGTGTCTGTGTTCCACTGTCCTCTGTCAGCGTGCTGACCGTGTGGAGCCCAGCGTGGGTCAAACCACACCCGGTCACATCGAGGGTAGCGTGGTTCAGACCGCACCCGATCACACAGAGGGTGGAGTGGCTCAAACCACACCCGGTCATATTGAGGGTACCGTGGTTCAACTGCCACACTCGGTCACATCGAGGTTAGGGTGGTTCAAACCACACCCGTTCACATCGAGGGTAGCATGGGTCAACTACCACACCCGATCACATCGAGCACAGCGTGGTTCAAGCTACTCCCGGTCACACAGAGGGTAGAGTGGCTCAAACCACACCCGATCACATCGAGGTTAGGGTGGTTCAAACCACACCCGGTCACACTGACAGTAACACTGTTAAAAACCGCACCTAGTCACATTGAGAATAACGCTGTTCAGACCAAACCCGGTCACATTCCATCCAGAACAGCACGGTTCAAACCGCGACTCTGTGCTGATTTATCAGTGAAACCATTATTGCCGAGCCAGTCCCATTCTCACAGTATGCACTTGCTCACAAAAGGAGTCTTCCTGTAGAAACCGTGGTGACGTGGTTTACCGTGGCTGAGTGAAGTCTGGTCAGAGACACACGCAGGATACAGGGGATCCTGTCAGCAGTCCGTAAATCCCCCCCCCCCCCAGAGGCCTGCTCCTGCTGCGTTTACTGAAATTGGCCCGGCGTGAGGACGCGCTCGCCTGGGAAGCCCTGGCCGACTCAGCAGTAGAGAAGAGGCGCTCTAATTTGATTTGGGATCTCAGAGAGGGAGGAGGGAAGGGGAGGAGAGCGGGGGGGGGGCATGTTTACGCCCCACATGGAAAGAGCCGGAATGCAGGCTGCTGACCTCAGCACTGGGCCCCCAGACACCCAGCGGCGGCGCACGCTAACGATGCTCTCGCTGTTTGAGCGCGCTCAGAAGCCCGCCTTCCCGATACTAAGACCAAACACTGTGGCTGCTGGGACTAAAGAGCCAGCCTGTGTCAGGAAGAGCCTGTGTTTTTCTGTGCATACCTAGGTTTGCCTGTGTTCACTCACATTTTCTTGTCTTTGTTTTAACTGTACAGGCCTCCTGTGCTGGTCTGTGTTTTAACTGCACAGACCTCCTGTGCTGGTCTGTGTTTTAACTCTACAGACCTAATGTGCTGGTCTGTGTTTTAACTGGACAGACCTCCTGTGCTGGTCTGTGTTTTAACTCTACAGACCTCCTGTGCTGGTCTGTGTTTTAACTGTACAGACCTCCTGTGCTGGTCTGTGTTTTAACTGCACAGACCTCCTGTGCTGGTCTGTGTTTTAACTGTACAGACCTCCTGTGCTGGTCTGTGTTTTAACTCTACAGACCTCCTGTGCTGGTCTGTGTTTTAACTCTACAGACCTCCTGTGCTGGTCTGTGTTTTAACTGTACAGACCTCCGGTGCTGGTCTGTGCTCTACAGGCATAACTCTCACTTGTTTTTTTCAAGGGTCCACCTGGAGGAGGGGGTCCCCCAGGAACTCCCATAATGCCCAGCCCAGCAGGTAGTTCACTCTGACACTAATGTACCTTTTCGGGATTTGGGCCTTAGAAGTGTGTTAGGGAAACTTAGAGAAAGTGTTTGGTTGGACATACTGTATGAAGCATTTACCAGTTATTACATCATAGTCAGTCATCAGTTTCAAATCAGCAAGGGCTAGTTAAGTTGTGTGTGCTTCGGTTGTTCAAACGAACACTTTTCCAAGTGAGTTTCTTTTTGAAATTTTTACTTGCTTTTTCTCCAAGGGAGAAGCTGTTTCAGTTTGCAGTTGTATAGTTCGAGTGCTAATGTTAGTCTAGAATGGTTTTTTTTTTAGAGATGTTTCATTTTAAAGATGACCTGTTTTATCCAGATAATGTTAAGGCCTCTTTGTATTCCTTCGGTAATGGATATGAGTTCTTATTGAACCTGCTGGTTTATTTATTTTGTTTCTCTAATAAAAATGATCTGTATTTTTTTTCAGATTCCACAAACTCCGGGGAGAACATGTACACTATGATCAATGCAGTGCCTCCTGGGGCTAACCGATCAAACGTAAGAGAGACGCGAACCCGACACAGAAACACGCTTCGCGAGACACATAGACCAAGCCCAGCCATTATGGTTAACGTTTTTGCGCTGGTGCCGCCACGATGGCCTTTCTTCTCTGGGGCCGTCACATGGCCCCCGCAGCTGCAGCCTGTCCTGACGCCAGGCGGCCTTCCTGCTGGCCGCCAGCGTCTGACTCACGCCTGACCCTCCAGTCCTGGGATAGAGTTCGCGCCGCGACCTCCCCTGGACCCCGCGTGACTCAGCCCCCCGTGACTCAGACCAGCGCGCAGGCTTCCTGTTTGATCTCTTCAACTCGGCCTGAACCGCCTCTCTGCAGTTCACCGTGCTGCAGATATTTTAACAGGGACTTCCAAAGTGGGCTACTGAGGATGTTTCAGGTTGAGCTCTGTCAGCGAAACGTGTGTGGGAATTAGTGTTGAGGTACATTTTGCACTGGTGACGTGGAATGGCTCGCCTGATCGCACCGTGGCGTTCGAGGTCTGAGTTGACGCTGTGCTGGACACTGTGACACAGGAGAAATGCTGAGCCGAAATGGCTGACCGGCCTGTTACCTTGTGCTCCTTGTTCTTCTTGTTCTGCGGTGAGCCGCTTGGAAACTGACAGCCTCCGAGCGCAGCAACATTTCCTGAATTTCACTGAATAATTTAGAGTGAGGGGCCTGGATAATCCGGCCTCAGATTCACTATCGGAGACGCCGGCGGGCGGTTTGGGAAAATGTCGTAGCAGGACTCAGTCCAGCACACGGGCGGCGGAGGGGCCCCAGTCTCCTCACTGCCGGAACCTCACCCTGCGGCTTTTGAGGAGGGAAATGTGTGTGTGTGTGTGTGTGTGTGTGTGTGTGTAATGTGCGTGTGTGCACGGATGGGAGTATTTGGGGCATGTGTTGTCTGTGTGTTTGTGTGCGGTGTATGTAGAGTGGGGATTTAAGTTGTGTCTGTGTGTTTGAATTTGTGTGGGTGTGTGTGTTTGCGTATGTGTGTGTGTGTGTGCCTTTGTGGGCGAGAGAGTGGCTTCTGCGTGGTTTCCCAGCATTCCCTTTAGCATCATGTGATGACCCCCTTCCCCTCTGTTCTCTGATTGGCCTGCAGTTCCCCATGGGCCCAGGAGCGGACGCCCCCATGGGGGGTATGCCTGGAATGGAGCCGCACCACATGAACGGGTCACTAGGTAAGACTCGGCTGGGACAGGGGTACCCCAGAACAACAAATTACACGCAGGCATTTCCAAGACACTATTATCCAGAGCATGATTTACATAGCTTACCTTTTTATACACATACCCATAAAATCCATTTATACAGCTGGATATTTTCCATTTGCCAACAGTGGTTAAATATCTTGCTCAGGGGTACAGTGGTAGTGCCCCTGGGATACTGCTAGCCCAGTTCCTTAACCATCGTACCACACGACCCAGCCACCAGCTGTGCAACACAAACCCCCCACCCGATACCACAGCAGTGCTGATGTCACCGTTTATCCGAGCAGACCCACCCAATCAGCACCCCTCTGACAGGTGGAGCAGCGCCTGCGGTGGCGCAGCGGTTACCGCGTGTTACCTCGTGAGAAGGAGGTTCTGGGTTCTCCCCGTGTCCGCGTGGGTTTCCTCCGGGTTCTCCGGTTTCCTCCCACGGTCCAAAGCCGCGTAGTCCAGGGGCTACAGATGAGAATTAGCCTCCCTGGCTAACTCTGGCACATTCAGATGTTACTAATGTGCAGGGTCCCTGTGGAATAAAGTAAAGATGCACACAGCCTGTTACAATGATACCTCAAGTGTAGGTAGTAAACTACAATTTGATTGGTTAGTGGTGCTAAAAGGCTTTTTCTGGTGTTGTGATTGTTTTAAATGCAAAATCAGTATCGCCCTCCTTGGCTCACCTATATGAATTGCCTTTTATCTGTCTGTAAATAGTATTATATGTTATTTCAGATTTCAGATTATAAAAAATAAATGAATTTGTGTCACACTACTTGTCACACAAGTGGACTACACAATTTTCTAATGCAAGATACCAATGGCTATTTTCTTTAAATGACATATTTATTGTATGAAAACCAAAATAGCTGGTAATTTACGGAAGCGTTTTTGATATATTTTATTATTTCTATTTTTATCATGGGGCATTTTGTGTGGAGAAATACCAAATAAATCTTATTTTTTCAGCATATACATAGGTTTGTTCAATAATTCACCAATACAACAATTTTTTTTTTAAACATCTGTAAATCACCAGCTATTGAGCTGTTCACATTGAAACAGAAAAATGAACTCTAACATAATCTACTGAGAAAAAAGTGTTAGAAATAATATGCAAATGTACAGCTTTTAATTATTCATGCAATAATTTGCGTATGTTCCAAAAACAATTAAGTCGTAATACAAAAATGATGTTTGAATTTGTATGCACATTCAAAATATAAAATGTGATTTTGTTTGGAGGAAATGGAGGAATTCTTTCCCCCCTATTCACCTGTGGCACCTCTCCTTAAGTACCATTAAGTAACATACCCTTAAGTAACATTTCTGTAATACTGTTCATTCTGACGCTCTCCATAAGCTTTTAGGTCAGCCATGAGACCCTCCAAGTTACTCAAATTCATCTGCTCAAATTTTCATAGTGTTCCGAACAAAAGAAAATTAACCATTAAAGGGAGCCTTTGGATTTTCCAGCAAAGGCTGGACTGAAACTGTTCTCAATAGATTGTCAACATCATGCGTGAGCGGAACATAGGGCTGTATCCCAATCTTTTTAAAGCAGTCACTCAAAGGCACATTTTATGAAACAATTTAGCACATGAATTTAAAGTAAAACTGTTGTTTAAAGATCGGTGCCATTGACCTGACATCGCCGTGATTTCTTTCCCTCGTCTCTTCCTGTGATGAGAACGTCTTGGCAGACTGGGTCAGCTCTCACACGAGAGGCCGTGATCAAAGCAGCAGCGAGAGGACTTTCTCATTTCCCCCCGTCTCCGTTCCCCGCCCGCGGACTCATTGTTATCACTTCCCAACAGCATCTCTTGTTTGTGAATATCGCTGTGATCATTGTGTCCTCGGACTGGCTGTCGAGTGCGTGTGCCGACTTCCGTGGTCCTTTGGCGCCCCCTTTTGGGCACTTACAATTTCGCCTAAATATTCCCTCGTCATAAATGAAAAAAAAAATTTCCTTCCGTATCCGTGACCATACATTTATTCATGGGAAATTTGATTGTGTTCAGGAGCTTATTAAGGTTTGCACTTGAGCAAGAATCAGGTTCAGTCTTAAATCTTGCCCTTGTGTGGAACGAAAAAGCTGTCAATAATGTGTACTGTGCTATAAGCTAAGGCACTGCCTTTTAAACTTTTTCATGTCAGGACCCAAATTAGAAATACTTCTTAATATTGGGACCCAAAGTAGAAATTTAGTACCTGTCGGGCATCCATCAAACACATATACTAGCAAAGCCCAGGAGAGTACAGACTAATTTTGGGACCTGCTTCATATACTCCCATGTCCCATTTTGGGTCCCTACCTATACTTTAACAAAAACTGTGCTAATGTGAAGCATGCTAACAGAGTGCGTGTTTCATGTAAGTCGTGTCACTCATATGCCTGCAGTGCACTTCAGATAGAACCAGCTGCTAAGACATCTGCAGTTAAACAGGAGGATAATCCAGGCAGACCAGGCTCAGGACCGGTCCTCACAATGCCTGTATCACTCGGGTGAGCAGTGGAGGGAGCCTTTGGAGCCTCATTCGATTGTCTCTTCTTTCTTTTGTTTTCCAGGATCTGGTGACATGGACAGTCTGCCCAAGGTGAGTGTCGCCATCAGTGCGCTCATCTGTTACTCATCAGCCCTGCGCTGTCAGCCTCAAACGGGAACATGGCGAAAAAGCCGCGGGACGGTCCTAACACACGCTGGCTTTGTGTCTGAATGAGAGCTAAAGAAGCTCTCCACCAGGCCTTCTCTGTACGCCGTGTGTTCTGTTCCGCCAGTTTCCTGGCTGTCATTTGAGAGACTGGCGTTCGGTCTCGAGGGGAGAGCTAAGGAGGGGAGGGGTGAGGGGGGGGGGGGGGGTTGACGGCGGCTCTAGCGGACCGCGCCGCAGCGTTCGCGGCGTCAGACGCTCCCGTTCAGCTCTCGCCCGTCGCGCTGGACCGGGCGGCTCTCCTGGCAGCGTTTTCCCCCCGCGCGCGTTACCTGCCAGCTCGGCCTGGAAGGATTCGTGCCTCTAAGAATAGTCCCCCTCTCCCACAAGCCTCATGACTTCTCTGTAAACAGCACACAGCTGTCTGCAGCCAGAGGGGCGGGGCTGTCACCATCCCGTTAAGCAAACAGAGCTGGCCCCGCCCACTGGGAGGAGACGAGACCAGGGGGTGTTGAGTGTGCAAATGGCTGAATGTGCCTCGACTTGGACCCCAGTGTCGCTGAGCCACGCGAGTCTCATCTGGTATCAGGTGTCAGACTGGTGTCGCTGTCTGTTTATATGACTGTCCCGTGCCTGTTTAGACTAGGGGTGCTAAACGCATGTTGCACTGCGATAATGCAGTCAGCCCACACACACACACACACACACACACACACGCAGAGAGCCGCAGGTGACAGCCCTCAGAGAGGAGCAGACAGCCGCCCGTCTCCTCTCCCGCTTTCAGGGGAGCCACGCGATTGGTTTGGCCTCGCAGCGTCCCCCCCTCGGGTGGCGTGGGGTAACTTCAAAGCTTCCCCAAAACTCCGGTCGTCAAAGAGCGACCCGCTCCCGCGGCAACGGAGGGATGAGAGCGGAGGAAGTCGCGATGCGCTCCGTGTTCTGGAGCCATTATCAAACGCACTTCAGTTCAGCGCAGAGGAAAGCCCTTCTACAGTCACACTTTACCCCTAACCTTCCTGTAGTTCAAGTACCGCTATCACATTTACATTCTGTTGTTCTCCTGAAGAGATGTACAGCAAAAGTGAATGGAGTGGGGATGCCGGGATAATTCAGTGCTGCAGTAAATCTGTCGAAGATTTGACAGATGTTATATAATGTACTTGTGTTTATTTCCGTGATATGCATTTATGTATGAATATACGCTATTTTATTCTCTGCACTTCTGTTGCATAAGAACAATGCAAAATCATTCACCAAAAGATAGACTTCAGGCATACCACATCCACAGGCAGCAGCATTTTTCACCACATTAAGGTCCTGTGCCTCCTTTTTGTGCAGTGGCTTCATGCTGTTTGTTAAGGAAGAGCTGCCACCATCATTTTCTTTGTACAAGATTTAACCAATCACGAAATTAATGTGTAAACCTCTCACTGCCCTTATGGTTCCGTGCAGAACTCAGTATTTCAGAAATCAGTATCAGTAGGTATCACAGTGTATGTGACGGAGAAAACAGAATAAAAAATGAACTGTTTTTCAAGAAAGTAGGTCAAGTCATACACACCTTTCATGCCCTTGTCATTGTAATGTATAGAAACAAAGCACGTATCTACTTGGTTTAAAATCATCAACTATGTATGAACTTTCCCCCAAGATGTATTCTATTTAATGTAACATTCATGTAGTGTTAAATTCATCATGTACCTATATTGTCGTTTGCTTTCGTTAACCAAATAGGTGTATGAACAGAAATGCTTTCGTGAAACCTCATTATATAATAATGAATATTATGCATGAACATGACAAAATACTGATATAACCTGTGGCAGCAGATGTTCTGCTCTTTATTTTTCTGGTTTTTCTGCTTGTTATTTTCCTTTACTGTTGCCATCCACGCCAGCTGAACTACAGTTCCCATGATTCCACTGATTTGCTGTTTTCTTAACCCAAACAGAACTCTCCCGGCAACATGAGCATGAGCAACCAGCCCGGAACCCCCCGAGATGATGGAGAGATGGGCGGGAACTTCCTCAACCCCTTTCAGAATGAAAGCGTATGTGAACACTGCTCTTGCCTGTGTGTGTGCATATGCATGCTCACACAATGTGTGTGAGCGTAAATTATGTATGATTGTTGTGTGTATTGCCACGGCTTCATATAGCCTCTTACTTTACTTAGAACATGTTCCATGTCACAGCTTTTGACTTACAGTGCATTACTGGTTATACATTTCTGACACCGCTCCAGATAAAATTGTTGGATAATATTATATGTAGCATTTTCAGGCCAACTACACATGCTTTGCATGAGGTTAATGTGATTTTCTCATGATATTTCTGTTCTGATTTCTCAAATTCTTTAATAGAACAGTTACAGGTGTTGGATTTTACAGACATGAACAAACATGAACCTGCACATCAATGTTACATCATTCTTTTTGTCCATAACACTCCCCAAACACAATACGCATGACCATTTTTTTGACCTGTTCTTTGTCCCCACAGTACAGTTCCAACATGACAATGAGTATTACATCACTGCGGTATCCTCACAATACACTTGCAAATTTGGCAATTATTGTTACATCTTTGCAGTGTTATCACAGTACCCTTTCAAATGTGACAAAGTGTGTTTCACCTGTACTACATGCCCAGTTCGAAGTTCTTCACTGTGTTTTATCTGTCCCGTTTCCCCACAGTACTCTCCAAACATGACCATGAGCGTGTGACGCTTTGTGGGGACGTCCGGTGGAGTGTACAGTACAGTTGAAACATGGAACTCGCTACATCCTGCTGTGTCTAGCCTTCATCAGCTCTCTGAAGCCTTTTCTGCGCACCCTTTGGTTTCATCTTATCCTCATTTTACATACAGCCCTTAAAGACCGAGAGACTGACCCTGATTTTAACGATCACCCAGAGGAAAAATCAAAACAAAAAAAAAAGACTTAAAAAGGCCACAGTTTATCTATATATTTATATATTTGTGTATATATGTGGGTGTGCAATCAGATACATGTGCATGTATATACAAATAGAGATGTATTCCTTGATCCTGCTTTGGACCGAGAAAAAAAAAAAGAAACTCAAAAGAAAACAAATATGAGGATGGATTATTTTATGTTTCTGCGTTTTGTTTTCCATTGTTAAAAAACTTTGTTTTCTACTTTTTAAATTTATTTTTCTGATTCGCTTTTACTGGTAAGAAATTATTCTTTTTTTCTTGTTTCACTTTTGTTTTCTTTTTTTGTTTTTTTTGCTGCAAGTAGAGGAAGTAGACCTAGATACGATAGTGTCCCTCACTGACCGACCTGCCCATTGACTGACTGACCATGCTGTTCACTGACTGGCTGACTGACCTACTCACTGACAAACTGACTCGCTCTCTCACTGACTGATTTACTCACTCCCTGAGCAGCTGCTGCAGTAGCAGTGCATTTCAGCTAGAGGTCAGCAAAGTCATCACAGCCATTTGGACCTGTTCAGTCCCTGCTTAGGAAGAGGAGCTTCTCGTGTGTGTGAGATGCAGGCGTCCCCTTATTGGGAGAGAAGAGAGCCAATGAAAATGATGACCTGGGGGTGGGTCACCATGCGAAGAAATCCCTGCGCCCCAGAAACGGAAACCCCTCGGATTAGCTCGGACAATCCCAGTACAGTCTCAAAAACCCAGACATCTGAAGTGATATCTCACAATGGAGTTGCATCTTCTGGTGAACTGTCTGCGCATTTCTCTGTTATGCTTATAAATTGTAGACGTAAACAGTGAATTGGATTCAGTTAAAGCTAGGGTTTTGTTTTTAACTGTACTTGTGTTTGTTTAGAGCATGAGAACTGGAAGCGTGTATAATGGTCCCACGAGCAGCAGTGTAGTCTCGGCAACAGTTGCCGTGTGCGCTGCGCCAGTGTAATCGTGACGGTATCCAGCGTCGCTGCTCTTGGATACCCAGAGTTCCCAGGATACGCTACGGTGGCCTGTTAGGGGCATTTATTCAGCGCCAGCATGTTGGCCCTCTTCTCCATAACAGGTCAAAGCCTCGTGAGCAGGCCTGAATCAAGGCTTAGATCAAGCCCTCCATCTGCCGTGCACTCTCAGCTGTAGAGAAGTATGGAAACGCCACAGGTCCCTGAAAAAAAAAAACATTGTTCTGGAGAGGTGAATACACAATAGGATTACACAAGCGTGAGGCATTGGTGGTAATGCTATTTGCTAAGAGGTGGGGTAGAACTGCAGTACAGTGCTCATTCTGTTTAATAGAGGTGAACAAGCAAGCGGGGAGGGCCCATTGGCTTCGGTAGATTGGAATGGCTAATCTCTGATTGATATCATCTGATAAGTACCGATACTGTTCCCTACCGAGTCAGCTTCCTTATCAAGTGGATCCATACCTAATCTGAAAGGTGTACCCGTACGACACCACCATAATGTAATTCCTTGAATCCTCTCACCGTATGAAAACCTTGCCTGAAATGTAGTATAAATGTGCACCCGTACCATTCGCTAGTGAGACATTTTGAGTAATTCGGACCTGTACCAATGTGTTTTTCCTGTTTTTCTTTCCTTATTTGTTTCAACTTACATATGGAGCACTGTTTGCATAAGCTTCACTCCTCTCGTTGCTTGGATTCGCATGAGATTTACAGTTGCAGTCGCATCTATTCAAAGTTTCAGCACGTAATGACTTATGACATAACATGCATAGAGACACATTGCACCGCAATAGCAGAAGTTACATACTGAAGAGACCATTGGGGGTTAAAAGTGCGTTCTTTGCATTCCATTTTTATTTCAGCATGAAATGAGCCACATCCTTAATAAATTGGAAAGAAGTAATGGCCACTTATTGGGAATTTTGTACCTAACCTTATTTTAGTTTATAGGACGCATGACAATCGCGTTAAGTCTCTTTTCTCCAAATACTGACTTATAGACACGACTTCATTTTCCACTGACATTGTTTAACATGATGCTTTGAGGTAATTTATTGTGTTCTGGATAGCTCATGCTCATGGTATACTGTAACATATTAACAGATAATAGCTGTGGCAATTACATAATGCTACAGCGCTGTATCTACTAGTTCATGCTACAGCTACCACAGAGGAGAAGGGTATGACGAGATATTTGTTCTAGGATTACAATTCATTCTTGTTTAGTCAATCTCTTTATTTATGGTTGTCATCCGGACAAACTGTGATTTCTGTACTTTTCATTTTCTTTGAAGTAAATAATTAAAAAATATATTCAATTCTGTTTCTTACCGTAAACCACTGCCCATTGTTATTACAATGATTATTGTTATTATGATTACTTACTATTCTGGAAAAGGTCGAGTTTTGTGAATTGTATTGTCTTCTTCGATCTTTTTATGCAGCAAAGTGTAATTTTATAGCTTGAAATTCCAATTCATCTGTGTTGTTGTGAATTATTTAAGAAATATCTAAAAAAAAAATACAGGAGGGATGTCAACTTTTCTAGCATTACTATCATTGTAATTGTATCTACCATTTTTTTATGTCAAATTTTGCTGTTGGAATTATGAGGGAGATTTTGTAAATTGAAGACTTGCCACTTTTTCAGTTTTAGTTGTTTTAGTTTTTTTCATTTTCATTCATTTCATGTGATTATTTTTTTACCTTGAGTTGAGTTTTGTAAATACACTGAGAAGTACAATATGGGTTTTGGATATACTGATATAAAGCTTCTCTCCCCTCTTAAAAAAACCTTGTTGTGTGCGTGTGTGTGTGTGCGTGCGTGTGTGCATGTGTGCGTGTGCATGCATATTTGTGTGTGTGTGTGTGCGCGCATGAACAAATGTGTACTTCAATAGTAGCGTGGGCAGCATATGTCCGAGGTTGTGTGTGTGTGTGAGCGAGCATGTGTGTAAGCGAGTGTGTGTGTCACGACTTCTCTGTTTATTTATTCTCATCAGTCCCTGATTACAGAAGTACCATCCGCAGCAATCAGGCGCAGATCCCATCAAGTCAACAGCATTATCTCATTCAGCCATGCAGCGCTAACGCTGTTCCTGTCGCTAATGCTGTTCCTCTGTCGCTAACGCTGTTCCTCTGTCGCTAACGCTGTTCCTCTGTTGCTAACGCTGTCCCTGTCGCTAACCCTGTTCCTGTCGGTAACGTTGTTCTTGCCGCTAACGCTGCTCCTGACGCTAACGCTGTTCCTGTCGCTAACGCTGTTCCTGTCGCTAACGCTGTCCCTGTCGCTGTTGGCCAGAGCGGCCTGGTTCAGGACTCGCAGGCACCAGTAAGCGCGCTGACCGCCTCAGAAAGCCTTTCGGCCGCGGAACGCATCGCCCCCCCTCGGGCCCCGGCACTTCTCTCCCCGGCCCAGCGACGCAGAGCCGGCCGCGCCCCCCGCGCTGTCTGGAGAGCCGGCGTAATTGGATTAGCGCTCGCGGCGCGGCGCTTTGTGCAGGGGCAGGCTCGTGCTTTCTCCAGCAGCTGTGCCTGTTTACACTGGGCCTCGCTCACAATCGAACGCGCCGTGAGCGCCGCAGCGCGACCGGCGCTCGTCTCCCGCTCAGACGCTCGTCTCTGACTGGGGGAGAGCTGGCGGAGCTTCCTCTGGAGTTCACCCGCACGGATGCGTGTTTCTTTTTCTGCCAGGAAACCATCTTCTATTTCTCTGATTGGCCCTTTGTGTGTCAAGTCGGTGTGTGTACTCCTGCCCGTGCTTACTGAAGAGTGTGTGTGTGTGTGTGCGTGTGTGTATGTGTGTGTGTGGGTGCATATAAGCGTGTGTGTTTCTTGTGTACATGTATCAGAAATCATTGGTCATATGCTAGCTGACCTCTAATTAGTAGTCTCTGAACATAAGAGTACACCGAATGCTGTTCTTGAATGCAGGTCCTCTTCTGCTTTTCCAGGTGTTCAGCCGTATCCTAAACGTGTGCCGAGACAAAGCGCGTTGGGTTAGGAGCGGACCGTCTCCCGTCCTAAGAGTATGTTTTCTTCTCGCAGTGTCAGTATTTGATTTCAAGTTGAGGCTTTCGAATTGAGACTGACACAGACGCATTGCACAGGTACCGCTCGCTCGCTCGTGTGCGCCGTCACAGCACAGCCTCTTCCTGCAGCAGAAAAAATGTCTATTTTTACGGCCTGGCTGCGGAAGGAGCCGAGGGCCTGGGGTTTGGGTTCCTCAGCGTGGACGTCACGGCATGCTCTGGGTCCTGGCGCGGCTTCAGCCGGTCACCTGACCCCCCCCCCCCCGTTTAGCGGGGCTCTGGCTGTGGCTCAGCTGGCCTGGCTCCGTCCCTGGGACCCGTCC
Organism: Anguilla rostrata; assembly: GCF_018555375.3. NCBI lineage: Eukaryota > Metazoa > Chordata > Actinopteri > Anguilliformes > Anguillidae > Anguilla > Anguilla rostrata. Next base: position 13,128,135 of record NC_057946.1, read on the forward strand.
TGCGGCGAGTCCTCTCTCTCTCCGCGCGGAGGTCGTTGACCCGGGCGGCGCGTGCCAGCTCAGATAAGGATGCGAGGGGCAGGCGCTGAGGGACACGGTGAACTCTCTCTCTCTCTCACACACGATCCGTTACCGTCCCGCTCAGTCAGTCCCTCGCTCGCATCCATGAGCCGGAATCGCGACTTCGGCGTCGGTGTCGTACGGGCCCAGGGGGAGCCCGAGGGCCCGGTTCTGAAAGGGGCCCTGGAGAGGAGGTCGGCTGGAGGCTCGGGCACGGCGGAGGTGCAGGTGGTACAGATGTGCCAGCTGGTGCTGCCCTGCCATGCCAACCATATGGGCGAGCTGGACGCCGGGCAGCTGCTGAAGTGGATGGACACCATTGCGTGCCTGGCAGGTAAGTGTGACGGTACCTCCCAGCCTCTGACCTCTGAGTCAATCCAAAATATCTTCAAACCAATAGTTTCTTACAGTACGTTAAACAATGACATCAATGGAAAGAACGTTCTTTCTTTTATTTTTCTTTTAATTTTCCAGGGAATTTTTTCTTTTCTTGGACTTTGAATTTTTGTTCAGTGTGATTATTTGCACACGAGGCTTTTGCTCTTTATTCTTGCAAATGTTGTTTGCAGTGGAACCTCAGAGTTGGGAATGGGCTGTGCTTTAGATTAAACCTGGAGATTAAACCACTGGAGATTGCACACGGCCAAATGATTGGAGCTCTGCTTTTTATCTCCGCCTGAGTGGAACAACAATCGTAAATATCTGCGCGGCTTGTTCTCGAGAAGCAAGCTGCGCGGCTTGTTCCTCTGTCATTCCGACATCGGCGCGGGGACCGCCGACAGCGCCCCGAGGAGACCCAGCGCTGGTTTGCTCAGCGCGAAAGTTGGCCCGCGAGCGTACGGCTCTCTGTAACCGGCGCCAAACTGTCATGTTCGCTCTGCGCTTTCAGATCATAGTCAGCTCGCCCATCTGTTTCAATAACACTGGCTGTGTGGATTCTGACAAACCGCGCGCGCATTGCATAAAGCTCCTCTCTCATCTCCGGGACCTGAATGTAATCTTATGCTGCGTGTCAACATTAAAGCCACAGGCAGAAATGCCAGTTGCTATGAAACAGATTTTCTCTGATTGACAGTCAGCGTCAGATGTGTGTCATTCGCGCGCTCGAGGTGATTCTGGTGGTATTTCTCGATGTTACTTTGTTCCGAACAGATTGCCGACTTCACATACTGTTTCCAAATAGATATGTAAGACAGTAATGAATACGGTATGTCAGTATGCATGGTCAATTGGTAGGCCGATTGGCTGGCGTATGTTACGGCTTGTGATTGACAGCTGAATCTCAATAAGATTTCATCTTAGAACTGAAAGCATTTGGTGTGAATAAATTGATTGACACTAAACCTTAAGTAAACCTTAGATTACAAGAGGATACAAAGAGCTTTGGCAAGCTGTGTAAAGATCTGGAGGTATAATTTCCAAAGGAGCTTTTGTTTTAGTGTGTATCAATAAAATACGCCTATCACCTGTTATGAAACAAAGGTAAACCAACCAGAGTGTAAAGTGTGCAAGTACAGGGATTGTCCCTGTAGGAATTTAAACTTGTGAGAAATTACCATGTCACAGTTTCAAACATAATTTTTTAAACAGAGTAAATGATGATTGCACAGCACAAGTATACTAGGTAAAGCCGGGCAAGGTAAATACCAAGAACACATGCAGTGCTTATGTCTTCATACTCTGCAGGCCAATCCATGATAGTAATCTCATCACTCCCCTATCACAGGAACAGTGCTGTGCCAAATGGCTCTTTAACCTGTCCTGCAGACATTTACTGTGAATGAGAGTTTGTGAGACATCACTATCTATCCATCTTCAGCATATGTCAGAAGACTTTGTAAATCATATGGCCAGTATTATTTACAGTCCCCAAGGATTCATCTGATTGAAGGCAGAAAAATAGATATAGGCCTAGCAGATCATCAGCCTTCAACAAAAACAACAACAGTTAAAATGAATAAATACAAAACCCCACGTGATTGCAGGACTTTGCCCAGGCTAAGGATGATTCTAGTGCAGTTACCTTTCGCCTCATTGCCGCTCCTGTGGCTTCTTGCCAGCTCCTGGACTGGAGTTCGCGCAGCTTTTAAGGTTTTTTGTTTTGCTAACACAAAGGCGTAAATGATTTACCCGTGTCCTCTTTGCCCTGAGAAGTTCACATCTCACATCTCTATCAAAGGCGGCCCCGCTGGCTGCCCCAGCTGCCGGGATGGAAGGCGGGCGAGGCCCCGTGAGCGCTGGCTGTTGGTGAACGGGCCCTCGGCGGGGCGAGAAGCCGCCGGTGTCTGCTGGGGAGGAGGGGGTTCGCGACGAATGCCGGCTCTAATGAGTTCGTCTGGAGTTATGAATCATTCACGCGCCCTGAAAAGCCCCTTTACGAATGAGAACAGACGAGTGCGGCGAGGAGGAGGAGGAGGAGGCTATCAGAGCCCGTCGTGAAGTTGCACGCGGCAGTTAGGAGCATCCGCAAACAGCCGTAAATAAATAAACGCTGCTCCCCGTCGAAAGCGTTCGCTGCCGTCGTCTGCCCTCTCGCCTCGCCGTCTCTCTGCTCGGGGCTGGAAAGGTTACTTCATTTACATGTTTTATTGGTTTTCCTGAGATGGTACAGCGCTTTGCTTCGCTGGCGATTGATTGCCGTTCGACGTCTCTGCTCTGAAAGTGCGCAGGTGGTCTGGCAGCATGCCAGGTTCCGCCAGGGCTCACCTGTACAAGTGATACCTAATATTGACGACAAAGTCGTTCATATTTCCTGCACAATCTTACAGCCAAAGATTATTCGTTAAAACAGTATGCCTTATAGGTTGTTGCAACACATAAGTGCATAAATACATTGAGAATATCAGAACCGTCTGCTGATTTGTGTGTGGTTGTCCTTGTATTGTTTTTTTAAATCGGTTTTTTGACATCTCACTCTCTCTCTGGTCTGTATAGCTGAACGGCATGCTGGCATTGCCTGTGTCACTGCCTCCATGGATGATATTCAGTTTGAAGAGACAGTGAGGTACCGTATCCCACATATCCCAAATATATATTTTTTCCAAGTTTGGATATTAGTTTGGTGCTATGTGCTAAGGCTCTAGTTTAAATCAGAATTATCCGATGGTCTACATTATCCAAAGGTTTCTATATTTACATACTTGTGTGAATTTTTGTATATTATACTCCATCTCATCAGTGTAATAGTTTGATGCATGATTGCTGTCTGTCTTTGCGATGTTCAGAGTTGGTCAAGTTATCAACATCAAAGCCAAAGTCAACAGAGCTTTCAACACCAGCATGGAGGTAGGTCATTCATTTGGGTGTCCGGTTGCTTTGTCAAGTAAAAAGGGCTGATAGCCAACATATATATTGCTTTATGTATTCCCGCCATTGGCACATGTACCTTGCAGAATAATAATTCTGTTATATACTTCTTTATGAGAAGTAATTTTGACGTTCCAACATACAAATACGTGCTTGTTAGAAATGTGCATGCTAAAAAAAAAACGTGTGAAAGCCAAACATTTGCATTGTTCTGTTGTGCCTGTGTGTGTGTGTGTGTGCCTGTGTGTGTGTGTGAGTGCGTGTGAGTGCATGTGTGTGTGTGTGCGTGTGTGTGAGTGCGTGTGAGTGCGTGTGCGTGTGTGTGTGTGTGTGTTTCCTTTTCTGTGTCCTCTGTAAAGCATCTTTGTGACAGTTCCTCTGTAAAAAGTCCTATACAAATAAAATTGAACTGAACTGAATGCACGAGTGTGTTGTTTGTGTTTGCAGGTCGGCATCCGTGTTTCAGTGCAGGATGTGCTGACTGGCGTTCTGAAGAAGGTGTGTGTGGCCTTGTCCACGTTTGTGGGGAAGCCTGTGGGAAGTGAGAAGGTAGGGCGGACAGAACCTTCCGGTAGCATTACATTACGTTACATTTATTTGGCAGACGCTTTTATCCGAAGCGACGTACAATAAGTGCATAACGCCACCCCTGTGATCTCTGCGGCGGAACTGCGTGCGTGACCCCGCCCCTGCTGTTCCTGCAGGTGCGCCTGAGCCCTGTGGAGCATGTGGACTCCGTGGAGGAGCAGCTGGAATATTCTCGGGCCTCAGAGAGACGCAGGCTCAGCCTCCACAACCAGCAGGCCTTCAACAACCTGATGCAGGACTTCCACAACCTGAAAGGCAGGATTCACCGTGTTCCTGTGTCGATCCAGGGATAATACAATACAGAAAAGATAGCTGTGATGTCACCTTTTTGGTTTAAAACAAAGATGAGCTCAACTAATCGTGAAACAACACCAGTGGTGATTGTTGGATACTTTCTGGCTAGAGTCCCACAGTCACTGTAGGAATTACGAGGAGGTAGCCAGGTAGCATCCACCAATGCTAAAACCAAGGTATTCTGTGTCATTGCATTGGTTGTTACCAATATGCTCCATGATTGGTTGAGCATCTCTCTGTTTTTTACAAGGGGACATCACATCCATCTTAATCTAATCTCTATCCCAAACCTCAAGCACTGCTGTGAGAGAGAGCACAGAGAGCCCGTTCCAATTGCTTACTTTATCCGGCCTTGTGTCCTCAGTCGCCTAAAACAAACCTTAAAAGCCACCCCATAGCTCTCAAAACACAAGAGTGAATACACTACTACTAACCTAGAGGGAAATAATTCTTAGGATGACATGCAAGGAATATGATTGTGTCTCTTAAAAGTAGGGTTTTAAATGTCACTTCTCAGGTGAAAGACTTTTGTTTTATTTGATAGCAACTTTGATTTTGATGCACATATCACGATGCACAGAAATGTGGCTAATACTGCTTTTTACCGTTTAAGGAATATTGCTAATGTTAGACCCTCATTTCCGAAGAAGATTCCGAAAAACTGATGCATGAATTTGTAACACGTCATCTGGATTATTGTAATTTTATATTCCCTGGCCTTTTTGGCAAACACAGACAGGAAAATGCTAGAGACAGGACCCGTGCCATTATTCATTCTTCAGTAGTGAGTGACATCACAGCCTCAGTGTGGTACTGACACACACCACTGTTTCCATGCCAGCCTTCTGGCTGACTTCACTGGAGAATTCTTTCCGCAGGGCAGCACTGCCTTGTTGTAAATAGACACCGCTCTCGGCACCTGTCCATAGGTCGGCAAGGGCGACAATGCAGGGGGTAGAGCATCTGGCTCTCGATTTCATTGGAGGTTTCACTGGGGGTTGGTTGGTGGGGGTGTCATTGAACCTACAGGTGAGCAGAGTCAGGGATTCCAAACTCCAAATTGATTTGTCTGTAATACTACATGAAGGAATTTAGCTGTGACCTGTGTGCTTCACTTTTTTTATTACACAAAACTGAGTTTTGGAGTCTTAAACAATAAATATGTCTTAATCAGTCTTAAATAATTGAACAATTGTGTTAATAATACTTGCACAAATTCTTAAATTTATGAATACAAGTATGGGACAGGGGTGTCAGACACCAGTCTCCAGAGCCGCAGTGCCTGTTGGTTGTGATATGCTTCAGTACACCTAATGTAAGCCACCGATTGGCTAAAGCTGTTGCTCTCAAACTCAACCCTGGGGGACCCGTGTGTGTATGCTGGTTTTCATTTCAGCTACAATTACAGAATTTTAACAAGCTGTTCATTTTTATTAATTCAACTTTTCATGTTTGCTTATTTACCCTCTTAAACCACATTATGCCAGAAATTAAGAATAAATGTCCCATATTCACATTATATTATATTGGAAACAATTACATGAAGGGAGGTAAAAATGTTTTAACTGATAAACTGAAAGTCTGAGGTGAATGAATAGGCTCCTAATTGGTAAAACTATGGATCCCTGACCACTAAAATAACCATTTGGTGGGTAATGAATAACTCAAACACCAAGAAAATGATAATGAGCTAAACCTGTATTGTGTTAATAAGTTTAAGGAAAAAATTATGAAAGACCTTAAACGTGTTCAGCAGCCTAATTAGCCTATTGGTTCAATCTCAAATTTGAGTTTTAAAAAAATGGTTTTAAAAAACTTGTGCACACTAAGCACTATGTTAACATGAGACTTTTACTTTTGATAGCATGCAGAGCTATTTCTGACATGTGGTTTCAGTGGGTAACTACTCCCTCTAAACGTGAAAAGCCCCTTATTAATAAAAAAATTAACAGCTTGTTGCAGTTTTGGACAATAGGAATTAATGGGAGGATCTGAGAGCTCTGGAAGGAACATACTGTACTAGAAGATCATTTAAATAGTCTGGGCCAAGTTCACGAGTAGATTTAAAAGCCCATAAATGCACCTTAAAATCAATTGTAAAATAAACTGGCAGCCAGTGTAATGATTTTAAATCAATAAAAATAAAGGATATTCATGCATTATGCCAGGAGGTGTTGGATAGTTTCCTGTTCCCACTGTAAGCTTGGAGCCCAGGTGGGGGTGCAGTTTTTCCGTGTGTGCAGGAGGTGATCAGTGCCCTGTGTTGTTTTTGGGGGTGCAGTTATTTGTAACGGGAGAGAAGGTGCCCTGCTGAAGTCTACGGAGAGCACTCGCGTGGAAAGCATTGAGCTGGTCCTGCCGCCACACGCCAATCACCACGGCAACACCTTCGGAGGACAGATCATGGCCTGGATGGAGAATGCGTCCACCGTTGCTGCCAGGTGCTCAGATTACAGATGTTTGGCTTGATTATAACACGCTTGAGTCAGCATTCGGGACAGTGCTGAAAGCTGTGGGAGAGGTGTGAGACTGCGCCTCAAGATGTAACATTGGGGGAACTTCAGGGATGCTTAATGTCTGTCCCGAGCAGAGGAGGCCAGCCTTGAGCCTAGAGCCACAGGATCTGCTAGTTTTTTTAATTCACCTTAAATCGGCAACCAGTTTAGACTAATCCAGGTGAGGGGAGTTAACTGTGTAATCAACTGCTTTAACTGTTGAATTATCTCTTCTGAGTGAGGGAAAGCAGCAGACATTTAAGCTCTACAGATTATATGGCATTTAGGGTGGACTCTGATTGTAAGGACTACTGATATTAAAATCAATAAGGAACAATGACACTAATAAAATGTTAATAGTGAGATTGATCATTAGAGTACATGGGCTCTATTCAGTACATGCATAAGGCACTGTCTGACCCTGAAAGGTAAATCAACACACTGACTTTTGCTCGACCCCCTTCTGCTCAACAGCCGCATGTTTGGGACCTACCCTACCCTCCAGGCTGTGGACATGTTCAAGTTCCGCGGCCCGTCAACCGTGGGAGACAGGCTGGTGTTCAAGGCTGTGGTCAACAATGTCTTTCAGACCAGGTACAAAGCGGGCTCAGACACACACGCGGTTTCACATGCAGTCACGGATATATTTACGCACGCACGCACACAGACACACACACCTGAGTAAAAGAAAATGCCTGAAGCAGAATTCAGTCTAACCCATTAATCATTCTGCAGCCACAACTTGAATACAATTTGCAGCCTGCATTTTTAAAACAGGGCGTATTAAGGTGAGGCACTGCTGTTGTACTCTTGGGCACAGTACATACCATATACAGCGATGGTTTGGGGGGGGTGCTTTGGATCTGGAGAAGTTCCTTTTTGCCTCCACATTTTTCTCTTGCCGTCTCTATGATACAAGTGATACAAGTGAATCTTGGTCTCATCTGTCCAGAAGACCCTTTTCCAAAAACTCTGCAGGTTCCTTTAGGTGCTTCTTATCAAACTGACCAGGCCTCCCGTCTTTGTGGCTAACTACTGGTTTGCATCTTGCAGTGTAGTAGTGTTATTGCTAATGATATTGCTTCATATAAGGGTGTCTTTTGAGCACATAACTAATAACTGACTTAATGGACTGTGGCTCTCAAACGTGGCTGAGCCTCTGTACTGCTGCCTGAGGAAGAGTATGCTCACGCCTCTGCCACGCCTCTCCACCCACCTTCACGCATTGCGTTCCCTGCGCTTTCACAGTATGGAGGTGGGGGTTCGGGTGGAGGCCTACAACTGTGCGGAGTGGAAGCAGGGCAGCGGACGACACATCAACAGCGCCTTCCTCATCTACCGCAGCAGAACCCACCATCACCCCTTCCCCAATGTCACATTCACCACAGAGGTGAGCTACTGACTGCAGCACTGGCTGACTATAGGTATCTCATACGAACATTTTAATCATAACTCATAATGCATTTTTATTGTGTATTTAATCAACCTTGTTGTAATTTCGGGAAGGGCTGCCCAACACTGCTACCATCCTGTAGGTTTTCACTTCAACCCTAACAAAGCACACCTTATTCAACAGCTAGATAATACTGAGCTGATAATTAGTAGAATCGAGTGTGCCAAATTATCATTGAAATTAAAACGTACAGGATGGTAGATCTCCAAGAAGAGGGTTGGGCAGCCCTCACTGAGAGTGTTTAGAGTGATTCTATGTGAGAAATATAATCATTACTTTCACAAATGGGTGGGTATTTAGAAAATAATTGTATTCCTGTTTTCCCTCTTACATTCATTTTTGAAGGATGGGGAGAGAAGATACCTTGCAGCGATTGTCAGAAAAAGAATTCGTATGGCCAGGTACCCTGATGTATTTTCTGCATTTCACCCTTGATTTTTAATGGTTTCTGTGAAGCATTTGGGTACAAACTGCAAAATTAGAAAAATACTGTTTCTGATTTTTTTGTTATTATTTTTTTCAGTACCCTGAAGGATGAAAGATCCCATTTTTGTTCAATAAAAATAATTATCTCCCACTACGTGTCATACATTTGAATGAAACTGACATTTAAATAAGAGGCAACCTGCATGTTTTTTGTTGTTTTTTTTCTGCAGAAAGCACATCTTATCTTTCAAAGACGAAGGACCTCTTTCTGTTCCCTGGGACAGAAGTAATCAAGTAATACCCTCTATGTTCTTTATATTCCTCTGACTGTTAGAGATCTAAAAAAAAAAAAAAGGTTAATTAACAGCACTGTGACATTTTGTTTTCTTGTTCCCCACCCTCTTGACCTTTTTCCATGTGTTACTGTGAGCCAATAAATGTCATCATTCTCCCACAATTCCTTTCTACGCTTGTAATGCACCTTTAAGTGCCACTCTACTTTGGGACGTGCATTTGTGCTAGAGTAAAGGGGTGTTGATTCCTAACTTTGTGAAAACTCATCTTAGAAAAAGGTCAATCAGTTACAGAGATTCAAAAACATGTCATATTTGCACAGTGAATGTCAGGTGCGAGATTTATCCCATCAGTTTACTTGCTGCTTAAATTAAGGTTGGGCTAAGTGCCAGTACACACTTGTTCACAGTTTTGAAATCACTGAAGTATTTTCCCCCATTCTGCCCCTTACAGGTATACTTGGGCTATACCAATGTGGTAGCTCTCACAGTCTTGGCTGGAAAACAGGCTTGGGAAGCAAGCAGCCTTCAGAACAAGGTATGGATGGTATGATTGGATGTGTATACGGATGCTGCACTATGTGCACTGTGCCGTCTCCGCTTTGATATGCTGCCGACATACTTCTGGGTATTGGACATTGTGTATTATTTTGAAACACTATGTTGTGTTCTGTCGGGCAAATATGCCTCCCTTTACAATGATGTTCGATGTTCACCGTCTTTTGTCAAATATCATAATGCATTCTGTATTCCTTCCTGGTCCCTCTAGATCTTTGAGTTCCTATGACAGACAGACAGACATTCAGTTCTGTGTTTAAATGTTAAGTGCAGATTTTTACATCTTGTGTGCCATGCATTATCTTTGCTTTTGCCTGGCCCTGCAGATTGGCATCTTTGTGAATGAGGAGCAGGATCGGCTGTCCTTGAAGGTGGAGATGGAGGTTGAGGCTCCAGCCTTCCAGGTCTTCTCCTTGCTGTCTGACCTTCGCTTGCGACCACTCTGGGACAGGCACTACTCGTAAGGCCATATACCGAGAGAAGCAAAGCAACTCAGTGAACACTACCACCTTCAAATAGTAAACTGGCTGTGTGTCTGTGATTCCTATATCTGTACGCCAATGCACAGTATTTGGAAATTGTTATGCTTGTTTGGTGGTGCTGGACCCTCCTTTGTCTACAGGCACTTGTGCTCTCTGACTCCCCCTACAGGAGCTGTGAGGTAGTGGAGCAGGCTGACGAGGAGGAGACGGTGTACCACGTTAAGTGTCCATCCGTTAACAGCAGCCAAGGCCGAGATTTTGTGATCCTGTTGTCAAAGAGACAGCCCTGCAAGGACAGGTATGGTGAATTCATAGCAGGGCTGTGACAGTTGAGGGATTAAAGCAGGGCTTTACATGTACATGGGGCTAGCCAATCTCTTTTCATTACATTACATTTATTTGGCAGGTGCTTTTAATCAAAGCGACCTACAGTAAGTGCACACCAAAGGTCATTGGAACAACTACGAAACACAGGTCTGATAAGGTACAATAGTCATTATGTAACACTTATTCATAGCCATGAACACATTAAGTCCAGTTCACTCAGTAAGCATAGGCTAGGTCAGAAAGCATTGTCAAGCTAGGAGGCATGACAACAAGCTACAACATCAAGATAACAATACATGTGCAATATAAGTGCTGGATGAATGTGCAAGTGTAACATGAAAGTTCTATGGGAACAAAGTAGAAGGATACAAATGATAAGAGTGATCCTAGATTGGGAGTACCCTGCAGAGTAGTGATAGTCCAGGTACAGTCTGAAGAGATCTTCAGATCACGGCAGAAGATGGGCAATGCCTGAGTGGTTTGTAGAAGAACAGGAAGTTTGTTCCACCACTGGGGAGCTAGGGTGGAGAAGCTCTGTGGTAGGGGTGAGCGAGAACCATTCACCCTGGCAGGGAGTGCGAGTCGCCTTGCTGCAGCAAAGTGGAGTGGTCGAGTATGTAGGATTGAATCGTGTCCTATTGGTAGGCGGGGACTGTCCTGTTGGCTGCAGTGTTCTATAAGTGTTTTTGTCTGAATAAATGCTCAACAAACTCTGGGAACTGTTTTAACTCGAAAGGAAGCCATTCAGGGAAAATCAGTCCTCAATTAGTAATATCCAGATCAGCAAATGGAAAAACACGGTTGTGTCCAATCAGCTCACTTGGCTACTGTTGAGTGTACAAGTTGCTTACAACTTGTAAGCACAACAGTAAGCAAGTGTGCTGATTGAGACACAGCCCACGTGTGCAAACACGATGACCTCATCAAAACAGCTGAGCAGAGTTAACAGGAGGACAGTGGTAGCAGAGAGGGGGGCGGGACAGGCCCCTGGCTCCTCCCCTCAATGACGTGTCATGCGCTCATCACGAGGGACAGGGTGGCATCGTTGCAGCCTGTGTCCCACCAGCTCGGCCTATACTGTATGAGTTGGGACCGGAGCCACCGCTGAACCAGGGCCACAGTGGGCGTGTTGCACTCACTGACCATGGAAAATCACCATCTGTGGTTCGTTAGAGGCTCGAGGGGTTAGAGGTATGACATTACCCGCTACCTAGAAAATGGGCACAGGGCAACCACTCGGTGCCATCTGTCTGCGGAATGCCCGCTTGAGTACCACAACGCTACAACGCTGTGACGCACTGGGTGGTGTGGTTGTCGTCCCAACAGCATTTAATACACAGTCCAGTGATCGTGGTGCATTTTGTTTGTGGGGCGGGGGGGGGGGGGGGATGTCGTTCAGATCGCATGAAAATAGCAAACTACAAACATTTATAGATTGAAATCTAATTTTTAAGACTATTTTTTTAGTTTAACTTTTTTTAGATTTCTGAATGTAGCTGTAGAACAAAGTCATGTGACATGACATCACACTGTGGGCTGGATGATTACACTCAAGGAAAACAGGAAGGAGTTATGTATGGATTTATTTAGATCTGCCTTTTGTCTTCCCTCACTTTGAAGAGAGAGCCATCTGAAAAAGAAACACTGACACCCAGTGGACAGATTCAGGATTCAGTCGACTTGAATCACTCTATTACACTTGGTTATTGCATAAATTTGCTTTGTGCCAAAAGCTCTCATTTGTACTTTTGCTCTCCCTTGCAAAAGTAAAGAGGGAAGAACACACAGATTTTCCATCATGCATTCATACAATCATTTTCACTATCAGTGAATCACATACTGATTACCACATGATATAAGCCTAGATCCTGTAGCTCAGACATCCCTAACCATGATGCATTCTTTCCTTCCCTAACTGAAGTATACTGCAGAGTTAACACTTCCTGTTTGTCATAGTGACCCCTATGTCATTGCCCTGCGGTCCGTCTCCGTGGCAACAGTCCCTCTACAGCCGGATTACATCCGGAGCGAAGCACAGTGTGCAGGATTCCTTATCCACAGAAACAGCCACACTTCCTGTAAGGTAGGAACAACTCCGGGGCAGGGTCTGTGGACTGATAAAATATATGTGAAAAGGCAGCTTTATTATCAATAAAGCTGCAGTACTGTAGGGGTCAGTATTTTCTTCTGTGTACCTCTGTACATTGCTCTGGATATACATATGAAAAGCCCCATGTGATTTTGTATGGGGATTCCTCAGGCTGCTTTCAGCTGGTACACGTGAAATAGCTGTGGGCTGCAGTCTTGACACTCACAATCTGCTCATCTGTATCTGATAGGTTTATTTAGTTCTATTACATCATAGTACACTTTTTCCTTATCAACACCAACAAGAATAGGGATTAAACCCCCATGTGTGAGATGAATTCCCTCGTTTCAGGCAACTTGGCAGTGATCCTAAGTGCTGAAAGTGCAGTCTTTGGTGCTGATGCACATTAACCCAGAATTTCTGTGACCAGACCACATCATAACAGGATAGCACCTGAGTATGTTTTAACTGCTTTTCACGCACACAGGTGTGCTACTACAACGAGGTGACCTCGGGGGTGCTGCCGTACATAGCGGGGAACTTAGCGGGCTGGTCCAAGTCCATGGAGGAGACCGCACTGTCCTGCATTGCCTTTCTGGAGAAGGACAACATTACGACAGCCTTGTGAAAGGCGTCCAAAACTGTTTTCTATCTGTAAATAAATCCTTTGAATGAAAGCTGTTCTTTTCCTGGTGGGTTATTGTGTCTACAGTCCAAATTGTGGCTTGTACATGAGTAAAATATAAAAGTGTGAACTTAGAGTTTATATAAATCATAAGGGTTTACTATCAACAATGTATTTGTATTTTTGGGAAATCAAGCTGTTAATTCATTAAAATTCCATAATTCCTAAAACTGTATTCTTCTGTGTATGAGCTTAAGTAAATGTTTGTTTCTGTGTACCTAGTCTGTGCATATTCTGTGTATTATCGCAGAAAACAGTGGGAAAACTGATCTGCGATCAGCCAACTGCATGTCCTGTTTAATACAGTATAACCACACAAGCGTGTCCAGTCTCTGAACGGAATGCTGAAAAAAAAACTGTGATAATAGTCTGTTCGTTGCTGCTGCTAGTCCTCAACAGAATGTCTTTCAGGAGCTGAGGAATTATGGGATAGGTAAGTGGATTTCTTTTCCGGCCCTTCAGATGTCCTGCGTTATCTCTGTTCTGACAAGCCGACATCCTTTTCAGAAAACCACCACCTTCGCCTGCTTGGGCTTGGCCTTCTTAACCGGAACGTGAACGTCCTGGTGGTCGGCGCTCATGCGGTCAGACAGTCGGCCCACGGTGACCGCATTCGCTGAGGGAGGAGGACAGGACAATGAACACAGGAAGCTGGAGCTGCCACGGAAAAGCACAACCTCTCCATCTCCACCGTCACGCACCATCTTACTCCTCATTTCCTGCTTTCAGCATGCAGACCCACATTACAAAAAAATAACCATTCCAGCCCCGGGAGGTGCCCTTAAAGGCCACTTTCATCTACTGTTAAATTACTTACGCCAGGTGGGCTACGTCCCTAGTCCTGGAGGGCCACAGGATCTGCTGATTTTAGTTTTCTCCTTAAAATAAGCAACCGACTCATCCCCCAAAAAATGGATGAGGTGAGTTACCCGTGCTTTAATGCTTTAATCGATCAGTTAAGTGCGGAGTCAAAACTAAAGTCATCTGACCCCGCGGCTCTCTGGGACCAGGTCTGCAGATCGCTTACTCGCTGTGCAGCATGCGCATGACCCATCCTATGAAGGGCAGGTTATTTTTTCAGCATTTTAAGCCAGTGTTCTAGAACTCCACTGCTTTCAGTTACCAGCAGTGATTGTTACATCAGCATTAGAATGTCCAGTTAAAAACATTCTAATCACGCATTTGTGATCATGCACCTTAAAGGGTTAAAACAACTGAGCGCAACACAAGGCTACAAAGGGATTAGAAGCCAAACGTCCAACTGGCAAATTCCCAGAGAACGTCCCCATCCTTCAGCCAACTGTGAGCCCCAGACAAACTGTTCCCTCTGAATGCATCCACCTTCATGTTTCTGCAGGTTCTCAGGAGTGACTTACCTGATTCCTGGTGCTCTGGGCAATCCTTCTGAAAGTGTTCCACTGAACCGCACACTCGACAGCAGCCTCCTGAATGGCAAGACCAGCCAATGCAAAGGTGTGACACATGTTCAGTTGCAGTCCAATAAATACATGTTGTTCAGCAGACAATGAAAAACACATACAAAAAAACAGGCAAAACGATCACCAAATATCAAAGAAATGCGTTCAGCACAAAAGTCATGGGCATTGAAACCTCTGCACAACAAACAACCAGCATGCCAACATCCTGAGATTGTTCAACTCAGACATTCAGTGCTCCTGCAACCAAACTATGAGTGGAAACAACAATCTCTGTGTTCTAGCTTTATTAGTAGATATTTAGTAGTTCTGCATGTCACCCTCAGATTTTGCACACTTGTGGTCAAGGAGTTTATGATCCAGGACATGTATAGTTTTGCCTGTTATATATAAGTGATCTCTCAGTATTTCATTTCAAACTGAAGAACAACTTAATTTTTTGCAAAGATTGCATTTGTGGCACTTTATTTCTACCTAAATTATGAATATAATCTAATATATTATTGTAAATGGTACAAGTGTCTTGCTTCATTTAAACCATTTTCCAAGTCTCTGTGATGCTCACACATGGAGTTATAAAGCCTTAAATAGAACACCCCCTAAATGGGTGAGGATTGCCCAGATATGGCATCTGCGCAAGGGGGTTAAAGGCATTTGGGATTAGAAATACAGAAACGGCTAATGTGGCTAATGCTTGTCATCCTAATTTAGGATACACAGGGGAGGAAATGTATTCCCTGCCATCTGAATCCGCACATTTCTTACCTGCAGCGTACAAGCCTTTGGGGTTATCAGGACAGGATCTGGACAGGTGGCCAGTCTGACTGCATATGAAACATTTGGCATACGGGTAGTCTCCTACGGTGACACGCACATGACAGAAAAAAAAAACACAGAAAAAAGTTAAAAATGCACCCAGATCAGTGGCGAACCTCAATGAGTCTCTCGCATACAGAAAGACACCGGGAAACCAATCCAGAAACTCACAGTAATCTCCACTGCCAACTGCCCTCCACAAAACCTACTTCTCCTGGCCTCAGCTCGATTATCCTGACCCCTCCCCTCCCCTCCCATTCTGAACCATAGTGATGCCACAGGAGCCTCACCAACAGCAGGGTCCACTTTGGCCTTGCACTTGTGGATCTCGTGCTCCGTGGAGCCGCAGCGGTAGCAGATGCCCCGGCCCATTTCCTCGTCGTTATCTGCCTCTGGGCAGTCGGCCAGCCCGTGGCCTGGCTTCCTGCAGTTAAAGCACAGCTAGGCAGGAGAGAGGGATGTAGGGAAAGAGGGAGAGGAAGCCAGGAAAACGAGACAGGAGATATTATTTTCCCTTACTACTACAGTTATCATCATTGCAATGATGCAGGTGTATGGTTACAGACGTGATTTATGAGTTATTCAGCCAATGCCACTATTCAGTGTTGTCAATAACTCGACTTGTATGAACCAATGAAAGGACCAAAACATTATGATAGGTCAGTCAGTGAGTCATATGCTAGCTCCACCCATGGGGTCCCTGATGATGAGGCCCAAGCTGGTGATTAGTTTCAGGCTCAAGTTTACCTTTGCTGTTCAATCTGTGACTGTGAGGGGACAGGCCGTACACAGCCTTCTATGTTAAAATCCAGTATGCTGCTTTAATTTGACCCAAATTTACACTTGTTTCTCTCGCTATCTCTCCACCCTTCTCCTTTTCTCACCATGGCATTCTTTTTGATATTCTGCCTCTTTATCCTCCTGTCCTCCCTCCTCTTGTCCTTCTTCAGTGCCACCTCCACCTCCTCCCTCAGTCCATCCTCCACTCCAGGGGCCCCTGGGGGCCCGCGGGGCAGTGGCTGGCCTGTCTGCTGCAGGTACTCAAGGAAGCCGTTCACATCCACATTGTCGTAGTCCTTCTTTTTCCTATTGGGCTTCTTCACTCCCTGGCCTGGCTGGGTTTTCCGGAAGGAGTCTGTTGCCTGGCCGAATGGCCTATTATGGACACGACCCGCTGGACCACCTCTCTCCGCAGCGGCCCTGTTGGCCTTCAGCTGGCTCCAGGGGGTGGCCTCAGCAGGTTTGTTTTTGTGGACATTGTTGGCTCGAGCCCAGCGCGTCATTATCGGACTACCATACATGAAAACAAAGTACAGATTATCATTAAAAAGGAAGTAATCACTTTACTATAATAAACTTTACTTCATTTTCAATGCTGTCGTTTGCTTGTACACGCAGTATAAATTCTTAATTTTCAACAATACAGTCGCCTGTTTGCTGATCTTGAATATTAGCGTTATATAATACGTTGATTCACAGTACATAACGTAGGTAGTTAGATATAATTTTAACAAATTAGTCAAACTAATTGGCATGACGTTTTATTACTATCGAGCTGTGAAGACAGTAAGCTCAAGCAAACGTTAGTTAGAATATGCGCGTCATACTCTGATGTTATTCAACAAAGACACAATATTAAATATGTTTTTTTTTTTTTTTTTTTAATCACCGTTTAACTCTCCGTTGGCTTTCTAAATAAGATCATTTTAAACAGCAACGTATTTATTCTTACCTCACTTGTCAAAATATCCACGTTTCTCTTTCCCCTGCCGTGTTTTTCCGGGAAGTCAGTCCAGCGATTATTTGGGTCCGTGTTGATAAAGCAACTTACCAACCAGTTCCCCTAAAAAGAAAAAAATGAACAGAACCAAAAATCTGATTGCCCACCAAACATCCACAGTGTAATTATTATGTGTCATCGCAGTAGGTCGCCGTTTTAAAGCTACAGATGATAGAGAGAGAGTGAGTTTTATTTACCAAAAATAAATATCCGCATAAAACCAATTATGTGTCCTCGAAAAAGCACGTTCGTGATTCCGTAGCCAAAAAATGTACTTTTGTGACACTTGTCAGGCATTTTGAAACAAATTGTGTGGCCACAGAATATATACACTTTTGTGACACTCCTTTTATAGGGAATATAGTTAACTTGGCATGCTGTTGCTCAGAGGTCAAACTTCGAACTGCTTAGACTGGCCCTTGTTGAATCCCAACTGTTCTTCCAACTTCATGGAGTCTTCAACACCGATTTGCACATGGTTTGCAGGTAGGCACTGGTATGATTGCTTTAAAAAGACAAGACGAGTCAATTAAATTGTACCTATCTGTCTATTTTTTATATTTTTTTAACATTCATGAGAATTTTATTTTCTTATCCAAGAGTACAATCTGAACCGGACATTATTCTCAGGTATGATCTTACTCTTGGATGAAGTGCTGAGGAAAATGATGTGTTGTCTCGTGTTTGTATTTGTGTTTTTTAATTTATATATATATATGTATATATATATATATATATATATATAATATATATTATATATATATATATACAGACACTGTACCATTGTTTTGTATTAAACAAAACTGCTCTATAACATTATATCTTAAACAAACGTCTTGACAGCTGGAATTCGTTTAACATGAAAGCACCTCTATTGTGCATGTTTTGATGCAAGTTAACTGTTGCGTAATGACAGCGTTATATGTTAGGCTCGATGAACATCGCTGTGCCATTTGAACACCTTTCATTCGACATCAATGGCTGAAAAAATTCCAGTTCCTACCACATGTCCATTGGTGGCTTTGTGATACTATTCTGTGGAATTTTGTGTGCTACACCCATCTACTAAATTTATGCCATGGGAATTGTTTAAATTCATCTACTCATTAATTCAAAAGACACAGGGATACAACCTAGCAGTGTTGAGGAGTCAACCTGTTGGGCCTCATATTTTGCTTAGCAAAGCACTTTGCACGTCATTAGTACTGATTCTGCAGACGTAAATTTTTTATTGCAATTTTAAAATGAAACTCAGCTGTGGGGATGATATTCAGAATAGTGTATTTAATATGCACACGTACAACATATCATCTAGCAAAAATACAAAATATATTAAATATTATCACTTAACAAGATATTAACATCATGAAACCCAAGAAAATAAATCACTAATCATTCAAAATCACAAGATACGGTATGCATTAGATTTTTAAGGGGCATCCAAACATCAAAATGACATCTATAATGTATATCAATTCAATTTAGATATTTACACTTTCACAGAAAATAACAACCAAACATAACCTGTGTATAAATAAGGTAAAATTAAAAATGTAGTATATGAAGAACTAATGTTTAAATTTCACTTTGCATAAAGCCAGGGCCATATGGTATGGTTAAATGCCAATGAATCAAATGTGACAGTGATCAGTGCAACACAATAGTTGCAAGAAAATAAACTTTTCTTTTTTTTTAAATACACTTTCAGGGCAGCAACATACATTTGGTCATGGCTTTGTGTTGACAAAACTGTCACCAATGAAGAAAACTTGTGAAAAGCTGGAAAACATCATGTTGGCTTTCACCAAGTGTACAGACATCCTGTCAGGTCAATCAGTCAGCCAGCAAACACATTAGTCCGCTTTTCACCAGCACTGTCTTCGTCCACCCTTCCCTTCTTACGAGTCCCCAGTCATTATAGAGATAAACTCTTCTTGGCTTACTGAAAGAAATAGTTGCAAATAATTCATATTGAACATACTGAGCTTGTACAGTGGTTCCAAATGTATCTTTGATACAAGTCTATATGAAGTTACATTTATTCTGTAGTAAATACAAATAAAGAATTCATTTTTGATAATGTCATGAGCTACAGCTGTAGACATATGTATATATATATATATATATATATATATATATATATATACTTAGTGAAAACATTTCACTGTGGTCCAACATTTGAGTGAACCAAAATTGGGGTATAAAGCAGTTTAGAGATAGGCTAAAGTTATGTAGCCCTGGTCTACTTACTTTCCCCATCCCCATCAGTGTCAAACTCGTCAATCATCGCACGTAGCTCCTCTTCGCTCATGTTTTCGCCGAGCTCCCTGGCAACACGCCGCAGATTTCTCAGGCTTATCTTCCCCGATTCGTCGTCATCGAACAACTTGAACGCTTTCAGAATCTCCTCCCGGGGATCTCTGTCCAAAATACGGTCCGTGACTGGAAAATGCGCAGGGCGTTGGCGAAACAAAGGTAGAAAAAGGGGATTAGTTTTCCTAACCTGTTTTTTTTTTTTTTTTACTACTCCCAACAATTTTATTTCCTTGCGACAGTCTTGCTGTAAGGTGTGAACATTCAGTATGATAGTCAAAGCTTTAACTCACCCACTTCAGTGAAGTCTTCAAAGGTTATTTTTCCAGTTCCTTCCCTATCATAATCCTTGAGTATCTTCAATACATCTGCTTTCTTTACATCAAATCCTAATGCTCTCATTGCAACCTTTAACATAAACGAGACACACACACACACACACAGATAAGAGCAGGTATTTATACTCTTTTAATCATCACTACTGTGTATGGCTAAGCAAATAAACTAAGACTACACTCACGTGTATACAGATAACATACTCTGATACCTCAAATACATTTCATAGGGCTTACACAACTTCCGCATATAGTTATCAACAAATGAGCACCACTTGACACTCCGTGAATTTACTTTACCTTTAATTCATGATAATCTATTTCTCGGTCTTTGTCGGTGTCGAAGAGTTCAAATGCCTCTTTTATTTCTTGTTTCTGTTCTTCGGTCAATTCCCTTCTCTTTTTCCTTTTAGTTCTATCCGCAGCAAGTTCAGTCCTGAAAAGGCAGTGGTTAACATTATTTAGTTATTTGACAGGGACAATTACACATTGATCAACGTCACTATTATGTGATGTAAATGTGCAAGATCGCTAATTTCCATCTGTTGTCCCTGGACAGGCTGATGTTAACACATTAATAACAAGCAGACCAGACTAGAAGCCATAGTACAACATTAAAAGCACATAAAAACAGACACACAAATACAGGCGGGCAAATAAGTAGCTAACGTTAGTTAACACAAGAAACTCAGCGAAAGTAAATTAAGGGCTAGCTACCAAGATAGCCAATTTACGGGAAATATTAGCTAACCTAGACAGCTTGCAATGCACGCAAATAAAAGCATCCATGAATAACGTGAGCAAACCGTAAGCTAGTTCGCTGAGAAGCTAGTTAGGCATATAAAAAAATATGACGAGCTAGCTACGACTAATTGTTAGCTATCTCCAGTATAGCTAGATCTAGCTAGGTAGACAAATAGACTAATAGGTACTTAGGTAACGGTAGCTTTACAAAACCTCCTAAGGGAACTTAGATGTCAGTTCTAATAAACCCTGCAGACAAAGCACATTCAAAGGGGAACCACCACAAAACGAAACTAAGGCAAGTGAACCAAATTGTTTCCAAAGTTAGCCTGCTCAACGTTCCCAGACGTCTAGCTACTTAGTTACTGTATCTAGTAGCTACTTAGCTAGCTTACTGCACTCTTAGCAACAGCTGTCACATTCTGCCATCTGATGTTAGATACAAGCGTTAGATAACACGATCAAACTTTATCAACTTTTAAAGTAGCATTGAGTTATTAATCTAATTGTGTACACCTTAATGACAAGCTCATCGTAGTTGATATGCTGCTGTAAGAATGTAAGCGACCAAAAGACAACACAGCTTTCAAATGAATATGCCCAGCTCTGTCTCTAACGCCGCGAAGTCCAAAACAATTCCGTTAAGTCAGTCCTATCGATCCGACTGTGATTGGTTACTAATGGCCACCAGAGGACATTAACGTGCTTGTGATTCGTCGACTGAACAGTCAGTATCCAGTATGGTTGTGTCGTACCTGGTTTTTCCCATAAGACACTGCGGAGCAATGCTGTGTGACCAAACTATGTAGACGAGAAAAAAAAAAAAAAACACATTTTTGGCACTGCTTTAGTGCCGAAGTACCAATATGTATGCACTGTAATAAAAGTTTCCAGTATACTCAGGTAAAATAAAAATAAATTAATGAATAAACAAATAAATAAATACTTGGATCACACAATTTGCGAACACCTGTATTATTCATCCATACCAGCAGTGCACAACAGCATCCCAAAATAAAATTACATTTTAATTCAAGAAAATCAATTAATTTGACATCTTACTTGGAACGCCTCAAATGCATTTTGGTTGTAGTGTTCTCTGGAATGGGGGTGTTGGATAAAAGCAGCTCTTTTGTCACTCTTTGTCAGACTACTGGGAAATCTTGGTCCTGCCCAGTGTGACAGATAGAATAGAATAGAATGACTTTATTTTTCCCAAGGGGGAATTTCAGGTGAATATTTTCAGGTGAAATTCATTTGCATAAATGACATTAAGAATTTAGGTTTACATTAAGATTTTGATGTTACTAATCACTATTGCAAATTAGAAATACCCAACTCATTGGTAAAAGAGGTTCCTAAATGACTAAATTGCTAAATAGAAATACCCAGTTCATAGATAAAAAGTGGCCCCTGTAGCTGTATCAGACAACTGGGGGCAGAGCTCAGTGAATTCCTTGGTTCTGCTCAGTTGCCTGACCAACAGTGACCATGTTTATCTATGATGCTGGTATGGGTCACACCCATTCTGGCAAAAATAAAATCACTATCATGTAGTTTCTGCTGTACTAATAATGGAGACTACAAGGTGCCTGCAATAGCCTAAGGCTTGTCAAGTTTATTCCAGAATACCTATGTAAATGAAATGGGTCTTAATTTGAGGTGATCTATCAGATCACATGGGTATCCAAATTTCTACAATGCAAAAACTCCAGTGTGCTGGGAATCCTCTGATCTCCGCTGTGGTTCTCCCTTTTAAAGGCAGATGGATTACCTTTGATGACTGTAAAATTCAATTTTTGTGTATTACTTCACTAGTCAAATTATGGTCAGATAAACCTTTTGCACAGAAGGCGTTTGGTTCACAGATAGTGATTCTGTTATTGTTGGTGCTGGAGGACTGGAAGAAGGACCAGTAAGAAAGGGAAGAATCCCTGCAAAAATTAGTAAATGTATTAGAGTAAATGTACCAATATTTACATTAAGACGTTTAGAAGATAATTTAATCCAGAGCCATTTATACAATTTACATGTATTAAAATAAATGTAGAGCTTACATTTATTTAAATATCAAATAACGATCTCTGACAAAAATCAAACATAATCAATGAAGCATCAAAATTCATTCAAAATATATTTTATTTATTTTGTCTCTAACTGAACCTGCTAACAGTGTCCATAGGGAAAAGGCACATACAGTACAATAGTAAGTGCACAGGACATTTCAGCCATAAAGAGCATTTAACTCACATGAAATTCAATGTAACATAAGCATGACATAACATTGTGAATGATGCATTTTTCATTTCATAGCCGTCCTCTAAACATAGAATAGAAATTGTTGCATGAACCACAAGGATCTAACCCTGTTACTGTCCAGCTCAGCTCAGTGCAGCAATGGAATGCAAATAAATTAAACTGCGTTTTTCAGAGTAGACTGAAGTATTTAACATCAATACTAATACTGAAAGTATAGACATTTTTCACATGAATAAATTACAGAATAAAGATATCTTACCAATCACAATGTAGTGTGCCGCAAAATTAAAAGAAATATCTAAAATGCAGGTATGCCTCCCATTGTGGCAATTAAGTTTGGATCAGACTAATAAAATTCAATCACAGGCCAAGGGAATGCCCCATTATCTTTGCATAAAATACACTACACATCCAAAAGTATGTGGACACCTTATACCCAACATCTCATCCACAATTATGGGCATTAATATAGAGTTGGTCCACCCTTTGCTGCTATAACAACCTCCACTCTTCTGGGAAGGCTTTATACAGAGATTTGCTTCCATTCAGCCAGAAGGGCATTAGTGAGGTCAGGCACTGATTGGGTGATGAGGCCTGGCTCGCAGTTGGCTTTCCAACTGATCCCAGAGGTGTTGGATGAGGATCAGATCAGGGCTTTGTGCAGGCCAGTCAAGTTCTTGCACATAATTTTTGACAAACCATTACAATATGGACCTCGCTGAGTGCTTGTGGGGCACTGTCATGATGAAACAGGAAAGGGCGTTCCCCAAACTGTTGGGGAAGCTCAGAATAATCTAGAATGTGATTGCATGCTGCAGCAATAAGATTTGCCTTCACTGGAACTAAGGGGCCTAGCCCAAACCATGAAAGACAGCCCCAGACCAAAGGGTGTCCAGATACTTTTGGTCAGATAGTGCATGTAATGCTTTTTTGTCCCCCCAAAACCATGGTCAGAAGGTTTTTGCAACTATACATGGCTATCACAATTGCACTTGGAAATCTTGTTTGCTGGTGCTCGTGGGAAGTCTCTGAACCCCACCCCCACAAAAGTCAGAGTGTACTGCTGTCCTTACGGATGGCTCCACCCTACTGCGCGTCAGTGACCAGGCTGGGCGGGACTTGCAGCTGTGTGGGGTGCGCGGTGGAGTGGTGGCTCACATCCGCTTTCATCAGCACCTCGTAGTAGAGCAGGTAGAACACCGGAGTTACGATGCCCACCACCAGCATGATGGCCACTGCCGTCCACCACCTCATGCCCCAGTCCGCCCCATAATAAGGGTCTTTCCGGCCTGCCGCTCGGCGCTCGGTGTCCCCAGACTGCCGCTGGGGATTCAGCGAAGACACCACCTCGTTTAAGCTGCCCCTGGAGGGGTCTGTGGACTTCACCAGCTGCTCGATGTCCTTGTCCTTCTCCTGCAGGAAGCTGCCCACACTATCTATGGAGGAGGAAGAGGAGGAGGAGGAAGGGGAGCGTGCTGCTGCTTCTGACGATGGCAGGGTCTCGGAGTGGCGCCGTGCACCCTGAGAGGAGCCTGGCTTCAGGGCCGTGGGGCTGTGGGTCTCGGTCAGGACGCTGAACCTCTTCACCGGGATCTTAATGGTCCTCAGTGCAAAGAAGTCCTGCTCAGTCAAGAGGTTGTTTGCTCTCTTTATGTCTGCTACCTGTGTGACACACAACGGCACTTCACTCTTAAACCACTATCGTCTATATGCAACACTGCAAGAATTAACTATGAGGTTTAGCATCTCTTAAATGTTTACATTAATACTTTACAGAGGATACCAACTTACAACCACTGGTAATAGATGATGTGGGAGGGGGGGAAGTAAACTACTATGGGTTTTCAGCAGATAGCAGTGTTCCCAAAAAGGTTGCCCTTTCATCATGAGGGGAACACAGAGGGAAATATATTTTTATTATAGGGAAAAAACGATGTATTTGTTCAACCAAAAAAAAAAAGAACAGAAAGAATAGGAAACGTGATGTCCAAAGGAACAGGTAGACAAAGCATACAAGGGAAGGGCTGAGTGCGCGCATTTATTCAGAAAGACAAGTGCTTACGTCTCTCCCGTGGTATTCAAATTGACATCACAATCAAGGTATCCAGTATGATGTTAAATACTCTCGAAACAACTGACCTACTAGGCTACGTCAAATACACATTTCGCGTTTAATTAACGAAAGTGCTTGACCTACCGAGCAGAAGTATTGGAGAGAAATGGCGTTTAAAGTGTCTCCCTCTTGTATGTCCCTGACCAGGTAAACGATATCGTCGAGCCTGTCTCTAGAGGCACTTCTCCTCGGTCTGTCTCTTCCTCTTGACCGCAGTTCGTAGCAGTCGCTGTCCTCTTCAGAACACTCATTTTCAGAGATTACATTGTTCCCAAACACGTATGTGTGTCCGCTTTTTGTAGGCTGTGCCGTTGTGGCAGGCTGGAAACCACGCTGCTGGTTTCTTCCTGTCATCTTCCACTTTTCAGATTAAAAAAAAAAAGATTAAGAAAGTTATTTTTAATAGAGGCCATTTTAGAAAACATGTGAATCTCGGCTGACTTGCAAAAGTTTACGTTCTCACCTTGTTCTAACCCCAAACTAGCTATAGGTTAGCCCAGCTTATTTCATGTTCATTTTATAGGGTGGACTTCAGGCTGACAAAAGGGCAGAAGAGAATGTTTCATTAGCTAACAACAATTCTTAATAATATCGCTAAATTAGAGAATTCCAGTGCTAGAGCCTTAACCAGGTAGCTAGCCTGGAGTTACTGGATTTAGCTCGATATCGATACGTAAAATTCCAGGCTCATCGTGGATATCTAGTCACAACGAATAGTGAAACAAATTGGCGATTATCTGCGTGGTAGGATAGCAAGCTAGATAGTATCCATTTATAATTAAAAATAATTCAGTTGCAACTCAGATACTGTACAACTATCGAGTGACAAACATTAACGAAGTTAACTCAAAACTAAAAATATGCTAGCTAACCTTAGCTAGCCAGTACCTGTATCGGGATACTGACTAGACTAATGTTAGTCCAGCTAGAGCGCTATCTTTCAAACTGCGAATCCAAGAAGTTTCGATATCAATATCCGGAAGACGCAACATAAACGATGACTGACTGTATTGCGAAGGTGCTTGTGATCTTTAATAAATACGTTCGGAACTGTAATTTACCTTCAGTACATTATCAAATGCTTCATTTCTTCGTCTTCCTCCGCTCCCTTCACAGATTTGTTTAGCGACGCCACGTCTGCAACTGTCCTGACGTAATGACGCACATTTTTCGAGACAGACAGAGGTGCGACCAATGGGTGCGACAGACCGATCACGATTTAACGACAAATTGAAGCACGCTGGAATGTTTTTTTTTTCTCTGGATTAGCTGAACTTCTTGTGGAGAAGATAATAACGTTTTCTTAATATTATTATCAGGCTCTGGATTTTTAAATTACAATACGATTTTAGGTATTTTCCACCAGGTACAATATTTGGTCTTGCTTACATCCCTATGTGAAGGAGAGAAGAAACTGTCAACGTGTGAGGATTCCTAGTCGTTCTGTTCATGGCCACAAGGTGGAAGGAGTGTATCGTTTTTGAAATATCTGTACTGTCCAACCCAAAATGTTGATCACAGAAACGATTATTTTGAGCTTACTGAGAAGACTTCTGAGTGGTTGGAAACTATTTAATGAGTAGCCTATACGACAATGCAGCTGAATTCTCATTAATTCAATGTTTATTGCCTGCTGGTGAGGGATAGACAAGAGTTCCTTATCTCCCTGGATGCAGGAAGTCATCCCCATTTTCCTTTTGGACCACAGTTCAAAGGAACGCACAGGTTCACCTGCTTCACCAGTGAAATGACTCTACATAACTTGGGTGGTAATGTGCATCACTAAGCAAGTCGCTGTGACTAAGATTGTCTACTAATTGAAAGTGAAGTATTGAATAGTGAACATTCTGCCTACTTCCATCCTCTGTGTCTAAAAGCAAAGGAATTTGTGAAATATGTAACACGTGTACCACTTCAGTACATACACTGATGTTTATTAGCCTTATCTGCTTGTTTGAGTTTGAGGGTGATGCGGAACTACAAAAAATATGTTGAATATTGACAGACCATGGTAATGTTTTGTTAAAATATGATAAAGTAGAGCCAGGCTGACACTATGACGTGTGAGATTGTCATGTGGTCAGCGGCAGAAAACACTAGTGAAGCAGCAGGTTTCTTCCCAGGTGGTCTCTGCACACTGCCTCTTCCTGCCTCTGGATTGGCTATTAGCTATTCCTGAGACCTTAGCATAAGCATTACTTATCTACCTCTGTTCTCTGCCTCTATAATCAATCCCCCAGAAATGTAAAGTAAATAATCTCTTTTAAAAAAAAATCAGATTCTTCAATTCGTAAATCTATTATCGCACTTTGCCAATGTTCAGTTTTACATCTTTGACCACTGTCCACCACTGCAAACTCTTGGATATTAATGAATTAATGTCTGATCTTAAACAGGTGTCAGGTCACACACAAATTGCTTTAAGCTCTATTGCACATCCGTTAGAACAATCCATACACCACGTCACAGACATTGGTTTTTTCACAGATGCTTGACGTACAAACTAAGCCTTAGGGAGATACACTGGTTTGTGTGTGAAAAACAACTGTGAAAGTTTCAATGAAAATGGCAGTGGCCTGTGTGCTAAAAAGGAGAGTTCACAGATTTCAAAGAGGAGTAAAGATGATGGTGCTGACACGGCTTTGATGAAGAGCGGAACCAGCTGCCTGCCACTTTCTGCAGCAGCTCTGAGATCTGTGTTCCCGATGATCTCCGTTGTCTGCATGCTTCTCAAACCACCGGCCATGCGGTCCGTGGCACAGCATGGTTCTAAAAAAGGATGGATTTTCCTCTCCTCTCCTCCTCTGACTACTGCCGGCTCTCCATGTCTGCTTGATCTCCTGCTCACCAGCCCGACCTGAAAACGTACCTGTGCCCTTTGATGTGAGAGATGAAAAGAGAATGCATGAGGCACCAAGCTGACACGCTGAATCCTGCAGTGCATCTCATTGGATTTGTCTGCGGGCTGGCACCAGAGCTATTTTGTGTGTCCTCATCTCTACTGGCTTGAAAGTTGAGATGGTGGCGTTTGTTCTCGGTGGGGTCCTGACCTTTGTGGTGTAGGCGGGGAAGCCTCTGAAATTACTCAAAGAATTGATACACTGACATCCACCCATTAGCTGTACCTGCTTATCCTGGGCAGGGTCGTGGGGGGTGCTGGAGCCATCGTGCTTTGGGACAAAGGTAGGACCTGCTGGACAGGCCGCCAATCTATCGCAGGGCGCACACACCATTCACTCACACACTCATACCTATGGGTAATTTAGAGTCTCCAATTAGCCTACCTGCTTGTCTTTGGACTGTGGGAGGAAACCGGAGTACCCGGAGGAAACCTACATGGACACGGGGAGAATATAAACTCCACACAGAAAGGCCCAGGCCGGATTCAAACACAAAATCATCTTGCTGTGAGGCGACAGTGTTACCTCACTGACATTTTCTTAAGCATAATTTGTTCTGCACGCCTTTTCCCATGGTTCTGTAGGTAGGACCTCCAATTGGAAGCCTTGAGAGAGTCAGAATAGGCTGGTGGTAGACCGGTGTTTCAGCACAGACTCGGTTTGTTGGGGGTGTGGCCTTCCATTTTACATTTACCTTTTCGACATTTAGAAGACACTCTTGTCCAGAGTAACTCACACTGATTACATTCTTTTTTCCCACCAGAGACTGGAGTAGACACCAGTTACTGTTTCATCCACAAATGCCTCTGTTAGACAGCACAGCAGCCTTATTTTCTTGTCTTTTATAAAGATTGATGCTGGTGATGTGTTTGTGGAGCCTAATTAGTAGGTCCTGAGATATTATTTACAATTACCTTCAAAGACAGGCCTGATCTGGGTTTCTACTCTGCTCTGCAACTGACAATAAGAGAGACTCATGGTAGTCTGTGACAATTTGCTCTTAGTCATAATCCTTCCAAGTTAAGATAGAGCCTCTTATACTCTTGAAAGACTTAAGCTGACACCATGACAAGGAATCTGACACACAGCAGCGGGCACCCCATCATTGGAACATGCTACATCTCTACCACTAAGACAAAGGACTGGAGTGACACCTGTAGCCAAGATAACAATCAGAATGAATACAAACTGATCAGCAGGGGAACAGACATACAAAGAAGTACAGTAGTTCAAAGAGTCCCTGGTTCTTATACACCTCAGGCATGCACACAGCTGGCATCAACTCCCCGTATCTCCCTCCAAGAGTGGGCTGGAGCCATTTATTGATCATCTGTGATATCTGGGGCTGCTAGGATGTCTAGAATTACAGAGGTGCTGAACCCTGTGAGTGGTAATAATTTTGCCTGATGAAAATGAAACTGAAAATGTTGACGCGAGGCAGGCTGTGCATGTCTACGTCCTAGTTCTAATTTTGACTGTGGAAATATATGAATTTTTGGTTTGTTGTCAGTTGGCATGGGTGCATTTCTCACTGTCGCTTCCAGTGATGGTCTCGAAGTCAAAGTGGCGTGTTTAAATTAACTAAGGCAATAGCCTGATAAAAAATGAGAAAGTCTCAAACACTAAAATAAGACTGTCCTTTAGTTGCTAATTTGGGCCAAATCACAGAATCCCAGTTCAAGCACCTTAATGACGTAACCCTAATATGCTGCCTCAAAAGAAACGCTACCCAACCATATTTCCAGTGCAGCCGAGTGACTGGATCCTGGATCCTGTTCCCCACATTGGACATAGAGACTGCAGCTCCAGATCCTTCCGCTGCTCTGCTACAAGTGCCATAGCAACAGAAAATGGGATAGGCAGCAATACATCTAAAAAAACCCAGATTATCGGAAAGGGAACATTTTGATGAAGATTAATTTGGCGTCTGACTCGATGGGAACTCCAGCGGGGGTGGCCACTTGCTGTAAATCTCTGGCGTGTGGGCTGGGGTTGGCAGAAAGCGAAGCACCAGAGCTGCAAACATCAGACGGTCTCATCCAAATAATCCATCAGTCTCAGTCTATTGTATAAATTAAGGATGCTGCCTCACACGCAGCTCTGTGCATCTTTGGAATATACACACAATGTTTCTTTTCTTTTTTTACTTTCTTCCCATAAACGATTTCTAAACTCGATCCTGTGGGAGGGTTGTTTGGTCTTAGCCTAATTTGTTTTGTCATGGTGGGATGATGGAGTGAATAAGCATTTTCATGAGGATCAGAGTGTGTGCTCCCTCCCCCATAAAAATGTCAGTTTGTGTCCTCATCTGTCACAATCCTCTATCTGGCTAACAGCATCAAATCACCAAGTTTCATTCACATACTCCTGGGAGGCTTTAATGATGCTGTGCCAAGGCAGTATGATGTCAAAGGCCAGCCCACTAATTCAAGTCACATGACGTGGCAGCGACCTGCATGACACTAACTTAAAGGGCACAATGTGGTCAGCTTAAAGTATATGAAGTTACACAATCTGTGGCTGGGGCAAAAGCCAGTTTGTTTAAACATCTGGCTGTAAACAAGACAATCTGACGAATGTATTGGTCACTCAGTTGTGTAATAGTTGTGGGAATGATGCTTTATCTGCGCCCACGTAGTGGGCAATGTCCCAGAAAGCTGTGGGACGTGTAGAACGTAGCACTAGGCACGTGTGTGTGTGCACGTACCGTACAATATCTCAAGGTGCCAGGGCAACAATGTAGGCTGGTGAAGAAGAGAAATACCCATGCACAGCATTGAATGCTCCTAAGAAAGCTTAATGGAAACACTACGGCCTGGCAAGATTTTCATCACACATATGTTATTTATTAGCGAAACACCAGACAATTTCAATTCATTTAATAACCGAAGGCCAAAACATATTGATGTACTGCGACTGTACAGAAGGTGGCAGTGTTGACTGTCTCTGAGACATCGATTGTTGGAGACCAATGGTCAAAACTGCCTCTCTCCTTTCTCGTGTTTTGAGATTTCTTCAGTGGTCCTCATGGGATGCTACTCCTCCAGTGCCAATGAGGTCATCTATGGAAAACACTTAAAAGTGTCACATTCTGCATTCTCTGCGCAAACTACAGAGAGCATCTGAAACGGACCTAAATACATCCATAGCCACAATGATCTCCAGTCCTTTTCAAATGTATGTGTTAATACTATAATTGTTCATCACACATATGATGCATGTTTACTGTCATTTCTGGCGATCATTTGAAATGTTTAGCCAGCCTCAACATCTATTAAACAGTTCTCTGGGTTTAATTTGCAAATAGTCTTTAACTATTTCCTATTTTGACTTCCAGGTTGACATGTTAAAAGATGAGAGTAAACTGAAATATTGAGGCTTTTCATGGAAAAAATCCCAGGGACCCTTGAGACAGGGGCAGGAGCAAGAACAGTGGTCATTTGTGGTACCTTGCTTTGTCCTGTGTTCAACTCCAGTTTCTCTCTGAGAGCAATCGGTCTTTATCAACTTGTCATTTATTGCCTGTATCCGAACATCAAATATTGTGTAAATTGTATTCTTTTTCTCAGACATTTGCTGCAAAAGACATTCAAGGCTTAATTTGAGAAATTTACCTTATCCCTGGTCAGGTATTCTTTTGCAAGCCTTCTGTACAAATCTATTGAATCATATTAAATGTTTTCTTAGCCGTCTTTGCACTGCACTATAGCTATGCTGTGGGAAATCTAATGCTTTCTTGGAGCTTCTCTTTATCAAAATCACAGAAAAAAGTGCAGGATATTTATGAACCAGTGCTGCCACAAGTTAGATTTTGCTTAATTGTGTGTTGAAGAGTTCACAGTTCACTGAGATTTGTACCTATATATTACCTATGAACATATATATATATATATATATATATATATATGGATCTATATTAAGTCATTAATCTGCTGTGAGTGGATTAATTGCAAAAGTTGCCTTGATAACTGGAAAGAAGTTTGGATTTTAAATGTGATCAAGACAAAAGCATCAGTTGATTTTAGTCAATGAGCTTGCTCTGAAACGTTAGTTATTTTATTGAATTAAATATGAAATCATTTAGTATGTACTTATTTTTAACAATTCTCCATTGAAGCATACCACATGTTTCATATACTGATATTGTTTTTATCTTTTTAGCAGGGACCATTATCATAGCACTTCAAGAAAAGCCAAGGGAATGCCAACAAATTTGGGTAATGTCACCTAAAGGGATTTGCTCCCTTACCTGACAACAAAGAAATCTGTAGCCCTCCATTCCCATAAAATGAGGGGGGATGTGATTGTTAAATTGGTGAAAGAGAAATGTGGCTAGTTAGATGGCACGATGGAAAGCTCATCTGCTATGGCTATGAATTTTAATGGGGTCCCTCCTCGCTCTGGGGATTTTCCACTGATGTTGCTCATAGAGGAGATATAACGCAAACAGGAGCCCTCACGTAGCCCGGGTCCACATCCAGCTCTTATCCAAGACCACTTGGAGTGGAAATTTCCAGAACTTTGAATACGTGCCATGTACAGTACGTTTTGGCGAGCATTTGCGGTATGGAGGTCTGCCTTCTGAACCCATGGTCTACAACTTGTCCAATTTCATTATGAAATGCATCTTCACCTATGAGAGACAGAAAATGTGAAAATGACATAAAAGTTGTGCTTTTAGCAACAGCACACAGTATGCTTCACACTGAATGTGCCGGTGTACAGTATGAACTTTTATATGTGACTGTAAGTGTTGATGGAGCCGGAAAGACAGGGAAATTCCAGTGGGAATGCCATTGATTTCTTCCATACTTTCTGAAATGCTGCTTTGTCGAAACAGTACTGCACTCTCCGTGGTTTAATGTGGTGACAGACCACACACTCATAATGCCACCTTCTATTACCAAGTGGAGGCCATGGATGAATGAGGTAGACTCATTTCAAGGGCCTGGATGTCTGAATTATGGGAATTTCCAGGGTTTCTTTTTTTAAAAAGCCCAGTGATGGTACTCTTGCCAGGTTTACGCGAATGTTGCCAGACCAGCCCCCTGTCCGTAAGAGTGCGGCCATCTCTGAGTCACCGTATCCTGTTACGCTGCCAACAGCTAACTTCCTCCTCTGTGTCCGCTGGCCTTGCGCTGGCCAGCTCGGGCTTCATCACAGAGCAGGCAGGAAAGATCTGGTCTGGATAAGAGACCCTTTAATTACACTCTCACCTGCTGGGAAAATTTGTGTTTTTTCCATTTTGGCCTTGTCATTGTCCCTACGGTATATATTTTAAAAATAGCTTCCTCTCCTCTATAGCCTACACATACCCCCATTTAAGATTTTCATTGTAGTGTGCTAAAATAAAGGACAGATAAAAGAAAGAAAGAAAGAAAGAAATCCACTACTGAATTGAAAGAAAAAACACTACATTTATTCAGATATTCATTCTTTGAAGGATCTTCACGTACTTGGATTTTATTTTAAAGAGTGGCATAAAGAGCTGAAGAAGCCAGCGTTGGGTTCTTATGATTTATGTGGAGTCTGTGTTCTGCATGTTGGCTTCTCCGATGGCTTTTCAGGCCTAATCCATTGAAACAGGGCCCCCAATTGGGGTCCAGGTGGTCTGTATGGAATTTTGGACACAAACTCTGATTTAGAGGGAAACTGTGCTGCTCCACAACCACATTACAGCTCTGCCAGCCAAAGACCTGCTGAACAAACCAAATCTGGTTAGCATTTCCCCTCTCGCCTCTAGCCTACGCACGTACAACCACCGTGCGTGTGCTGTTTGCAGTACACATGAATTGATGTTATGCATCATTTTTGATTTGTCTCAAGACATACGGCCTTCAGTTTCCTTCCTCCAACTGGTTTATTTAATTCCTGATATGTCTCCTGCCACCTCTGTACGACGGAAAGGAATATTTCATGTGAAATTTGAACACATCTGATACTGTAGACGTATGTAGAAAATAAAGGGATAGTCTTTACTTATTCTGAAAGCTGCACATTTTCCCCAACAATAAAGCAGTGAAAATCATTATTTTCGATGGACCTTTGCTGGTGAAAAAAATGGATCTTAAACACAAAGAAAGAAAAGCGTAAACCAACAAAACCCTTATTTGCATCATTAGCACTGGCTTTTCAGTCACTTCCTGTAGATCTGGTACAAGTACGTCTTGCATGCTGCCTCCTCCTGTTCCAATCTGTATTGGATTAATATGGCACACAGTATCCATCCAGTGTGGGAGATGATGCATTTGTTAGAATGTAAATCAATGACAGTATCACCCCATAATAAATGTCAGTGGCCTTTAATACTTGACTTTGTGGCCATCATGCTCATCATCGGTCCTGTTATTCCCCCCGAAGGTCAGGCTTGCAGATGTTTTCGCCGTTTATCACTCTCTTATCTAAGAACACTCCACAGTCAGCTTTAAATCCTGGGTTGATAACCATCTGTTCAGACGGCACCTTCAACAGGATCCTCCTGCCAGAAGTGGACAAGTATGAAATTGAATGATTAAAATCTGCAGCAGGGAGAAAATGCATGAGTTTGACGTTGATGGTGTCAGTCTGGCCCTCAAAGAATGTTACTAAAACACAGCTCTAACGCTGGAAAAATGCAATCACTTTTTTTTTTTCTAGGGTGTTTTCTATACATGGTGGGTAGCAACAGTAGCTAGCTAGTTAGCAGTTGGTTTTAGACCTCTGTTTTCAAGACAAAACCAAGAACTCAGTGGATTTTAAGTTAATTGCATCATTTGAAGTTGCTGTCTGGTATTTTGAGCATGAACATGACAAAATGTCTTCTGGTACATGTATATTAAAACAACTGCATGTGTTTTGTGGTGAGATATATTTACGATTGCAAAGTGAATTTATTGTACTCCCTTTTTCAAGGGTATTTATTCTCTATCTACCCTGGCCAGCACAGAATTTGTGGTTAACGTGTGAATGCAGCCTAACTTTGTAAAGCTACTCTTTCTTGTAATGCAACCCTTTCAAATCTCCACAGAGGTGCCAGCAGCAGAGCTCTTCAAAACAGGACAACTGAAAATCGCACACAGTGGAAATTTACCCTGGCCTCAGCCATGGCTCTGTGTGTCAACCACATTAATGTTCATCATACAAGCGGCAATAAAGCACATTTGCCCAGTGCAATCAGCAAGTGACGGCAATAAATTATTTTCAGGGGGGCGCACTTTGGTTCTGTTGCAGAATGCAAGGTAAAAGTACCCAGAATGCATCTGCATCATTTTTCAGAGTAAGATGCTCCTGTGTTTTGTAGACCTGTTGTAAAAATATATAAATTACAATAACATTATCAGTAACCTACTGATTCTGTTACAACGTGAGTTCCCGTGTCATTTGAAAGACCATTCAGCTCTGTACTTTCATAACAAACTTTACTCCAAGCAAATTTGCATCTACAGAACATGTTTTTCAATGCTCCATCAGGTATTTCATTTTTATATTCATTTGGGTGTTGTCATCTGTGATCTGATGATATTGGATCATTTATTTTACTACTGTTTATGTGCTCTTTCTGTAGTTCATGGGCTTGTTTTCCCTCTCATGTCTAATTTTGTGCCCCCTCTTTTGTTATAATGATCTTAGGTGAAAACTGGAAATAAATAAACAAACAAATAAACATAGGCTCCACTAACAATGGAAGTGATCACTGTGCATGAACACTAATGTCTTCTTTTAAGACACATTTACTTAACTTTAAGTCAGTCCTAACATAACAGGACTCTGTGTTGAAGTGCCTCAAGAATTAATGGACAGAAAGAAGCGTTACATAATCACCATGGTACTTTTCTATTGTCAAGTGGCATGCACAATTTGAGATGTAATGTAAGGTATGCTGGCACTGTTCACTTCATCTGTAACCAGACTGTGTAGGGACTCTATCGCATACTTTATCACATGCCCTCTTTAAATTCTATAGTTAAACATTTTAGCACATGACTCTCATCTAGTCCTCACCAAGTTCTGCCAGTAGATAAATATAACTTTGTGTGACTCATTTCATATAACCGGTTTTACTGTAATTATTTATTCAACCAGTGTATGCATTTCTTATAGTTTTTTCCCCACTTTCTTCGCTCCTATTTTGAATGTACAACTATGGCTTTTGCATGACTGCGGTACAGCTGTACTAATGTCAAAAGCCTTCTACCTGAAGTGTATGCTCTCCACTGAGCCCTAGCTGTTTCACACTCTACAGGCTGCACCAGCAGACCCAGAGAAGTTTCAGGGTGCCCCCATCCACCTGGATTTTCCCATTGGCTAGTATCCCACTCAGATGACAACTGTGAGTCTGGACTCCACTGGGAAGAGACTATGCTTTTTTAACCCGAGGAGCCATAGTTTATGTAAACCCCTGAAGACACAGAGCCAGCTGTGTTCCACACAAGTGGCAGTCTTGTGGATTCTCTGTCATGTTCAACTGCACACAAAGCCCAGTTTTGAACCACAACCAGGGAACCAGCATTCACTAATGGCGTTGCTATCAAATATCATCGGTTGTTTGCATTAAAACAAAGGTATACTTGTGCTTGTTTGTAAATTAAATAAGGTTGAATGAATTTAGACTTAACCTTCACAGGATGAACAATGTCACTCGCGCTGATAATCACACCAGCCCTTTCCAACTTTCCGAACCCATTGTTTGTTCAGGTTTCCCAGCAGCTGGATTTCCTGGAAGAAGTAATCTAAAGCCACTTCTCTCAACTATTGTGTCCTGTTGAATCAGTGTCCATGAGAGCCGCAGTACCACAGTGGATGTTTGTAAGGTAAGTTAAAGTTCTGGTCGTCACCTCAAGGACACAGACAACTGCAAGTACCTTTCCTTTTTTTTGCTTTTCAGACACGACCCCTTCTGTTGGCATGTGTATGCAATCCCAGTCCAGTCCAAAAGTTCTGACATACCTTAAATTGAATTGTTCCTCTTAATGTGCATCTTTTTTGTAAGGCATTATGCTTACGAAAGGAATTTAATATACCCTTTTTTTTCAAATGGAAGTAATCATGAACTGATGTGACACCACTAGGTAATGGTGGAATTGTGCAGCTCCTTGACTATTTTATTTATTTAGCCTTTATTTTACCAGACAGGCCAACTGAGATTAGAATCTTATTTGCAATGATGGCCCGACTTCACTGCAGAGGTGGAAAATCCAGGCTCAGAAAGTGAGTTTTGTTCCAATCACCTGGATTTGCTAATTAGCAAAATTCCTCAGGTAGGAGGGAGAACTAATTAGTGAAATCAGCTGGCTGAGTTAATGGGTGGAAGAAACACATCGTCCTTTCTGACCCCTGGACTTCCCGCCAGTGTTTCACTTTCGATGAGAGCGCGGGTTTGCGGGGGTGCCCTGCTGCCTCGGGAGGGTCATGTTTCATATCTCCCTGTCACCCCGCTCTGCTTGCGGGAAAGAGATACCGCCTCTCACACCGCGGCTCTGAGCGCGGCTGAAACAATGGGCTGTTCTCTCCTGCCCAGCTGATGTAATGCTCCGCTGAGCGAGGTAGAGAGCTAGGGCTGTATGTGAGGGAGAAAATATTGGCATGGCAAATTATGACAGTTTGCTAGCTCAGGTTAAGTATTTTCTTAGGCTTAATTAGCATCCTTAATATACAAATCCATAGTATCCATTGAGTGGCTTCTGGTCTGGTTGAAGCATGCAAACTAGCAAGAGGTTTTGTAGTTATACAAAAACCCATTAGCTACTAAAAGTCATGTGGCTCAGTGATGTAAACCAAATATGATTTGTAGATTGTTGATAGATCAGATATTTTGTAAAATGAATATAATATGAAGGCTCCCAAGGTTTTATGCTAACATGTGAACATCTGGCAACTAACATCTGACATATATGACAGCAATATATTGGCACAATTTCATGTTTTACAGTTAATGAATGTGTTGAAAACTGTGTATGCCCAGCATATATGGCAAAGCAATCAAATTTCACCCTGAAATAATGCCAGCACTCCATTTAAAAAACTATTTAAAAAGGAACTTTACATATTACCTATTAGATCCTAACCCTATGAGGAACTTTATGTCTCCTAGTTACCATTACATGGCACCCACAAGCCATTTTGTGGGAAAATAGTGGTGGTGCATTTATCTCTAAGCTTATTGATTTTTTAATTTACTCAGAAGTTCATAATTTTCTTCCAAGATTCCCAGACAGGACTTACTTCCACCCTGTGCCCTGTTCAATTAGCCTGGCTCTCTGGTGGATTTCAGTTGTCAGCATGTGGATTTATCATGCTGAATCTTTAATGCTCTCAGATGTTACCACGATACAGACACATTCTGTCTCTGCCTCTTACTCTCTATAGATAGGCTATTCATGTTTCTATGACGGTTTTGGTTTATCAGCACAGTTAAGAATAAGGAGGGGATTTGTGCAGTGTCCATTGTAACCCTCAAGTGTCATGGGTCTGGGGTGCAGTTCTGTTTTTGGCCTCCCGGCCTGATTATTTGCTCATTGGATGCATCTGTTTCCAATTATTCCTCCCTATGCCGTGATTTCTGCCACCTGCGTCCTGCAAGGCTATTTAAGACGCTGTCTGAGTTTCAGTCCTTGCTCCAGTGTCTACTTATGTTCACATTGAGCCAGTAAGGTATTTAGAGCCTGTTTAAAAGCCTCCTATTTTCTCGCATCTCAAGAAGCGTTTCCCCCTTAGAAGGTTTGTATTTCGGTCTGTGTTTCTGGGCTTCGTGCCGGCAGACCGTTAGGGCTTTACCTTTTCTTTTCTTTTCCTAAGCTGTGTATTAGGTTCTTGGTTTCTCAGTGTTCGACCCCAAGTTTTCCTTTCTTTTTGTTTCGGGTCTGAGCTGCGACTCAGTGTTTTCTTTGTTTTTTGCCCTTGTTTTTACAGGGCTGTTTTCGGTTTGGCTGTTTAAGGCTTGACAGGGAGTTTGAGTTCACTCCTGTCATTCTGTTATTTTTTTCCCTTCCTCGTTTCCTCTAGCCTCTGTAGCTTATCACCTCGGTGATAAGCTTTTCGAGTCCCTGTACAGTTGTGTGTGGTCCTCCGACACTCCCCCCTCGCTCACATCAAGACAAAAAAGTTGTGGTAACATGACTCGGCCCACTGAGAATGCACATACCTGGGATCAAAACCGGAACAGGTATTCATGATTCTGAACTGTGTGTGTGTGTGTGTGTGTGTGTGTGTGTGTACAGGCCCAACTGATGTTTTCTCCTTGAGAAAAGCAAGTGTGTTGTCTCCTGACTGACCATGCAATGAAAGGCTATATTTATCTGTTGGCTTTACAGTGAAATGGAGCATCCGTATTGGAAGTTGACCGCAGGGTGAAGGGTTGTGTCTGTGGCTCATGGTGTGCAGTGCAGTTCTGTCTGTTGTATGACTGTGCTAAAGGGCGCTGCAGTTTCGCTGACCTCGTCCCTCAGGCCTGCGCTGGCCCTGTGGGGTCAGCAGTAGGATGGGTGCCCCTGACTCATGCTTCAGGGGAGCGCAGGGGCCGATCTGGGCCCCTGGTCAAACAAAAATGTGACTCATGGGCTCAAGCACCAAGGGAAACGGGCAAGCCTGACTTGTGTGAGCTGGCAGGGTGCCACAAACAGGGAGAATCTACTCATTGAAATTAATTTCTAGCAAGACCTTCAATGGCTATTACATTGGGACTGCTATTTTTTTCCCTCTTAAAGATGTCCTTCAGTGTTAATACCAAAATGTGTGTCTGACATCTAAACCTGCATGATCAAAACTTTTATTGTTGAAAATGTCTATAATGAAACATAATAAAGAATATTTAATGATTAACAGGCCATTTAGTCCACCAACGCTCATCGTTTGAGTGGAAAAGACAACTCTTCAGGGCAGAGAGGGAAGTTCGCTGTTGCTCTGTGCTGTGCAAATATTTAGCATGGTTTGTTAGTGTCACTGCGACCACATGTTTGTGTACTTTTTCTGTATTGCTGTTTCACTGTTTTAAGGTCAATAGCGATTGACAGGTGGGGACTCGGGCTTGGTCAGACCGCATTCCCTGGCCTTTACTCTCCATTTAAATACCGTACTCTGCAAACAGCAATAAGAAACTACGCCGATCTCTGGGTCAGAAACAGGCCATCATTATTTACCGATGATGAGCTCCACATCAGCGGTCTAGGGACAAACTCTCACTTGCTTTCTCATTCAGGGTAGTGATGATACTTAGCAGCAGTCATCTCTGCCATTGTCAAATGACCAATTAATTGTAAAGATAATTAAATGAACTATAATAAAACCAAATAATATTTCTACATTTAAAAAAAAAAAAAAATCGGACCACTCCTACGCTAAAAGATACCGTGTGTTTTGACCCTAATACAATATCTTTTTCCGCATGCCAGTACGGCTGTCTCTCCATTACTTTTCAGTTTCAGCACCCTCAATTGACCCCTGAACCTCCAGGAAAAACGGGTTTCTATTTTTGGGATGAGATGGAACTCATCCCAAGTCAGCCTCTCCAAATCTCGTGAATGGAGAACTGGAAAGGGAGTCAGGGCAGAGCAATCATTAACCTGACCCAGCTTTGTGTCGTCGTTCTGAAATCCGCTGTCTCTCCTGACGGGTCCGGTGCGGATGACGGTGCTACTCTTTGGGCTTCGCCAGAGTTATCTTGCCATTAACTAACATTTCTAATGTTCCCACATGTAGATCATCATGCTACATGGGATTGTGCTGCCGTGTGGTTGCATTTTCCTTTTTATACTGCAGCGATGCTCCTAGTTTTGGTCCTGGTCCTGGAGGGCCATAGGGTCTGCTGGTTTTCTTTAAGATCAGCGACCAATTCAGACCCAAGAAACCAGGTGACCTGAGTTAACAGTGTAATCAACTGCTTTGACTGATCAACTTCTGTGCTACTCAAGTGCCGAGTAACAACGGAAGCCAGTAGACCCTGCGGCTCTCCAGGACCAGGCGTGAGGACTTCTGGATCAAAGCCATGCTTTTTGCAGCATTTAAACTTCCATCCATCTTTGCTTTCCAACATGACTCCCTCCATATTAGATCAACTAATTGTTTTGATAAATGTCTCAATTATAAACTCAGATGTACAATTAGTCACTTGACTGTGCCATTGTAGTGGCTGTGGGGAGCCCTGGAAGATAACCATTGAAATACAAGTTTAAATCTCTGCAGACCACATGATAAAGGCAAACTGATGGCCCTAGTTATAAGCATGATAGGCACAGAAGCATGGTTCTGGCCTCAGTTCCAAGAGAACAGACTGTATAGTCATTTGCTTGAAAGCATTGAGCGCCTTTTTGTATCAATAAACCTCATTCTATCTATGATGAGGACTCTGTCGCTTCATCATACTCTAGTCATAATCAGACCTACACAGGATTCAGGGTTGATATACTAAAATAACATGCCCTAATCAGAAAATGAAATTACGGATTCAAAGAGAATGGCATACAGAAATTGCGGTATGCTGCAGTGTTACAATATACGCAAGGGACCGTTTGAATAAAAAGGGGAAGTAAACAGGAAGTTTGAATTGGGCTGACCGGAATAACAGGAGAGTACTGGGTTTCCGCAATAGACAGGATTCTCAGAAGCAGACGGGAAGAGGAATATGCAAGAAGTTCATAATTATAACTGCTCTTGGTTTTATTTTAGGCCCATTGTCACTGCTGGGGGCAGGCCCTACCTTTCCTGTCATGTGCATGTGTTTATATCCTCTCTTTCTCTCTTTTTTTGCTAAACTGACAACCTAACAGAGTCAGTGCCAGACCTGGAGTTACCTTGCCAACAGACTAAATGGCAAGGCCATCTGTGTCCATAAATTATAAACACAGAAATGACACAGAGAAGCACTGGTTTTGCTATCATCAAGGTAGACAATGCTCAGTAGCATCTCTCACATCTCCATCTCTCTGATATTAAAACAAATTGAACATCAATCATGCTGTACGATTAGTCATCATATGTTGTAGCTAATATGCTAGTTACATTGCTAAATGCTGGCTGAACTCATGCCCTCACTTCAGATAAGGCATTATACTGAAACATATCCATGTTAATAAATGCTTATACAGTGCATATTGCTGTAAAACAATGTTAATCATTAATATGATTATATCCGCATCATCTAACATGTATGCTTTAATTTGAAACATTAATTTTTGCCTTTCCCATGGGTACACTTGTAGCTTTTGCTGTACTTTTTTCTGGAGCCTTAGGGTCATAGCCTTTGGCTTATTAATCATCACACAACTCCAGACACATTACATTGCAGACCTTACCAAAAGGCATTCCCTGATTTGCTGATGAAGCTCTGTTATCCCAATGTAACCTCTTCAGGAATACAGTACATGTCAGCCAAGCTGTACCACCATGCTCGTTTAACCTGGGGAGTCACTGCTTAGGAATTCCCCATTGCTCTCATTTTGTTAGTAACACAATCTGGCCTGTAGGGGTCACCCTCAGCACATGGCCAAGACATTCCCTGACAGGCTGTGAAGTGGCAAATAAATACTTCCAGTATTTATGTATAACATTTACTTCCTGATTTGACTTCATATAGTTTTTTTTTTTTAAGTATTTACAACAAATCATAAAGCCTTTGCACATATTAAGTTTCATCGACAAACATAACTACTTATGATATGTACAGCATGTACGATATTGCACTTTTGCATTCCTAGGACTAACACACATGTTCTCCAGCTCTGTCTGTCTGATTGATTGTAATGTTATGCAATGTCACAGCATCAGCAGAATACCGAGAAAGTATTTACTTTGCCTGTGAAGTTGAACAAAGCTGAATCAGACTTTCTGTTTTAAAGACAAAGCAGTTTATTGGTTTTTACTTGAAAGTTGTTGGCGGAGCACAGGTTCAGTTCACATATACAGCTGCATTTGGGAATCAGGTAGAGATTTTTTTCTTTTTGGGATAGAGGTAGAGATCCAGTTACTCAATGATGATATCTGTTGCGGTTCCAGTCACCTCAGGGGGGCTGACCAGAGATCAGAGAATTCACAGGCACTGCAAGTCGTGGTGTAAAGTGTTGGACGGATGAACTGGAAACGGTCTGATGGAGCCACATATTGATTTATTCATTGATGTGCTGGGAGCCCAAGTGACATTTTAATCTTCTTAGCATTCTCTCTCCCTTAGCATTGCTTCTTGGTTTGTACATTTTGCTTTTTGTTTCTCTTTCTGACTTCATTTTAAATGTCAGTTCTGATTTATATTACTGTAGGGAGTGCATTCTCTCCCTGTGTATTTCTTTCTCTTTCTCTTTCTCTTTCTCTTTCTCTCTCTGGGTTTTCTGTCAAAGAAACATTTACAGACCTAATTCCCTGCTCCAGCCGATTTCTTTAAAAATGTTATTAAAACAGATTGTAACTTGTGTTATGTAAACTAATATTACCAATACAACTACTCAGCTCGGCCTTGTGATGACACTATGCAGGATGCGATTAGGCAGTCTCTAAACCGGATTCCTACTCCCACTGAATTAAGTCAGCTTAATTTAGTCTTAATTGGGGAAGATTGGAAATAAATGACTGAACTGTGGCTGAGAGGGGGAAGCAAGGGCTACGGGCCATGCTGACAGTGATTGGGACACAACCTCAAAGTCTAAACTTGGCCACTATTTACAATTAAAGGGTAAATGCCTATGTAATTGCGCTGCCGTTGTATTAAGTTAACTGGTTGAATTTGATAAGTGTCATGTGGCTGCAAGCAAGTATGTGCAATACCTATGGCATCACTCATGCAAAATAAATGTTTGGTGTTATAAATAAGTTCTGATATTGTTGTGATGGAGGACATTTCTCTATCTTGGACTCGGTATAACATTCTGTTAGAGTTTAATTAATACCTTTTGCTGAATAACTTGTGTAATGATCTAAATAACAAAGGTTACCTCTGAGGTTAAGATTTAAGGCTGAGTACAATTATAGCAGAGTTAGCATAGGCTTAGGGATAGGCCAGGAGTATTCATGTAGCACACATAATTACATAAGCAACTGCTGTATCTTGAGTAATTGTGTAACTGTGTAAGCACAGTAGTTAAACACAGGGTAAAAATTACTTACAGTTTAACTACATTTTCTACCTAATGGTCAGTAAAGACATTCAACTGTTTAACGTCCAGGGACATGTTGCATTTCAAGTAGGTTTTCAAAT
This sequence comes from Anguilla rostrata, assembly GCF_018555375.3. NCBI lineage: Eukaryota > Metazoa > Chordata > Actinopteri > Anguilliformes > Anguillidae > Anguilla > Anguilla rostrata. Next base: position 13,172,043 of record NC_057946.1, read on the forward strand.
TAACAGAAATGAGGGAAGCAGGGGCAAACATGGGTCAGACTGACCCCCGTTCTATTGGTCTCTGTTAGTGCAAAGCACCTTTACACTGAGCTGCAGCTGAATGCCTGCTCCTGCTGCCTGCTTTCATGGCTGAAGACCCACATGTTTTTGCTGTGGTATGGTCAGAAAACAAAAGACGACCATGTTTGTTTTAATCTGGCAGCGTTTGCAGTTTTGTCTGCCACCATACTCCATGGGTCTCCCAAGGAATTTGTCAGCTGTCAGCTGTTTCTTCCCAGAAATATTTACCAACCGTCTGCCTTCCTCTAAGGCCTTGACTCAGCAACTCAAACTAAAGTGTGGCGAATGTTTTGGTAGAAACCTGCTACCACACATTCCGTGTAGATTTACCGTCAATTCCCATAATGCAAAGCACTTTGAGATCTTTTTTTCATCACTCCTCCCATTCTTTCCTTCCCTTCCTAGCCCTAGGTGATCTGGCTCATCGTGAACACTCTTCCAGTGAACCAGAACTCCGTATTAAGGGAAACCGCTGGTATTTGCCGAGGATCCAAATTGTGCTGCCAGATGCAGTATGAGCAGTATTCCCTGAAACGGTGGAGCAGCTCATGGTTGCTGCGGAGACATGCTGCAAACCACTCGTTTTCTGAGAATACAGGCCGTCGCAAGCTTTAATGACACTCTGCTGGGAAAACGCACCCAGGTGGAGACACACTCTAGCTGTCCAGTGTGAGCTGGACCCTGGGATCAAGCAGAAAGGCACTAGCTGTGGCACGTGGCTTTACTTTTACTTTACTCGCATTTAGCCTTTAGAGATGCTAAGACAAGTACAATGATCAGAGTTTGAAGGGCAATGTTTCCCCTTAGAGATGAAGTATACTCCCAAGGGAGAGAGCAAGTCCAAAAAGTGTAGACTCGTTTGGCAAGTCTTCCACTGCCCTATTAAACATTAAACTAACAAAGAAAAAGAAAACAACCCTAATTCAATTAAGCTACTTTAAGTGAACAGCAGCAGAGAACCACAGGCTTTGAAAACTAACAAACAAAAAAAAGTTAAAATTCATTGGGTGTATGGGCTAGGTAAAAGTGTTAGAGAGGGTCAGGGTGGAGGAACTAAGGTGCAGTTTGAAGTGGTGGGTCTTCAGTCTGAGTTGACCAAAGTCTCTGCTGTTCTGACTGCAGTAGGAAGCTCATTCCAGCACCGATGCAAATGCTCTTTCAGGCATATCTAACGAATAGCTTTAACCACAGTGAGATTTATGGAGTCATCCTTTTTTGTTCACTACAACACTACACTATACTGCTACCCCAGCATTGATTGTGTGCATTGCTGCCCCAGTTGGATACATCACCCCCCGCCCCAAACACCACATACACAAAGCACGTAATGCAGAGCTCTAGATACATGCAAGCTCGATACGTTCGACCTGGATTTATCCAGCCGTCGCCCCCATGGGGTGGCCGCAGCCGGAGGCGGAGCTACGTCAATCCTGTTTGTTTGGGACAGAAATGCAAGTGCAGGCTGTTTGTTTGGTAACAAAGGAGGCTTTGGGGAGATGCGACACGGATGACACCAGAAACAACACTGAAATTTACCCTCCAGGCACTGACCTATCTGCTGTCTTACTGAAAAACAGCGCGCTTGTTTACGATATATCTAACGCTCATGAAACTGCTTGAGAACACGTGCTGTGTTTTCATTACCTGTTTGGAATGGTGAGGTGCTGGGAAGCTGTTCATATTTAGGATTATCAAAATATGTGTCCATAATGGAATTCAATATCATACATTTTAACTGAAATGGCATGGCATATGTGATATAAAATATGTAGGCTTATCATAGAAGCATTTCTCAGTAAGTCTCACTATTGCAGAGGTAATCCTGAGCAAGAGGCCTAGAGTCTAGACCTACAAAGCAGACCATAAATTTCAGTGGAGGAGGAGAGATGTCAAAGTCAACTCCAAAAAGCAGCTGCTGGCTTTCTCTTACTGCTCAGGACAGGCAGCTGCTGGTGCATTTGGGCAGGCAACTGAAGTTCCCTCCAAATGTAGCCAGTACCACCCTGAGATATCCCCGATGTCCTCTTTGGGTCAGAATCGCCGGAGTGCATTGTCATGCTGGAGCTAACTGTTCCCTGGCAAGATCAGATGGAGGAAGCCTCTGAGGGAAAGAAGGCCAAGTACCAGTGTCTGGTTGGCGACTGCCAGAAACAGGGAGGAAAAGGAGCATGCCTATTGAGGTGGGGTGCAGAGGCTTTCAGGGCGATGTCAACATGCAAGGCCTACCGTGCACTTGGCATCACAAGGGCAGACAGATGAAGGGCCATTGGCAACAGTGTGAGAAGGCCTCCAGATGGTGATGGTGAACACATGAGAGTAGATCTGTGCGGGGGCTGCTACTAGGGCACAAGCTAAGGCCTGACCAGCCTCGGCTGGGTCACCTGGGCAAGGATGTATGATGTTGAAAGACCCGAAACACTCAATGACCCCAGGTAACATCACTGATGATGTGACCAAGGAAGCATCTGAAGATGTATCTTTACAACAATCTGAAAAAAAAAACATACAAACTGTTAAAATTAAAGTTTGGATATGTAATCACAGGTGCATGCTGAAAATCTTGGTTGTTCCCCATTTAAAAACATTTTAAAACTGAAGCTATTACTTCTGAATAACATGTTTTTTCACTTGTGTATATCTGCTTAAGCCTAGCCAGCCAATTACAGAAGTGCTCGCTCAGCCACACACAGTAGGTAAGAACATGGCCAACAGTCTGTCTGTTAGCCTTTCTATCTATCTAGTCTGTGTTTGTGTGTGTTTGTTTCAGATTGAGGAATGCCAGTGCCATGATATCTCTTAGTTGTCTGTGCAGTGAAAGGTTGTGTCTGTGTTGACATTTTTGTTTAAACGTATGCCTAGGCATGTGTGTTTGTGTGTGTGTGTCGGTGTGTCTGCACCTGTTAGAGGTGTCTGTGTTTGTGTGTTAATGTGTTCATACTCTGTATACTAATGTGTGTGTGTGTAGGTTTCAGGTCCCGCTGCTTCACAGAGACAGATGAATGCTCTCCCCTCTGTGGTCACGTGCTTCTCCATTCAGACCCTGCTCAGCTGCGGCAATCATTTTTCTCACACTGACCCACTAACCCCAACCTGTCAACTCCAGCAGGCCTCAGCCTCCCTCCCTATCTGCTGCAGTGCATGGCACGCATGCTGATGAACACACTCACACACACACACACAGACAGACACACACAGAGACACACACACGCAGACACACACACAGACACACACACGCAGACACAGACACACACACACACACACACACACACAATTACCCAGACTTCAATTTTTTCTCCACACAAGCAATTGTAGATTAAAATACATAAAGGCCTTCAGAAAAGCCTTGAAGGTTAAAACCGACCTGGGAGAAATCTATAAAAAAATAAGGCTGTAAATATATACCTAAAAAAATAAAATAACGATAGTTTTATTAATACGAATGAGTTATTCTCTCCTCCTCAATTCGTTTCTGGGGGAGGGGGAGGGGTTGATGAGAGGGTGGCGCAGAGAAACTCAGAGAACTGAGAAGGTCTGAGAGGGTGTTAGCGTGTGAATATGAGCACGTGGGTGCGAGCATTAGCGTGTGCGGCCTGCGGGAGGGGAAAGCGGGGGCTGGGAGAGCGTCTGCAGGGGGAAGCGATGTGGCTCACGCTCGCTCTTTATGAACAAAAGCAGCTGAGGGGAAAAAAAGTGCGCGGCTGCCTCGGCTGGAACTATCTAGTTCAGACCGGTAGCTGATAGCGGGGGAGGGGGATGGAGGGAGGAGCGGGGTGTGGAGGGGCATTGTGGAGTGAGAAAGAGAAGTCTTTATGATAGTAGTCCAGGCCCAGTATTCAGAGGAAAAAATACTTGAGAATTTCTGGCACGCAACCTCGATCATACTGATATAGTCAGTGCTGTTTTTATATTCTGTTCTTTACATTGTTAGATTTATGATGTACTACACAAAATTTTGCTCCAAGAATGAACTAATTTACTAGAATTGAGTAATTATGCTTAAGAATTTGTTTTAATTTATGTCAATTTATTCAATCTTTGTCTTGTCTCAGAAGTTACAGTTCTGTTAAATACCTTGGTGAAGTTAGACCAGTTTATTTATTTTTTATTTTTGATCAGGTTGTTGTATTGCTTGTATTAATACTCTACCAGACAGGTAATTGCAACTGAAAAAATATTGTTAGGGGAAAGAAAAAAAAGTGCGTGAGGGCATACTGGACAGTTGCTGATTTGGCAGAGATCAGGAAAACAAAATCACTTCATGGCCATCTGCCAACAAGACAAGGAGTAGCTGTTGATCGGATAATTCACTCAGAGCTAGTCCAATGGAAAGCCCTGAATTCTCTGAACTTAGCTGTTAATGACATGCTCACATGAATTAGTCCAAGGTGGTAACTGGTGCATTTCCTGTACATCAAGGTTAACAAATTTGAAAATGAAAGAAATGGCCTCCTTCCATCTTCACATGGATCTGCCGCACCCATCTGAAACCATGGCCTGTTCCTGTGAGACACAGCATCTGCTTATCATATCATAGCCTGAGATACCTTGTGTGTGTGTGTGTGTGTGTGTGTGTGGGTGTGTGTGCGTGTTTGTGTGTGCATGTTAATATCAGAGTATTTCTTTTTTGTGGGTGGATGATGAGAAAGCCCCACTCTTAGCCAGGTGCTCCAGATCATGAACGCTGGGCTGGTTGTCTGGGTGTCTGCCTGCAGTTAGGATTTTTTCTGTATGTCTGAAGGGAAAGTGAAACCTCACTGAAAACAGGAGCAGCATTTCAAGAGTACAGATGCCAGTGAGGCCTGTGTGTTCAAGCTCAGTGCACCTCTGCTGGTTACTGGTCTTTTTCTGTGACTCATTCTGTTCATGATTCAGGTCACTCCTTATACTGACTGAAGGCAAGCCACATTGTGACAGTTAGTCTTCTTCCTCTTTCAGTTTGGAACCGTATTTTTGGATCGCTTGTGGTTCCAGAATTTGTGCCAGCAACCAACGGGGCTTGACATCTGTGTCACTGACAAACAGCGCCCCCTCATTCAGATATAATTATAAATGATTTCTAAACAGTTTACTGCTTCAAACAGATCAACACAGAATCGGTTTCCACTCAAAGAAAGGACTAAGTCCATACAGGAAACTCTACATTTAGAAGGAGGGGACATTATGTATTATCGAAGGCCTAGCGTACACTACAAGATTTCACAGCTAATTTGAACGTCCAAGACAAATTTTCAAGATCGGAGTGAAAACAACTCATTGCAGGCCTCTTTAGGAGCGTTGTTTGCTCACATATTGTGAAATAGTTGTTTGCTCACACAGCTCCTGTTAATTACTGTCCTGGTGTTCCTGTTCCAGTCATGAACCAGCCAATTATTTTCAGATGTTTGACATTTTTCTCATTGCTCTTGTAGTGTGGCAATTTGTCACATTGGCCAATGAGTTTTCAGCAGTATAAGGAAGAGATGCTTCCCGAAATGTTAATGATGGATTAGATCATATATCATCACAAGGCAATGTAGGCCTACTGTACAGGGCTGATAGCTATAATATTTTAAAGCTAAAATAAGAATAGTTATGGCTACACTATGAAGAATGAAGCTATCTAGTGCCCTGGTTATATTTCTGTTCTCACCTGCAACTCTCTTTGTAGGTGAGAACGGAAATTTTATTAATTCATGGCAACCCTCTCTTTTACTGGTTGGCAGCCAATGTGTGTCTTTCTCTCGTGGTTGTCTTGCAATGTGCAACCTCACATCATTGCCTTGTCTTGTAGTGCGTGCATAATTAAGACGGTAGGATGGAAATCATGGTCAGTAAATGTGAGATGCCCTGCGATATTACAGTAAGACATCATGTAGTGTACATCTGGCCTAAATCAGGTTTCCAGCTTTTACAGTATTAAACCATTTGGACTAGGAGAAACTTGCCATACAGTGTACAGCAGCACATTTTTGCTAAGAAGAGGAAGTGGACATGCTTCTCATCAGGAGTTATTTTTGTACTCTGAAATTTGAACTGCGAAGTTTTTCACGTGACTTTTAAGATGATCACGAACAGGAATAAACAAACATACCATTTCCTGCTTTAGGGTGGCAGGCAGCCTGTTCTCTCACAGGAACTGAGTAATTGCTGTCTGGTTCATATAACAGTCTCAAAGAAGATCTGAAACATCATTCTCATCCTGTCCCTCCCCAGAACATAGCACTTGTCACTTCCTCCACATCTTTGTGAGGCCAGAGGAGAAAGGGGATGTGACAACAGGAGACCTTCACCCGTTGTCTTTAAAATACAGTTCACTATCATCGGTCGAGGCCTTAGCAGTTTTGTAGCTACATATGTTTTTTTTTCCCAAGTTGAAATTACAGTGATAAGCTGCATAACTGGCAAAAGCTAAGCCAATTAATGGAATTAAATACAATAATGAACTCAGTGATCAGGAGGACCATATGTCAAAGGCGACGTGACAACTGTAAACGGAATACCCGGATGCTAACGTGTGTGCTGACACAAGTATGTGTTCTGTGTTCACTCAATGAGAACATCATTATATATGAACACAACCCTGGAAGGATTACTGCTGGTCTTGCTTTGACAGTGGTTAGGCCTGTTTGAACAGGCCCCAGCTCACTTCTGCAGAAGCCATGGAGCAGGGTCACACGTCTCTGGCCTTGAGAGAAGTGCATGCTGTGGTGGGGTAGTGGGGTCAAAGAGCTGCTGAAGTGTGATTGGCTTTAACTGAAGCAATTAGGAGCACAAACAGTGCAGGTGATTTATGATAAACCCACAGAATCTTTAACTGTCCTGGAGGAAATTACACAGGACCGAGCGGATGTTAAAAAGCCAGAAACATCTGAAACTCAAACATGATAATCTTCATGGACTCATGACATGTGGATTATGCTGGACAGGGGATGGACTGTGATGAACACCGTCACATCGGGATATCGACCTAGTAGTTCAATGGCAAGAGGGGATCAACTGGGATTGATGGGAGTGGTTTTTGTAATTATTGTTCAACATTGTTCAACAAAGTATTCTGAGAAACCAAATCCTTGAGAGACACATATTTTGGTTCAGTCCAGTGCAGCTTGGATGGCTCCAGAGAGCTGATGAGAACCAGGCCACGTTAGTGCAACCAACCCCCAAATCACAACTTCCCGGCTATGTTACAAATTTGTCCAGATGGATAGGTTAGCTTTCCTTTTAAAAGGAAAATTTGTTAAGGATCTGTTTCCAATAAACCTCAGATGCAAAGCACTGAAACAGCCAAAGGATAAATAAAATTAACCAAATTAGTTTTTCAGTTCAAAACATTTCATTGTACATTTTGTGAAGCTCAACAGATCACACCTATGATTCTGAAAAATGAAGTACTGTATATGACTGTGTGTAATTGTTACTGTATATACCTGTGTGCATTTGTCATGGGGGATCATAACTTTTTTGTAGACAGTTAATCTAGCTGGGGCTGGTCCAGCTCTGTGGGCATACTCACGAATCTTCTCGCACACCCCTCCCCCCAGTATGATGTCATTTATCTGCCATTCTGAGGGACAGTGGAAAATACGATTCACAGAGGCTGACAGAACCTTTGTAATGCACTGATGGTAGAATTTCCCATATCTGAATGCACACATAAAAATGTGGGTAAAATAACAAAGCAAATGGGCCTGCTTGGTGCTTGTGGGAGGAACTGCTATCTTTTTCAGGGATTCATTATCTTAAGCTCCCTGTAATCCTCATGTTGGCAAGCTTCTGAGCCTTGAACTGTTGATTCCTTTCCTTGATGGGGGTTATGTAAGGGTTTACATATTTTCCGTCTATTTTAATACTAAACTGTGGGATGAAAAGTGCATTTTGACAAAGGGTTACTCTTCTGCAAAGAGGAAGCAGACTTGCTCTGATGATCAGTTAGACAGCGCTCCATAAATGTTAAGCATTGAATTGAAAAGACAAACCTTCCCTTGGCCCATACAGAATGATAAACACTATGCAGTGAGCTCCAAATATTTGAGACAAAGACATTCTCTTGTTTATTTGGCTCAGGACTCCACATTTTTAGATTTGTAATTAAATAATTCACATGTGATGCAGGTTCTCAGCTTTTATCAATCATTTATTATACAGTTTGGTTTCACCATCTAGAAATTACAGGAAGCGTATACATTTCCCCCAATTCCAGGGCATCATAATTTACATACTAATGTTATGTAAATGAAAATCCTGTATAGTACCGTGTCAAATATCCTTTGCCTGCAATGACTGCTTGAAGTCTGTGACCTATAGACATCACCAGGTGCTGAGATTTTCTCTGGTGATGCTCTGTCAGAAATAGCACGCATCCAGGTTTTCTATATTCAGGCCTGGACCCCTTCTGGACAGAAGAAACAAGAGACGTAGCGCTTTGGGATTGCTTTGGAGACATGTGAACACGAGGCTGTTTCCGCAGCTTGTGTCAGAGACGCACCATGCGCTTGGCTCGGACAGAGCTTCCACTGCCAAATGAGCCCTGCCCGGAATCACGCTTCCCATCAGCCACCTGGCCAAGGGCGGGGGTTCCAGGATCTTCCTGCCTGACCTTTTCTCTCCTCCTGAGAGCCTCCTCACACCCACGATCTCACAGAGTGTTTATGTGAATGCCTGGTTACATTCCCAGCAATTATCTGTTAAACCCAATTATGATTTAAAACATATTTTATTACTTGAAGTAATCCCCAATGAAGGCAAGTTGTGTCAAAATGCATCCGTGGTAGCCAATTTCATATGAAGTCTTTTAACTTTCCAAAGGTGACCCAAGCTGCATTTTTTTCTTTTTAAAAGCAGTGTTCCAACAGTTTGTCTCCTTATATTACATTTTAATCTTTTTTCATGTTAGATGTAGTTTTAAGTTTAGATTTTGCACTAAATGTTTCTTCTCTTACTTTCAGAGTAAAAGTTTATAAAAAAAAAAAAAAAAAAACGCTGGCATTCAGGGTAATAGAAATATATTCCAAACACACATTGAGTGGTTTTTCAGTATGACGCACAGTGATTTACAATGAGTCTTGCCTGATTCAGGCATTTTGGATTTATGACCTGATGGCACAAACTCACCTGTTCACATTGAGAGGCCCAGACTATGGTCACTAGGTCACACCCTTCACCCTGTAGCATATTCATCATCGTAGATTCCCAGCAGTGTAGACACAGGGTTCTGCTATCACTCGTAATCAACAGTTCACTGATATCCTTGTGAAATATAAGCCGGTGAGTGAAGCACACTCCTACCAATCACAGGGTGCTCAAGGAAAGGGTCCAAATGCAGAGGCAAACTCAGGGGACAGAGGTACTTGAAATAATAAAAGTCTTAACTTAAAGACAAAGAACAAAGAGCTAAACAAACACTGGGAAACAAGTAGGAATAAACCAGACACACTGAAATTGGTGTTGGCCCCTTGCAGAACACACTTAGCCTTTCGGTGGCTGACTAGTTAACTAGTTTAACTGGGCACCACCGCTACTACACACCGTTACTGTTGCCTCACAGCAAGAATGTCCTGGGTTCGATCCCGGCCTGTATTTCCTGCGGTTACTTCGGCTTCCTCCCACAGTGCGAACACATGCAGGTAGGCTAATTCGAGACTCTAAATTGGCCATAGGTGTGAGTGTGTGAGTGAACGGTGTATGCCCTGCAATAGATTGGCAACCTGTCCAGGGTGTATTCCTGCCTCTCGTCCATTGCATGCTGGGATAGGCTCCAGCACTCCCCGCAACCCTGCCCAGGATAAGTGGCTGTAGGTGTCTGGACATCCTTGGTCTAGGGCTGTTTTTCATGGTTTCTTAGTTCCAGTGGAGACAAATCTTAATGTTACGAGCATAGAATAACATTATAGATGATTCTGCACTTCCAAAACAGTTTGGGGAAGCCCATTTTCCTTTCAGCATGACAATGCCCCTGGGCACACAGTGAGGTCCATATAGAAATGGTTTTGTCAAAGAACTTGACTGGCCCCAAATGCGAGCCAGGGCTAATCGACAAATTAGTGCCTGACCGCACTAATGCTCTTCTGGCTGAATGAAAGCAAATCTCTGCGGCAAAGCTCCAACATTTGGAATAAAGCCTGCCCAGAAAAGTGGAGGTTGTTATAGCAGCAAAGGGTGAACCAACTCCATATTAATGCCAATAATTTTGGATGAGATGTTAGATGCCTGGTATGCACATGCATTTGGCCATATAGTGTATACAATTTATATTACAAGGTGCAATATACTGTATATACTGTAACTACAATGTAGTGCCAAGCTAGCCAACAACAAATGCTTTTCAGGCTGTAAATCAGCAACCATAGTGAGCAGAATGGCTCCAGCTGCACTATGCATTCAGTGCCAATGGGCTAAGTAATTCATTGGCAGTGCCAAGAGGTGTGAACACAATAAGGGCAGTCACCACCATCGCTGACATTGAACTCAGTTCACCCCTTGCCAGTGTCTGGAGCCAGGCCTCACATTTGGCAGATGGAGAAGGGCACATCAGATCATTTGAATGAGTCAGACTAATGATTCAGTGAACAGTCTCTCTACAGCTCTGTGCGTGAGCTTTTCAGAGCTACCAGTCAACTCTTGATTGTGATTCGTATTGAAATAGCTTGATATGTCAGCGGCAGTTATTTTACCACCGCCCAAACACACACACTTGTGCATGCAAACACATATACACACCCGCACATGAACATGCATACACACACACGCACACACATACACACCACACATGAACCCACGCATACACACATAACAGCACCTTGTATTTAAAGTAAACAGACTATGTGCCCTTTGGTCTCTGTCCCTCTGTATGATTGACGCCTCCCATGTGAAGCTAACAGCAGGAAACGGGGGGGTGATGATGAGTCAGAGTGGAATAAGCAGGGGGAGTATTACTGTGTATATGTGTGCAATGAGTGAGCTGAGTGTGTGTAATGTGTGTTCTGAGTGTGTGTAAGGAGTGTGTTGAGTGGTTCTGGGCCCTTATGGAGGTCACGCCCAGGGGACGCAGTGTCCCTCTCTCTGGTGCTGGCCCCTGTTACGTAACAGTGCCGGGCTTTGCTGTGGCCCAGAGGCACATTCCCCGGGGTTCACGAATGTCCCTCCCAGAGGACTGCAGCGCAAGCCAGCTCTTTCAACTGCCGTCAGGTGTTTTACTCAACGCATGCAGGCAGCTCCCGTGCCCTTCTCCACCAGCTGCCGCTCATTGCAGTGTCCTTTTGTGACCCCCTTCCTGTGCCACACAGCCCCTCTGTTCTAGTCCACGGTAAAGGGGGTTCCTGATAAAGGGTACCGTTTATTCTCATGCAGGCTTTCCAGGAACCCCGGGGCCCATCTACCCCAGCTTTGATCTCGATGCTTCCCTGGTAATACGGGCAAATTTGCGGCGCTGTTTTCCAGAAGGAACCGGAGCCCTGAAGCAAAGCCGAACATTAAGGGCAGAACTGAGTGGGACAGGTGCATGCCCAAGCCTGCTGTCCCGTTGCTTCGCTGACACTATTCTTCTTTCTATTTCTTTTGTGTGATTTTTTTTTTCCCGGGTCCCCTGGGTACCACTGTTCCACCCTGCTGCTCTCTTTTCATCCCTTTCCCCTCAGGTAAGTCACCACCTGCCCCTCCAGGAGAGCCTTGGGGCCCTGCTCAGCTGTAATAAAACAACGAGGCTGAATCTAGAGGGAGCACACCAAACATATAAAAGGAGCCCTGCTTATCAAGAAATAACCCCTGAAATATTAATCACATCACATTTTACATAACAAAAAAATGCAAGGTAACTATTTATGAACCAAAACAGAGATAAGAAATACCATGTAATTTACCTGTTTCATTTTTAATAGCTATATTAGGAGTACATGTTTTAACTGTGCCCAGATTCTGTTGTATAAAGGTGACGCTTCTCAACAGGTAGCCGCCATTGACGAAGAGGCAGCAGTTAACATCCTAGCAAGGAATCCATTCTCCACCCTCTGACGGAACAGATGTGTCTGTGCTGAGGTGATGTGAAAGAGTGAGAGTGAGGTCTCTGGGAGAGGTTCCAAACCCACACTAGAGACAAGTGTGAAGAGGAGCAAAGTGTATGTTCAGAGGTCTCTCAAAGAGCTAGTAGTCAGTGATAAAGGTGTGACCGGAGCATAACTGGCCATTTTACAGTCATAAGTAAAGTGAATGCATTCTTCTATGGGAGAGAATAAGTAAAATTCTGTTATAGCTCACTTACATACTGACACCATGCAATGCATTATTGCAATTTAAATTCATGTGCCACATGCTGTGATAATGTGTAGAAGGGTGTAATGTTTAAATATACAATTTACTATGGCCTTGACTATGCTATTTCAAGCACACAGTCAGGTTGTGGTTTGTGGAAGAGTGTTTTGAGTACTTGATGTACTTTTTACTGTATCATCATTGCATTTGTATATTATGCTTTCTGTGAAGCACAATTTAAGGTCTTAAATTAGCCAAGGTGCATGTCTTTGGAATGTGGGAGGAAACCCAGAGAAAATGCAAACTCCACAACTTTGGAAGGTTCATGAATAATATGGAGCATCGCGTAGTTCTGGCAGGTCACGAGAGTCAAGCGCTCCGGCCGAATCAGCTGAGGGCTCAGCTGAGTGATGTTAGCCTATCACAGTACATTCACTAACAGGGCAGTCTACTTAAACAGCCTCCCTCTACTCATTCGGCTGCTCCTCCTGCATGCAAGCGCTGCACGTTGCTTCGTAAATCGGCGCTTCTTCCTGCAATCCAGCTAGCCTACGGCACGTTGCCAGTCTAAACCAAGTCTACTTGCTACATGTTAGCTGCTAGTCTAAGCTCACAGCCTAGGCACTATGAAGAAGTCTCGCTATTCATTTGCATTGCTCCTTACCTCTAAGGTCTAGCTGCAGCAGGCAGGCGATCCATTCGGGGCCAGCCACGCAAAGCGTCGTCTAAGCGGCTTATTCCAAATATTGAGGATACCGGTGCACTGTCCTCACTGCTAACTGGCCAGGGAGCTTCATTCAAGGAGCGCTGCTTTGCGGCGGCGGCGCCGCCCCTCCATGGAGGACGCCATGTTCAAGCCTGGAAGCTGCTGCCACGTCCATATCTGCTAGCTGCAGATTTTTGCCGGGTAATGTCATCAACCTTATTTAATTTCTGCTGAGCTCTGAGTCTAGCGTAAACGCATAATATACAGTGTTGCCAACTATTTCTATAAAAGTAGCTATGGCCTCCTCTAAAAGTCGCTAAATTGACAACACCGAATATACACGTTCGATTGCGGGGACGTCTCACAGAGGGGCTGGTTCCACGAATATCGCAAGTCTTTCGCTAAAAGCGGAAACGTTCCAACATATGCGGGCACAAGTTAATGGCATGCTTATTGTCGAGTTTCTCACCACCAGAATCAAAGCTAGATGCGTCACTGCTAAAGAATTCCTGGCGTGAATGTTTTCGGCTACCTTCCTGAACGCAGTAGAATTGGGTCGTACGCTACATCCTCTACTTGATCAGAGCGGGGTCTTCCAATCAACCGTTTTACGCGAATTTGGGGTTCGTGCACGTAAATCTAAGCGGAAATGTCTGAATCGAGAACGCCAAAGTTCTCACGCTTGGCTGAGATGGGAAAAGTAGGCGTATCGATAAAGAATCTTGTTCATTACGAACGGCTGACGGATTAAGGACAGTCGCTAACACGCAGCTACTAGATAGCCCCATGCCTACTTCCTGGTGTAAACAGTTATTCCGAAAAAATTGGGTTGCGAGACGGCAGTTAAACTCTGGCTGTTATAGGTTTGGCAGATTGAACATGGGCGGCATGGCGTGTTGCAAAGAGCTGAGATGTCTAAATTGTTCAAAGCTGCATTCTACCCTTCGCTGAATCGCTACACTACAAGGAGTGTTGGACTGTTACCGGCAAGTAGGCTACAGCCAATGTTGTAAATGCAAACCAGCTTCGGCTTCAACTTTCGGTTTCTGAAAGTTGTTCTCCACTGATTCACGATTTGCGCTTAAAAAGCCGGTTCCCTATCAGGACCCAATCATCGCGACAGAAAAAATAAAAACATTAAATTCATATTGGTGTTAAATCTGCGAGGATACAATTTGGTTGGCTATCTAATTTAGCTGTCAGATCACGATGCTGAATGTTTAGGGATAGCTAATGTTTATTGTAATGAGACAAATTAGCCTAACGTTGTCTTATCCAACTGGTTTCTCTCAATATTGTGCTGTTGCAAGACGCGAATGCGTACGTTCCGCATTCATAAATGTATCGTTGTATTCCATGACACCTAAACGGGCGTTTTAGGCTTATCACAGCGGAGAAGGGATTTCATGTAGCCTTCTCCGCGTCACTGCTCTGACCTCTTCACCGTGCATGTGATCAGGCATGTGACCACACGACTGAGCACACATGTTGAGGAAAAAATCATACCTCCTGCTACGGACATGCTCCACATAGCCTAGGTATTGGCTTCGCCGTCTCTACAATTGCATGCTCACGCGAATGGCGTGGCGCGTCATCCTTGGACCTGCTGCCGGTATGGCTGGTTCCAGGCAGATTTGTAGCATGTGCTTTCGCAACTTGTCATAGTTTCTTTAATCGTACATTGCATTTTCGTCTAAATAGAGTGCAATACGATGGCTAATAAAATAAATAAATACGTGAATTATAAATAAATAAATTAATTAATTAATAAAATAAATAAATAAATAAATAAATAAATAAATAAAAAAGACTGGTTCCAATTCCTCTCCTAATATACTCATTCGGTAAGCATATTAGTAATGCATTGTGGCCCTTTAAAGCAGCCCACTGTGCCCAACTGTTAAATAATATTTAAATAACGACGTATTGAGAAATAATTCTTCGAACCTTATTGCTTCGATGCCTGCCCTCGCCCGGAGTGGCCCTTATGTCAGCGAATTAAGCGTTGTTGCCGTTATCGTTGTTAGTGTTAATCAGTTTAACCTTCAGGGTTCAAGTTGAACTATGCGGTTGTTCCCTGCACTTGGACCGGTACTTCTCTCTAGGGGTTTCGTCATACTTGTTCCTGGTTATGGTTGTGCACTTTGTTGTACGTCGCTCTGGATAAGAGCGTCTGCCAAATGCCTGTAATGTAAGCGAAACTCAAAAACACGATCGCCAATCGTCTCGGCTTTCGGGACCAGGCAATGCATCTTTTCCAGCGTATCCGTTTGGTAGGAGTCGCTTCCGATAGCGCAACGCAAGATTAGCCTCATCGTGACGCCTGATGGGCAGAAACGGTAATATGTTCATCCAATCTCTGCATAATGCATTTCCCCACAATTAAAAAAAAAAAAAAAAAAAAAAGATTCATAGACTATTCATCCTCATAACTGCGTTCACAACTGGTCTCTCTTAAGGCAAGCGTTTCAACCCCGGAGTACCCACTGTTGGAAACTGCATTTCCTTATGCTTCATGGTTCTTTATATGATCTCACCATGGCAAATATGCTTAAATTAGCTATATATTGTATATACCTCAAGCTTTTAATCTAAGAAAATGAAGAAACTGGTGTCATTATTGCATACTAGCACTGTTTTCCGTCCTCTCCTCCATGACCCGGTACCTGTGGTGGCGCCCCCATGCGAGCCCTGAGGAGCCTTCATTGGGAAATGCCATGACGAAATCTGGTTGCCGTCCGCCTCGGTCTCATTGGCAATGTGGTCCCCATTCCGGAGTTCTACACCACCACTCCTGCTCCAGTGTGGCAACGGCAGCAGTGATGGTTCCCAGCATCCTCAGTGAAGCTACGGGGCTTTGGACATGTACTCCATCCGTTGGCATTGACAATTTCCGTTCAAAAGCTATGAGCTTTGCAGTATAGGAGCACGGCTGCTACTGTCTACTGGCAAGTACCGGCATCGCAGCCGCCAATGTTTCCTCTGTAATCAGTTTCCTGCTGCTGCTACTGCTACTACTGCTGCTGCTGGGTGCTACTACTACTGAAGCTGCTGCTGCTGGTACTGCTTCTGCTGCTGCTGCTGCTGTTACTGCTGCTGGGTGCTACTGCTGCTGCTGCGTACTGCTGCCACTACTGCTGATGTTGCTGTTGCTGATGCTACTGCTCCTGCTGTTTATTGCTGCTGCTGCTGCTGCACTACTACTGAACGAGGATTCATTACACTAATATGAGTAGTATATTTCCCTCTAATTGGTTTAAATCTCTGTGCTGGGGGGAAATACGAACAAGCTGCTGGTACACATAGCCTAATGATATTTGGTGATTAGTTTGAATGGCCTTGGACTTACGAGGTAGCTGAGCCACTGACTGACATGCTTGTCACAATCGACAACCTGAGCCGACCAGAGGAGGATGGGTTTCCCCCTTGAGCCTGGTTCCTTCCGAGGTTTCTTCCTATCTGCCACAGGGAGTTTTTCCTTGCCACTGTCGCCTTAGGCTTGCTCCTGTGGGGGCTCAGGTCAGGGTTGTCCGTAAAATGCATTGTGACAACTGCCGTAAAATACACTATACAAATAAATTTGATTGATAGAAGCCAAGGCCATACACGTAGGCATAGTCTTTAACATTACAAATAGTATAAAATAAAAAAAAAAAAAAAAAAAAAAAAAAAAAAAAAATAATGAAATAAAATAAAATAAAAAACCCTTGGTACACATAGCCACTGACCCACAATGTTAGAACAGCCTCGAGCTGACCGGATGAAGGGCCTTTCCGGTAGCCGAATGGCATTTCACATAGTCATCACTTCAGCCGGAGACTAAATGGACTGCATTTATATAGCGCTTTTGTCCAAGGCGCTTTGCAATTGGTGCCTCTCATTCGCCAGAGCAGTTGGGGATTGGGTGTCTTGCTCGGAGGCGCTTCGGCACGCCCAGGGCGGGGTTTGGGCCGGCGGCCCTCCGACTGCCAGACAGTCGGTCTTGCCTCCTGAGCTGTGTCGGCCTATGTCAGAGACTAAGTACTAACAACATGTCGGCGTATGTTTGCTTTGGGGGGTTTTGCTGCTGCCCCCTCCTGGTCTTGTATGGATGGCAATGAGCGAGGATTCATTTACACTGATGCAGGTAGTAGCATATTTCCCCCGGTTAATCCAAATCGTGGCGCTCGAGGGGAAATACCGACAGCGTCGGTACACATAGCCTAATATTACATCTCACGTAGCATGTTCCCCTGGTTTATTAATTAATAATACATCTAAGTATTGGCTTCAGGGGAACGTCCAACATGCGTTGGTACACATAACCACTGATCCATAATAAATAAAAAAAAAAAAAAAAAAAAAAAAAAAAAAAAAATAACGGCCTCAAACCGAAGGGCTTGACTGGACGAAGGGCTTCCTCCAGGTGGTCGTACACATAGTCAAAAAAAAAAAAAAAAAAAAAAAAATTAGACGGCCTCAAACCGAAGGGCTTGACTGGACGAAGGGCTTCCTCCAGGTGGTCGTACACATAGTCATCACGTCATTGTTGAACACGTGCTTCACATCACTACTCTTACTGCTGCTGCGCTATGGCTCCTACGCTGCTGCGTTACTGCCACCGCGCTCCTGCTGCTGCTACTACTGGCTATGCAACGAGTGAGGATTCATTTACACTGACGTAGTCGGTAGTATATTTCCCCCGGTTAATCCAAATCGTGGCGCTCGAGGGGAAATACCGACAGCGTCGGTACACATAGCCTAATATCATACCACATAGTATGTTCCTTGGGGTTATTAATTAATATTACATCTAAGTACTGGCCTCAAGGGAATGTCCAACATGCGTTGGTACACATAACCACTGATCCACGTAAAAACATAGACGGCCTCAAGCCGAAAGGCTCGACTGGACGAAGGGCTTCCTCCAGGTGGTCGTACACATAGTCATCACATCGGCCGGAGACACTTATTGATAGCATATCGGCATATGGTTGTTTTGGGGTTTGGCTGCTGGCCTCCCGGCCTTATCCACGCGGGCTGCGTGGTTGGCGGGAGAGCTCCAGAACAGAGCCATACCGCCAAACATAACTGTATTGCCTTTATTGTCAATAAAGTTCTACTTGATGACAGTGGCCCTGACAGAAATGGAGCATCGCGTAGTTCTGGCAGGTCACGAGAGTCAAGCGCTCCGGCCGAATCAGCTGAGGGCTCAGCTGAGTGATGTTAGCCTATCACAGTACATTCACTAACAGGGCAGTCTACTTAAACAGCCTCCCTCTACTCATTCGGCTGCTCCTCCTGCATGCAAGCGCTGCACGTTGCTTCGTAAATCCCCTCCACCACCCCAGCTCCTTCCCCATGCGTCAAGAATTTGCATTCTCCATCCTTATGTGTTAAGAAATTGCATTTGTTCCATTCCTATGTGTTAAGAAGTTGTATTGCTCCATCCTTATGTGTTAAGAAATTGCATTTGCTCCATTCATATGTGTTAAAAACTGCTTTGCTGCTGGATCTGTTCTGTGTGTACCCCTCTAGGGGGGTTTGGCTGCTGGCCTCCCGGCCTTATCCACGCGGGCTGCGTGGTTGGCGGGAGAGCTCCAGAACAGAGCCATACCGCCAAACATAACTGTATTGCCTTTATTGTCAATAAAGTTCTACTTGATGACAGTGGCCCTGACAGAAACGTAGCTATTTGAGATGCAGCCTATAGCAACTCTTAGTACCATAGTCAGTTAATTGTGGCTCACCAATGCCAGCAGGCTGCTAAAGACCCATCTTGTTGTGTCACTGTCAAGAACAAAATTTATATCCTCCTCTTACCAGAGTTTGCTTTCACACCAAGCAGCTCATTGCAGGACTCAGATGTGGTACAAGTCACCATATATCAGACCTTTACCAGCATGAACGAGGGACTGCAGTGTTATATCACAAACTGTGAATTCATTTAAAATGAACTTATGGTCATGAGGAGCAAGATTCCTTTACTGAAGTATTCTTGGTTCTCTTGCTTCATGGTCAAACACAATCTATACTTCCTACAGTTATTGAAGGGAAATGAAAGAGAGCTCAGAAAGGTAAAGGCCATTCAGTGCATTCAGTGCTCCAGTTGAAAAACGACAGGGTCTGGACATGATGTGCGGATTTCTTTTCTATGTGGACAATGGGAGATGTTCAGGAGCTGTGGTACTCAGACAGTAAAAAGAGTGTATTGCAGAGAGAATTGAAAAGCCAGGCAGATTCGCCCAGTCCTTTGGGTTTACTAGTTCTGTCTTCATAAAAGGAGCTTAAGGAAATCTGTTCAGTGGCTTTATTGCTTGTCCTGTCTTTAGTGATATTCCCCATGCCTTCAAAGAACCTTGACAGTAATTCAAAACATACCGAGAGGGAATACTCATTCTCAAAAAAAAAAAAAAAAAAAAACATTCTGAAGAAAGGGAAAAGTTGGGTGATTGTCCCCCCTCGAACATTGACCAGTGCACTCAGGAATGTATTTTTTTGACACTGTCCACCAGGAGTGTGAGCCCCAAGTGCCTGATGCCCCTTTGATTTGATTACAAAAAAACAACATTTTTATTTTTATTGCTGCTGTCATAAATTTTCATTCATTAATTTTGGTAAAATATATTTATTAAAATATATTCTGTACAATATCTGTGTGTCACAAAACAGTTCTAGGTTGGTGTGCCCTTTACTCGCTTTGAGCACCTGCCCCTTAAATATTCCCTGCTTGGTACTGATTTTCAGTGACAACCACACTCATAATACTATGTAAGAAAATGAAAAAGTGTGGAAAAAAGTGGCTTGAATAATGTGGTCAAAGGGCCAAATGCCCTCACAGTGTTCATAATGAATTCATTACACATTATTCACATTATTTGTGTATATTATATTACATCTAATCAACAGATGTAATATAATGCCTAACAGATTTTGTCGGCACTGCTGGAACTGAGGGCTAAGGTAATATTAAAGGAAAGTCAGTTTTCAGGTTAAATCACATTCATTCAATGAGGAGAGCTTAAACCAGAAATTGAGTGGGGAAAGTGTGGCACGCACCATTGGCAGAAAAAAAGAAAGATATTTTTTTCTCTGAATCTTGCATAAGGCTTCCTCTTTCTGTAACGTGTTCCTTTTTTGCTGTGGATTTATGCCATTCTGGTTGTTGTGAGTTTGCTAGGAAGCTTCACACACCGCTCATTTGACCCTGCTGTGGTGCCACTCGCTCTGCTGATATCTTTGCTCCCCACAACCCCTCCTGTCCCTCATCCGCCTGTCAACAAGCTCCTCCTAAATGATGTAACCTCTCTGCAAGCGTGTGTTCTGAGTAAGGATCGAACAAAACTCACACTATACAGAACAGCCTAAAAATAACATAATCAATATAGGAGAGAGCAGCGATCGCTCATAGTGTCAAGCCTTTTTAACCAAATTAAAACTGCGATCAAGCATCGACACCGCAGCACAGTCTCATTTCAATCTACTTTGTGTTTTGTCCCAGTCTTTTCATGATGGATTTGTGAAAATGCCATTTTAAATTGATAGAATACTTACACAAAGTCTAGTAGTTGCCAAAAAAATAGTATTGCACAAGAATTGCATAGAAAAATGCAAATGTGGTCCAGTTGAAACACAGCCAACATTTTCTATCTGACATTTATTCTTTGACAACGCTTTCCGATGCATATTTACCAGTGATTAAAAATTACGTTATTGCTATGTTAGTCTATACTACTACTACTACTACTAATAATAATAATAATAATAACAATAATAATAATAATAATGATAATAATACTAATAATAATTTGTGGGTAACAGGAAACTTTTTGAATAAAAGAAATCCTTCATTGAGCATAATGCTTTTTATGCTAACACATCAGGTGTCTCCTAATTCTAAGGAATTTATCTTTATGTAATAATGAATTTAAATTTGTAAACATGCAAACCAACACCATTTTATTAATTGTAAATAAATATGTTTGTTTTAAAAATACTTGATCAAAGTCTCCAGTTAGAAGTAGACATTTGTTAGATTTGGTAGACTGCACACATGATATCAGTCTAAATGACATGGGAGTTTGAGCTCACTGGGCATTCATTTATTTATTTATTTATTTAGTTATTAATTTATTTATTTGGAAAAAAAAATGGTGAAAAAGAGCTGATTCAAACAGGTGAGATTAAGTGTCCTGAGTGGACATTGGCACAAATGCACTTCACTTTTTCGGTGTTTTCTTTTTCAGCCAGCTCTCCCCTTTCAGTTGGAATCGTTCCTGGTCGTTCCTCCAGCCTGCATTGAAGTGCCAAAACTGTTAAGGCAGCTTTTCTATTCATTTTCAGTCTACAGCAGTCACTGGACTCATTGTGCTTTGGCTGTTCAACGTCTGTGGAAACACTGCTGATCCTAATGAAATTGGCCCATTGCTCTGAAATCTAAACGGTCGATAGCATTGATTAAAGAAATGTCATTATTGCAAGCTCAGGGTTTCTGCTAAGTGGCCCATTTGGCTGGATACGGAGCCTCTCTGTGCTCGGGCCGAAGGGTGAAGGAGCCCATTGTGGACCACCTCAGAGCCGTGGCCAACCAATCGCAGTGAGGGAATTTGGCCTGGACCGCCGCCAACTTCCCTCTAATTAAATCAGAAACAGGAGCTGACTTTGAAAACTCAGCAAAAAGCTTCTTTCTGTTACATAACATGACATCACTACCTACCAAGACCCCAGCTCAGGGCGCTGCACTAAACGTTGGCTGATGACTTAAAGGTTGATAAAAAAGCAGTTGTGGCACTTAAAGGATTTTAAAGGATGTGCGTACTGCCCCTTGCCTCCCCTAAATTCCCTTTGAAATGAAAAGACATGGTAGCAATGGAACTGGCCTACATTTGTGATTGCCTATTCCAAATTGTTCTCGAAAATGTACAGAAAATGTACATTTAAACAAAATGGTGGAGGCATATGTCAACAAGTGACAATGGAAAACTAAGGATGAAATAGAACAAGCATGAAATAGAACAAGCAAACCATCTGTTTAAAGTTAAACGACACCAGGCATTGCATTGCATGCACGGACAGCACAGGTAGCCCAACACATGGCCAGTGAGCACTGACAGTCACTCAACACTCAACAATCACTGGCTCCGTAGCTGTGTGAACTCAGTGTGGCAGCAGCACAGCATTTCAACCAACTACCTGAAGAGTACCTGATCCACTGAAATGCGATGCTGCATACCGCCAAGCAGCTTTTGTTCGTTTCTGGTCCGTTTGGAGTGCTACGCGTGCATCCATGCATACCACGTCATGCCTAGCTCCATATTACAATAAACAAACAGGTGTCCTTACTTAACCTGCTACAGCTATTGTGCCTCATGTTTGTGTAAAAAATACCATGTTGACAGTGTAGCTTGAATAGTACTATTGTAACTTCAGCTAACTGCTAGCTTCAGCTAAAGAAATTATGTGCATATTTAGCTGTAACGATGGATAATTTGCAAAAAATAAGCGACGCAGGACTGATGAAGGTGAATATATTCGGTAAGTATATAAATTCTGTTAGTTTGAGTATATGCACATTGTGAACTGAAAGTCTGAGGGCCTAGATATGCCAGTTTCAGTAGTAGGCCGGTTTCTCTGGCTTTCTCGTCTACCTCATAGTTATCTGTCGCTTATCTGTCAGTTATCTGTCGCTGTCTGGCTGGTCCCGAGGGCCAGATCTGAGCATCCCTGTGTTAGGGTTTAAACCATGGTCTGTGAGAGCACAATGTTGGCGGACGTGTTTGAGCTCACGAAAGGGAAGGCTTTCCCACCGCTTATTTACATTTCTTCCCAGTGCTTTCTTTTCTGTGCTCATGAGGTCATTTCTCTAGCAACATTGGCTGCTTATTCTGGATCACTTTGAAGAGATTGTTTGGCAAATTCCTTCCTATTTCTTGTAATGGTCATAAATCTGTCAACCACTTCCTGGCTTTGACACCCAGCACAATTCAGAGGGATCAATTATTCTTGCAAGCGCGTCTGTATGACAGTGTTAGAGAGCTGAACAGCAAGGAGCCAGTCATTATCTCCCAGTGAAAATGTGAAGTTTTCTTTTTTTAATGGTAAGAAAATATAGTAGTCCTCCTCCCAATACTCCTCTTTAACAAGTGAAATGCAAGTAAATAAATTAATGAGATGGGGAAAGGTGCAAAATCTGATATGAAATATGACGCGGTACATGGTACAGCATGTCTCAGTGGCCGCTGAGTAAACAGAAATCTGCAGGCAGTTTGGTCATTGGTGGAACACTGATAAATGGTGACTCCCTGGGTTTCCATGGTGACCTGGTGTTTGGACTAAGATTAAGGCCTGCTTCGTCAGTTTCTGTCTTGCCATGGCGTGATAGCCACACTCAAGCAGGGCTAGATGAGCACATCTCACTTTTATGACTGAAATACCCCTCTGTCACCCCTCTGAAACAATGCCTAACAGGAGTGTGTTTCTGTAGCCCCTTATCTCTCCCTTCTTTTTTAGGCATATGTATATACATTATTGTTGAAAATTTGTGATCATTCAGACTTTTCAAATGGGGTGCTCCCGCACTCAGATGGACAGCAGTGAAAGCGAATGTGGCCACAGGTCCCTCACTGTTCCCAGGGGCCCCGTTCCGCCAGCCCAGCCAGGCCCTCTGTCCTCACATTGACCTCTCTGCTCCCACAGCTGCTGATGTCACCCGTGTGCGTCAAGTCCAAGTTGGCGGAAATCCCCTGAGAGTTCCACCCAACTGAACTCTACTGATCCAAACCAAGCCAGGCCTGCAAATCGTAGGGTCTCGTTTCTAACAATTCTTCACTTTTACATCAATTTACAACAGTTACATGTAAAAGCCAAGACACATCACATATTAATGTGGCTATTCCACATATTATATTTAACATTAGATGACTAAAAATAATAAATGTCAAAAAAGCTCTGAATTAATAGGCATTGGTGAACAACTATTCGCAAAAAGACTTTCATGTCTTGTCATTTTTAAACATCGTGGCTTTCTTAAAGTGCTGGCATCTGAAAGTACATTTTAAACAGAGAACAGTGTAACAGAGATATGCACCTCAAAGGAAGCAGGGGGAGGGAAGAACCTGACTTATTTCACTAAAATTCACATGCATTGACATGAGTTAGCTGAAACCAATTTTATTAGTCTCTTGGCAAAAGTCTCTTGTGCAATTTACTGCCACCACAAAATCTCAATATAAGATTATAGCTTCTGCCAAAATTTCTAAGCAGTGGAAAACAATCACTTCCTTTCACAGTCCAAGGTCATGACACAGGAAACCTAGTTTGAATGAATTGGGTCCCAGCTAAGCAACACAATGAAGTGTTGACGAACTAGAAATGATACTACGTCAGTCGTGCAATTGTTCTAATTTCTAATGCCATTCTCACCCTTCCAACTAATTTTTTGGTGGACGTCCATAATCTGGCAACTCCCAAAGATTTTATGCTTCTTCCTTTCATTTTTTTCCCACAGCTCCAACTAGGAACTATTCTTAATGAAGAAACCACATAATAGAACAAACATCCTGTAGTTGTAGATGACTTTGTCCAGATTTTTATTTTTTTTTAATCAGTTGATCCCAAGCTCCACAAACCTGAAAGTGGAGTGTAAGAAATAATGTCTTTTAGATAGATGGAGACTCCCTCGCATTCCACAGTATGGTAAAAACACTTGATGGCAGAAGTGACAAGAGGTGACCTCAGAGGAATAAGAAACGTTTCCAAGTGAATCTTATTTCGAAACCATCAGATGTCAAACTCTCCTTCACCTCAATCTCATATTGCATGTACTCTTGTATATGTGTGCGTATAATAAGCATTATAATTAATCTGTCTGTGAATAGATATCTCCCCCAACACTTCAAGTGGATGACTACAACACTAGAAACAGTAAGTTTTAAAGTTAATTGGAACTTAACACTATACTGTTTTTGATCAGTTGAATATATAATTCATGTAATTCCTGCACCCGAATCACATAATATGGATGTAAACACCTTCAAATTAAAGCTAGAAGTCTGAACTTTTGCCTCACATTCATTGTTTCATTGCATGTCCAATGTGCTGGAGTACAGAGCTAAAATAACAAAAATTGTGTCACTGTCAAAATACTTACGGACTGCACTGTGAAGGGTGGATTGAGACAGCTGGACTGAGTGTTTTTTTAAGAGGACAAAGGTAAAAAAAAAAGGAATTCTGTGTAAACACAGAAAGTTGAGGAAATTGACTGTTTGTGCTATATTTGATCTCATGCCAGACTGAGTTCCTGCCAAGATAAACAACACAGAGTGGCCTCAATTTGGCAGCCAATTGCTGCCGTTGTTGCCCTGTGACACATGATAGCCAGAGATGTATATCTGTGGAGGTTAAAGCAACTAGCTCTTCCTTTTCTTTATCTCTTTCTCAATTATAGGTATTATGTATAGGTTCAGAAGGTTAACTTATGTTTTCTTAATTTACCTCAGCCTTAAGTCTCAAGGCTTCCACAGGCTTCAAATGAACTGCTTTTTGGAACGTTGGGGAGCGTCAGACAGCTCCTTTCCTGGCGTTTGGATAAGGGGTCTGCGTCCGTAATTGTACCTTTCCGAAAGCGATTGGCCAGATGTGCAATGGGCAGGGTTTGTTTGCCAACCACCAGTAAACATCAGAAGAAGAAGAAGGAGAAGAAGCTAAACTTCACCACTAACATTCGAAGAAAAATTGCCTCACTGTGTTCACAAATATGTGCCTTTGTATGACTCTTTGTGTCACGGTTATAAAGACACAAGTTTTTGACACACTGAATTCTTGGATTCTCTCCCTTCTATGATGGACAGCTTCTCGCCCCACTTTTGAGTTTAGCTACTTTGGAAAGGGCCTGAGCAACAACACTGTCCAATGTTGATGGCCAACACGTTGTAAGAACCAGACCGTTTGAAGCATGTGGAAGCCTTCAGTAGGAGTTGTGACTTATCTACCGAGAGAGGCAGAAGGCAGTGTTTGTATTACAGCACCACTGCTATCAATAGCAGCGTAAGAGTACAGCGCAGTGCC
The DNA here is from genome assembly GCF_018555375.3 of Anguilla rostrata. Taxonomy (NCBI): domain Eukaryota; kingdom Metazoa; phylum Chordata; class Actinopteri; order Anguilliformes; family Anguillidae; genus Anguilla; species Anguilla rostrata. The sequence goes on from NC_057946.1 coordinate 13,198,075, forward strand.
TCAGAACCTTCCGGGCGATGCCGCGTGTTGTTAGCCTGCTCTGGGCCGCCCCGCGAACCTCCGCCGCGTTACTGAGACCAGCCCGGGCCAGGACCCCGGAATCCGACACCGCCGGGGGGCAGGCTCCCCTCCCACGCGCGGGAGCCGCTATAGAGGCCGGCTGTGTAAACACATTTTCAGCAGCCACTCAGTCTGCTTATTTACGGTGCATCGAGAGCCAGGCGCGCACTATTAAAAGCTGCTGGCCAGCAGACAAGATAAAGTGCGGAGCTCAGAGGACATCCATATCCTTGGGCAGGGCGCATCCCAGGGATGGGGTGGGGGGGAGGGGGTGTTGTGTGGCAGCAGGGAAGCATCTTAAGATGGAGCATTGCCTAGCCCAAATGGGAGGGCAGGTAATGGACTCCCCCTCCCCACCCCCTTTTTCAAGAAATGCAATCTTAAATGTGAAAAGGAAGTAAGTTATTTTTCTCAGCATTTACAGAGCCTTGCCCTCCATTATAGATACCAAAAGCCAATAAATACTTGAGGTGTGCTAAAGAGTGCTTTTGTACTTTGTATTCTACATCTGTGCCCAGTAATTTTCTATCACATGCCAGAAAATCTCATCCGATAAGTAGCCTACTGTATGCTTATGGACACCACCTTGGATGCACAATAAAATAAAGTTCCCTTTGAGGACACAAGGCAAACACAATAATAAAAAAGAACAAACAGGTTGTTTAATGGGAGACAAACGTGTTTTGTTTTTATTGACCCTTTATCTAAATGGAATTCCCAAGAAGTAACTGAGCGTTATCAACTTATCTCAGTCATACAAGTGAGATTGCTGTGTGTCCCTTCTGCCTGTTAGTCTCTTGTACCGAATTCAACCCTTTTAAAATAAAAATGGGAGAATATAGGCCCACATGTTTCATGAAAATGAAAGAACACACTTGTGCGCTTAATGAAAAACAGACTTACTAAAATTGTTAAAATAAAATATTGTAGATTGTGGCTGGAGAATTGTATGTTTTTCTTCCACAGACATCAAGACGGATTTTGTGAATCAGTGATCCAGATCCATCTCTTGATAAACCAGGGAAGACAAACAGTCTAACATAGTATTTTTCCTAGTAGATGTCCTTGTCCAGATCCACATTAGATTTCTTATTGGACATGCTATCCATTTATACAGCTGGATATATTCTGAAACAATTCAGGTTAAATACCTTGCACAGCATTTGACCCTGAAACTTCCAAACAGGCCCAGCCTTTAACTGTTATACAAGCCTTGTTTTTTCTGCTAGGATCCCAGTTCTCCTTTGCAAACATCACTTTCTGTTACCTGTTGTTTCAATTTCATTTTTAATTTGAAGATACCCTTTAAAGTAACCATTTACTGTAAAATGCAAAGAGGGTTTTTAATATGATTTCAGACCTTCAGGAGGTAAATGAGCAGAAAAAAATGCTGAAACTGGGCTTACTGATGCCTGTGAAGTGTAATTTAGCGCCCATTATAGGACCATTCTCTGGTTACGTTCCAATATTAGGATAACACCGCTTTTAAGAGCGAGTTGAAGCTAGCCGAGCGGCACAGTGAATGCGCAGTTTGGCCACGCAGGGTGGGTGAATGCACACGATCCAAGCGGGCTACGTTCGGCTGACTCAAATGGCTACGCACGAACCGCTTTAGGTGTTAAGCCTTTCGCGGCGAAAAATCTGCATGCACCGTACATTAAAGCTGTTCACAGTGATGGAGAATGGGAGACTACAGAGCGGCAGCATTGTGCAGAGACGCCCCTTTGTACTAAAGAAAGGAATCGGGGCCTGGTTGTATGGTTCAGATTTAGGGGGATAAATGTTTCCATCAGGGCGTCGATCCGCTGTTTATCCAGCTGCTGAGCAGGCCGCCTCCCTCTCAGCAGATAGCGTGGGATGCGTTGGCTGAATTAGGACAGGCTGAGTCATCGGCGTGGCGCAGGACAGAACTCCAGGTACCGCTGCCGCAAAGATCCACGATGTGCTCTTACCCTGGTCACAGAGACCCGCGGGCTACGTTCTATAAAAACCTGCTGCTTTACCCTTGTTATTCAGCGCTATATTGCTCAGGTGGAGTGTTTGATTACAGGCTGCACTTCACCGGGTTACTTGGATCTCCGTTGGCCGTTGATTTTAGGCCGAAGCTCCATTTATCCGGCCTGTGTAGCAGCATGGTGATTAAGCTGCGGGCAGAGCCAGTGCAGCATGTTGAGGATTGAATGGGCGTGGGTTGCAAACCTGCAGCAGCGCAGGTCTACATCAGGTGTACATAACCTCTTCTGCCGCTATTACTTTGCGTGCGCTACGCTGATAGACCCGCGCTATGCTGTACCCGCTTTGTGTGTGGCTGCAGATGAGCCATGAGGCTCTCCGTGACTAAGCGTAAGCAGCATTCTCCCTTTGAACTTCTGCCTGGTCTGTGGCGCACATTCATTACGTTCATTCATTGAACCAGTTTTCAACATTCTTGCTCTCAGCTCTCAGTCCCTTTACCAAAGATAAACTCTCTGCCTCTGCCATTACTTGATTGAGGGTTACTTTTATTACCCCTTTGGAATGCAAATTCTCCCCCTAAAAATCTCTGGTTGTGTGATGGACGCTCTATGCACATGGAGCCAGTCAGCACTGAATGATCAGTTGGATAGACAAGGAACCTCAGTTGAGATTTTTGGTTGGAATTGGTGATTTTGTTGTGCTGTTTTTTTTGTATGTGAGCTAGCTCTTAGCTGTGCAACCCTTGGAAAACCAGGCCTCAACCTTGTGATTAAGCATACATCATAACACTTTGTCCAGCAGGCTGGGGCTCGCCTTTGAACAAGGCAAGCCTCTCTTCTCCCCATTACTCGTGATGAAAGACTCTGAGTAAGCCTGAGGTCAAGACACCAATTTCAATAAGAAATGTAAACCAGCAGGCCTTTGCTGTGGAAGAAGGACCAGAGCACCCTTATCACACAGCTAAAGGACCCTGTCCAGCCAAGTGGCCAGCTGTTCCGCATTGGACAGAGGACTCTAAACACAGTCTCCCTCCATCAACCGAAATCAAAGACTTGGTGGGATGAGATAATCATTGTGTCAGAGCATGAAGTTATGTTTCCCTAATAATTCTCTTTTCTTTAGTAATTTAGATATGAATATATGTTTTGTGTTAATTGTGCTGTCTCTTTATTCTGATATTGAGTAAGCTCTACTAATTAAAACAAGCTCAAATTAAAATTTTCTCCAAATTGATTTAAATTGATAGATTGTTCATGTTTATTCATTAGTTGGTGCCTCGTTACTGGAAAAAATTCTTGATCCACCTCTGAGGTAGATAACTGGCACCACTACAACTCTGTGAGGGCCACAGTCCAGCAGGTCTTCCAGCTCTCAATCAACCAACAGACATGGTCCTCTAGAGAGGATATTCAGCTGAATCAGGTATTCTTGTAACTGTAGCATTCAGTCTGCCAGAGAAGAGGATTAGTCTCGGCTGCACCGGCTGGCGGAGAGAGCACGCGCACCTGGGCTGCGTTAGCTAATCAGCCCAGGTGCTTAAAGGTGTGCCGCTCCCCACAGTTCTGGGCTGAGACTGGGAGCTAACACCGAGAGCGTGTTTCTTTATCTGAGTTGTGTTTAATTTCAGTTTTGTTTCTTTTATCAAGACAGAGAAAAGTAGTCTTCCACTGAAAGGTGGGAGGTGCTGGTCTAGAGTGGGGAACTGGAGTGGGGAACTGAAAAGTTGCTGCTCTGTTTTACTTTCTGTTGTCTTTGTTATTTTAGCTTGTTTTTTTAGTTTATTGTTCTTGCCTGAAACCCCTGAGGGGAAAGGGTGAAGATGGCGTTTATTTTATTTTGTGTTTGTGTGTTCGCTCTCTCGCTCTCTCTCTCCGTGCGGCAACCAATGGTGTTCCCCGGCACTGCCACAAACCTTTGACAATCAGTCAAATCAAAATCAATCAAGTTCAAATTGAAATTGATCTTCTCTAAACTGTGCAATGGAGTCTGAAGGAACCAAAACCCTACAACGTCTCAGACACACCAGGAAAGCACTCCACTAGGAGCCTCACACTTGGCACATAAATTAATTTGTTCGAGAGACAGGGCGACATGATTCTGCACACTATTTCTGAGTGTGGACTATGTACATGATCACTGGTGCGAGATTGGTGCAGTAGGCACTGTTTGCATTAAGCAGGCTTTGGCATCTTAAGTCTCACGCAGTTTGCATTTGGCACCCCTTCTCAATCACAGACCTGATAATTGCATGCTTTCGGAAAGGAGACCGTCCTTGTCCCATAATCCCTGGCCATGGTCATGTTTATGCAGAAGTATAATTATAATGATTTAACACTGGTGCAGGCCTTGCATGTCTGCACCTACTTTTTTTTACCAAAGGATCACAGCTCCACTGCTATACCTGTAGCATGCCCTTATGAGATTATAAATGATATTTGCGTCTGAACTTGAGACCGTTGTGGTTGCCAGAACACACGTGCCAATGAGGGCAGTCTCGATGTTCTTATTTTTTTTGTCCAACTGAAAGTCACTTGGCCGTTTTGTTTCCAAAACACGATGTACTGTTGATAAGACACATTCCCTTTGATTCAAACCACAAGCCACATTCCTCTGTGGCGGTTCTGCCAGTCTGTGCTCTTTAGATGGAAACAGCTGAAATATTTTACGTGAGGAACACTACCTTGCTTAGAATTAAATACTAAGAATTGCATAAATTAATTTTAAAAGCCCGAGAGATAAGCATATTACTCAATCATAACTATTATATTTTTTTATTTAACCAAGGCCATTTGTTGAACTAATGTATTTTGTTAATAAAGTACTAAATAAGTACAACCCAAACACACAAAAAAGTAATTATTTGTTTTAGAATCAAAATCAATACTGCTCCCTACACAAAGAATTCCATCAACAGAATAATCCCAGGATTACATAGAACTACACACAGCATTACATAATATTTAGTTAGCAATAAATTACCTGCTTCTGGAACAAAAGGAGGCATTTGCAAAACGAGGATATTAATTTAACCTTTTGATGTGAAGGGCACACTGTTGAGAGCTTTCTTTTGCAGGTGGGTGAGTATTTGACTTTTCTCAAGAGTTAATGACTCCAGCAAAATCTGATCCACTAACTCACAGGTGTCAAACTACAGTGCAGGAGGGCCGCAGTGTCTTGCTGGTTTTTGGGGTGTTCTTGGGAAGTGTTTCATTTAAGTCATTGATTGTCTAAAGGAACCACACCTTGTTCTCAAGGCCTTAATTGGCAGGTGATTGAAAGGAAAACACAAAAACCCACAGACACTGTGGCCCTCTTGGGATGTAGTTTGACACCCCTGCACCTATGAGAGGCTGTGGTCTGTTCTATAATTTTGTCCATCCTGCTGAACTGTAACCCACCCCTTCCACACCAGTCCTGAAACTTCACCTCAGCCACAGCTCAATATGGAGAGTCTTCTACAGAGCGTGACATCACCTCATTAGAGAAAAAACAAGAGCATTCCCTTGGCTAGGGGACCTTTGGGTCATAACTCAGAAAACTAATTGAACCTCTTGGTTTGGTCTTCCTGTTTCCTGCATGTTGTTCCTAGCTGCTAGGCCTGAATGTCTGGTTTATTCTTGCCTTGTTATCTTGTGTTGCCCTGTTTGTTGCTTTGTACTGCTTATTTGAAGTCCCAGTAAAGACTCCTTGTTTTTCCTGATCTCTGCTGCCTGTGTTGGTAGCTGCCCCTGGGTCTTTATTCCTCCTGTGAACCGTGACAGAAGATGTCTTTCAAAAAGAGCAACCTGAGTATGAAATGTCACAAGCTGTTGACAACTCTTTTCCTTGGGATGCCGGTGGTGATTCTGTGACTCTATGCAAATCGACCCCATCTTTGCAGTTCATTTACTACAAGACACCTGAGGTAAAGACTGTTAACAGAAACATGTGCTGCTTGTCATATTTTTGTAATAAGTTTCGCCATCCCAGGCTCGGCATTGATGAAAATATCTGCAAGTTCTCAAGCCTTTCTAAACCTTGCATTTCATGATCCTGCATAGAGAACAGATGATAAAAAAAACAATTCCATTGATCTCTGAAAATGTTATTTCAGGGTCAAATCATTGTTTGTTTGAAGATAAAGACACAAGATTGATACACACTTGTGAGTCAGGTCTGACCTTGCTAATCAATTCCAATGCATGATAGTTTTGTCTGTCCAAAAGTAAAGTTCACTGGGCTGATATTTGAAATCAGAATTCTTGGGATCCTTTTTTCCTCCTCCAGCCCAAATAAAAATGGCACCAGATGCTCTGTTCTCATTTTCCGAGTAGTGTGTGACAGAGTTCTGCCACTTCGCAGAAGACGTCCACGGGAGTCCTGGGAAGCAGCGACCAGCCGCGCTAGCCTCTGGATGACCGCTCCCAGTGAGCATGCTCAGAAGCACATCTGGCCGCGCCGGTGACTCAGCCCGTGCCCTGGCAGCGGCGTGGATTTAACGAGCCGTGGCACGGGGGCCTCTTTCTGGGAAGCGGGGCTTAGGCAACAGACAGAGAGAGAGAGCGGGAAGTCAGCCGCTCAGCCTGGCACCGGTTTACCGAAAGGACCGGAAACTCCCCGCGCACGGTGGCCTCTGGCTATGGGGGAAAGCCCACGTGGAGAAGAAAAGATTTTCCTGAAGGTCACTACGTGACCGCGATCATTTCGCAACCGAACAAGCACACGTCTCTGGCCCCCAACTCACAGGAACTCCTACCCCGCTCACCGAAGGATTTAAAGGTCGCTCCAGGGATACAAAGAGTTTGATTTCCCCTACGCAGCCATCTGTTTATACTATGATTCAGTTGCAACTCACTTTGTTCTTAACTTTGATCACACATTTTATGGAGGTCATCCGCTTCCCCCCAAACTTAAACAGCTTGATGCTTTGGCAGTCACTGAAACGTAAGGACTTAAAAAAGAAAACGTCCCCAAAAGACATGTTACTCAAAGCTGAGATCGAAGCCTGTGGACTGAATCGTGGACACGATCCCCTCGACCAGCAGCAGGGGGCCGGATCGTGCCCCGCAGATGAACCGCGACGGAGCTTTGTGTGAGACCCAGCACAGCAGCGCTTGTTGCAACAGCTGGCCGATTCACATCACGTCAGCTGCCTCTAAGGTTACAGGCGGCTGTTTGTCCTGGACCCCTCCCTCCCGCGAGTTTAGTTTCACACGCTGAGAGCGTCGATTGTACAAGCAAATATGCCCTTCCGCGGGTTGCCACGCTATTGCAATGGATTAAATCTGGACTTTATGTGACACAGATTGCTCTTTTCCTCTTAAGGGCTGAGGAAAAGGAAAACATATTTCTCCATTTTGTTTGCCCTCAAACACCCTTCAAGAGATTAAATCAAGTCCTTTCTGAAAGCTGAGAAACAAACTGACTTTGGATTTTTATTTTGCTTAAATGCAAACGTGGCGTGCATGAAAGAAGGTCCATGTTCAGAGCGTGTGGAAGATCTACAGGAAAGTGCTTTTCCACATCTGTTTGAGTTTCTCCTACCAACTCCTCTTTTCTGTGAGCTGGCAGTCTTGTAATGGATTAAATGTAGAACGTATGCAACACAGAATGTTCCCTCTTTGAATCTTCCTCTTAATACCTCAGAAATGCGAGGACATGTTTCCATATTTTATATCTCTGTGCCCAATAGTTTCAAATCTAGCCTTCTTGTTCTCAAAGTTTGAGTTGAGAAACAGACTGACATTGAGACAAGCCTGTTTTTTTTTTTTTTTTACAGCAGACCTAAAAGTGTCTTGCATAAAAGGAAGAAACACGCCATAGGACACGTCGCATTTTGAGGTCAGCGTGAAGTCACACAGCTTCTCTGTATGTGTTACAGCCTCCCCAGACTGGCCCCAGACCAGCTATGCTGTTCTGCTGGCCAGCATAGTGTTGTAATGGAGTTAAATCTAGAATCCTTGTGAAGACATTTTTTGTATTTTTCCTCTAAACAACCTAGAAATACAAGCACACATTTCCCCAGCATGTCCCACATAGGAGTAACTTGCTGTTTTAGTGTTTTTTTTCTTCCCACTTGGTGGTTTTTGGGAGGTCAGGCACAGTCTTTCCCAATTTTTCCTGTTTCCAGTTTTCCCATAAAGCAGCTTTGTGATGACAGTGTCTGTAAAAAGCACAATACAAATAACACAGAATTAACTGAAACCCTTATTAAACAGGAAACTGATCTTGGCCTATATTTTTATAGCAAACACACACACACATTCGCCTTACGTGAAAGGAAGGCTCGATCATGTAACAGGATCCATCTCACCTGAAGGAAAAGGCCCGCAGGAAAGCGTACATATTCTGCGTGCGTCATGGTCTCCCACAGATGGGGGAGAAGACGCGGAGCTGGAAACCTGGAGCCGGAGCCCGTCCCAAATGCAGGTCGGAATGTGCTTGCGAGGACGGAAAAAAGCGGCGGGCGCGAGCAGGAGGAAGTGACATCCAAGCGCAACGCCGTGGCCTACTGTTTTATTTTCAGCTTCCACCGCTATAGGTCCAACACCCACCCCCCCCCCTCACCCCGCCCCCTACACCCCCAAAAAAATGAGCACAACAACAGCTGCACCTCCGTAATTACGTGTCTCACATTAGCCCTGCGATCGGCGCCGCTTTCGAGAGTGTGCCGGGACGTGCGCGCTCTGTTAAAGCGAGCACACAAATAAAATGCAAATGGAAAGTTAATTGAATGCAAGTGCTCCCTTCGGTTTTATTCACTCGCTATTGATTGCGTTCGGGACTGAACGCAGCCTCCATTTAGGACTGAATGTAACCCGCTGGGATTACGGTCAAAACGTGTGTTGATGCAGGGGACATTGGAATGGAACATGTTCCTGATGAGGGTCATTGCTGTTTAAATGGAACAATGTTCTGTTGGGACCAAATGGCTGAGAATAGATTTATTGCCACTTATTATTCTTGCCAAGCTTTCAGCGCAAATCAAAATTATGCATGCATTTCTCATGTTGTGCAAACGGCACTTTAGCATATCAGCACCTTGTTAGCATTCTCTTCTGATTAGGCATAGGCAACACGGAATTAAGGCGCAGGTTGTACGTTTTTAGAACACTTGTTAAATTTCTTTCACATCCCGACAGATATCAATAACTTATAACATCTAAGAAAAAAAGGTGGGTCTCTCTGACTGCCCCAGGCTTTGAAATCAACCGCTCTTTTTTTTCTCCGTGCATGAATCCTTATAATCAGGACAGCTCTCTACAAGGATGCCAATCAGAACAGCTCTCTGCCTGTCAATCATGTTGCGTGTTCACTGCGCTGTCAGACCAGAGATACTGCTATACTGTAACTAACAAGTTTCCTAAACAAACAAGAATGGCGGAGGAAAATCTGCTTAAATGACCAGTTCCGCCTTTGACTACAAGTCTGAGACTGGTTTTGATAAAATATTTTTAAAAAACTGTTTATAGTTATTAATTTACTGCTTTAAAAAAAAGAAGACATGAGACAAAAAGACTCCAGTGAACCTTGGTTCAGCTTTTCAATGAGAATTCAGAAGTGATGCTGAACTTGCAATATTTCTGCTGGACTGGTAATTATCTTGCTTGTTCTCTGTTGGAATTTGTTATCGCCCCAAACTGTGTAGCCGACATAGCTAGAAAGTGTTAGCTAGTTAGCTGATGTATTTAGCCCACCAAAAAAAAAAAAAAAAACAATCGTCCAGTTCAGTTCCAGACGCCTTTTGTAATGTTTATTTGTCTAATGTTTCACCGAGAACTTTGTCTGAGTCTCATACAAGCAAAAACGCCAGTATCTGCATTTATTGACTTGTCGTTAGCCCACAGCTGTAAATAGAAACTATAGCTATGTTCATTGTTTGTGAATGAGGCATATGCTTACTCTCCCTACTTTTCGTTTCAACACTCCGATCCTCCAGCCCTCAGATGACAGGCAGCCTACGTGCATGTATTTGTGGAGTGAGGCTTTGGAGGGCCAAGGAGAGGGGGTGGAGTGCTTTTTTCAAAATCTCTGTCGCTCATTTCTCCAAATTTACATACTGCATCTTTAACTGCAAGAATGGCAAATGTCCATTTGGCTGATGCTGCTGTGTTTAGGGCAAAACTCATAGGCTTTGATTTGTGACAACTGAAAGTGACTACCACAACACTATTTCTGATACAAAGTGAACTGGCTGTGCTTTTGATTCACCTGAGGGGAGTCAACCTAATCCTGAGAGGAAGGCCCATGTTGCCTGCCTCCATGTGGAATGACCCACCCCTGACCCGCAGCCCAAATGCTGCGCTCTATTAATCACACAGATTTAATTATCTCCCTGAATCTGGCCAGAGACATGTTGGTGAATATGTAAAGATGGGGTCAAAAACCAAGTGTTATGGCACGGCGAAAGAGCTTTTGTTGGTAGCACAGCTGAATAATTGTTCCCCCTGGCACAACCAAGCTCACTGTGATTCAGAGGTCTGGACTGGTTCCCTGATTGAACAGCTTCCGCTGTAGTGGAACTGGAAAGCAGTGCAGCCAAAGTGTCTATTTGGGGAGAATTTTCAAATGTCCAGGGCAGCATTAGGCTCTATTGGCCTTCTTCATAATGAGAGTATGCTTATTTATTAGCAGCTGAAAGCTCCCGAGTCTTCAGTGGCTCAGCCTAGTGTGATAATTCTGTGCTCAGGCCCATGTTTGGTCCTCTGTAATGATAGAAATGATCCTCTCTTGCACTGGACTTCAATGAGCCTGTTGAAGTCCATAGAGGAGGATCAGTCTCTGCCATTCCCTGATCCTCCCAGGGGATTGTCTAAAAAAAGCATCCCTCTTAGCTTCAAGATTGAAAAAAGTCCTGTCACTTTGCAATCTCATATAATAAAGCTTTGGAGTTTAGCTGAGCAACCTAACACGTTCACAGGTGTAGATTGCTCATGAGGTTAGAATCCCATGATCTGTTTATTACAGGCAATGCAATTTTAAGTTGAAAGCAGTTTTGCAGTCTCTCTAAAACAGAACATCACCAAAGGCTGGTCAACCCATGATGTGCAGAACAGAACTCTGTGGGGGGGACCTCCTAAATTGTATTCATGAAGGGTTTTTCAATCTGCCCTAGAAGTAGCAGGTGGCTAACACCTGGAACCACGTGAGATTCATGTTTTCATCCAAACATCAGCTCTGGGAAGATAATAAGGATCCAGCTGAGGCACGAGTCCTTGACGCAGTGAAATAACTCACAGACTCAAATTCTCACCATGCCAAGGGCCGAATGTACAACTGACCGTAGTGTTGAGCAGCGCAGGAAGGGACTTAAAAAGTGTGGACCTAATCACTGACTGCCTTCAACAAGCTTGGTCTAAGGGGCAAAGCAAGCACTAAGTAGAGTATTTCACACCTGTCAGGCCATGCCAAATATCTGTAGGCGCTATCTGGCGATCACTCTCAGCTGAGTTGTCCTGGATGTCCCTGGGGCTACAGCGAGGCCGCGCTGGCTGTACCAGCGATTAAGTGCCTGATGAATTGGCTCTCGGCAGCCGGCTCTGCCTTCGATTCCCGGGCCGGTCGATGAACCGCGGAGCGAGAGCCGTGCCTTATTTAAGGAGCTCTTTTTTTCAAATCTGGAAAAACTGACTCACTCGCCCTCCTCCAGCGGGGAAAGGCTGTGGGGAAATTAGCGGGAGCAGCAGCATGCCAGGCACGTACGCGGAGGGAGAGCGCCCAGCTCCGAGCTCCGAGCTCCGGCTCGCCCACCGCGCTAATGCAAACAGGCCTGGAATCTGCTCTCCCTTCTATTCGCCAGCACTTAGTCATCGGATCATTATTTGGATTATTTATTAAAGCATCGGCACGATCAACATTCTGTTCATTGTTCATCTGCAGCAGATGTCGTGCGTGCGTGCACTCGGTGTCTGCTCTGGAACACACTTAGGGCAGAAGCGAGGAATGTTGCGTGGGTCAAGGCTACAAGTGTGGAATTGTAACAAGGCGATTATGAGTTTTAACCATGAGCTGCTGTTGTTGTCTTGCTCAGGAGTGTTCTTCAACACACACACTGTATCAGTCAAAAGTGCTAAAAAATGCCTTCTCTCAGTTAATCGAACTCATGAATCAGCACGCAAAAATAGTAAGGTATAGATGTAGACTATAACCACAACATGAAATGTACTTTTTTTTTTTTTTTTTACATTTTATGCACTTTTATGTCTGGCAAAATCCAAGTTATGTGGTATGTTTTCTGTGTATTTTAAATTGTTCATATTTATTCAAGTTTTTTGGTCTGATTGAGCTATTTATTGACCCAAAACAAAGTCCTGAGCAGTATTAGCTTAATATTAAGACATTAAGCTATGAAAGTCCCCTTGAATAATGACAGCTGCTAAGAATATGAATGGAAATATTACATTTCTCGTTCACCCTGGTTTCCCTTCCCAGAAGCACGATATACAGATTTTGTTTTCTAGAACTGGTTTATTGCAATGAAGATTATCAAGTGTGGCTTCTCTCCTGTGTTCATTTTCTACTCTTCTTGAAAATGTGTGTCTAGTAGATTGTGCAGAAATATTCTTGGAATGTTTTCATCTAAAAAAAAAAAAAAAATCTTATCTCAAAGAGTGCGTCATGATCGTCAGTGCTGAAATGTAACGTTTACCTGTGAAAGGATACTTAGACGCTAGACACTTCCAAAGCTTCCAACAGACCAGTTCAAATATTTGCAGTGATGTCACGTTAACGGGCATTGCCGACTAGACTCATTTCAGACATTGTGACACATGCTTTAGATGCCTTGAGCTACTGCTTTTGACAAAGTGTAAGTGTAGATCCTCTGTGCGGACTCAGGATGCATGTCTTGGCCTAGTGTAACTTATTATAAAGCGATAGTTAATCTTCAAGTTGTTGCACTTGGTGTTCCATCCAACCAGACAACCTGCTCTCCCATATGTTTATTATGCACAGATTATGGTTATTTCTCTTTGGATTATTGGCAACAGAAGAACATGCATGCTGGGACATTTATATTTAATCCAATACCAGTGGAATCCAAACCAGACTATTTCAAAACATAATTTGACTAATTGGATCCATATTGGATTTCTTATGCAAAGAACACACTCATCTAATATTGTATGCATTTTCCATTAAATCAAATATATAATCTCATTAAAATATAAGTGTCATTGGGGCCTCAGGCTCACCTATAACACTCTCTTCATAACATAATTAGGATTAGGGTTAGTTTCACCTCCATATTTTTGAAACCAAAACATTCCAATTAATGGCATCTTTTGAGAATTAATTATAGGGTACGGCTGAAAGCAGTACTCTGCTGTTGGATGACTGGCATTTCAATATAGCACCAGAAACCCCTATAACCAGCTGTATCCTTGTTTGGTGAAGAAGCAGAGAGGGTAGAAGGGATGCATTAGCTGAGTATCTGGTGAGCCTATATAATCAGTGGTCATAGTATGTGGGTGGAACTGAGAGTAGAGGGGGAAGTCCCTGCAGTAGGGTAGGTGTCACTGAAAAGAATACCCCAAGAAATCTGTACCTACGTCCTCTACTGACATCACATCCTCCATAAGGCCATAAGGAAGTTATTGCACGTCTGTGGCTAATTTCCCGTAATTTGTGAATTTGTGTTTTCAACATCTACACTCTGCTGATGCTTACCGGCACAGACATGCTGAAGTATTCGCAACTCCATAATTAATGAGAGTGTTTGAAGCTCCCATGCTTAGGGACTGCATACAAAGTGAGTTGACCTCCAGAAGATTTGCGTGTACCCACTGTACATTTTGTAACAATTACCACTCACAAAGTGCAATTTGTCTGGATGCAAAAACCATGTTAAACATTTAAATAATAACAACTATATGTATAGGGGAAACATTTTCAGCAAACAGAAATTCACTGGGTTTTCACATACAGTAAATGGAAAAGTCAGCCATTTCACACAGGACAAATTGGAGAAGTGCACTAATAACAGTGGTGGTTTGGAGGAAAAAATCCTCCTTTCATTCTGAATGAGACAAATTTCCCTTTGAGCCCACAGGCGCTAGTTCCAGTACATACAGGACTGAGCTTGTGATGTTCTTATCATTGCAAAAAATAAATATACAATTCTCACAATGCTCACAATTTCTGTGAGGTAGATACTGTAGCTCTCATTTGCATAGTCCCAAAAGTACCTCACCTATGAACCACTACCGTGCTTCAATTTAGCACAGAACCATATTGAAGAGGCGTGTACATAGTAGCGGATCCAGAGTAACAGTCATGGATGTACCATTTGCAGGTGAGCGATCCTGGATTTGGAGTGAGAGAGGGGAAATTGCAATGGCAGATCATGAGTGGGTTGTGTAACCTTACATTTTTGGGCGTGCCAATCGAAACCTGGGTGTCTGGGACGCCAGTCACCAATGCGTATATACTGTAGCTGAGCTGCTACAGTTACTGCACTGGAGCACAAAGGACTACAGAATGATCTGCTGCAGGCAGGCCACAAGTGAATAATCAGTTGGAAGAGCTGTTTTTGTGCGATGAAGTGGAGAACATCTGAAAGTCTCCCTCTCTTAGCTACCCTATCCAATGCTGTACCACCCTATGGGGCTTTCAGCTCAGGTATTGTTGAAGCTTAAAGTCGATTGTATCACAGCACATATCCACCGTCAGTAGTAGGAGTGTTCTAAGCATTTACAACTTGAAACTCAAGTGCAGACATAAAACGATTATGCATGTATGTGCCTTCGAGAATGAAAAATGAGTTTGGAATAGAATACTTTTGTACTAAAAGTCACTTTTGTCAAAGGTAAAAACAAGATTAAAGTAAAGTAAAAAAGAGAATACAATAGTGACAAAAAATGCCCTCGCATTTATTGGCAGCATACAAGAGGATAATACTGTTACATTGTTTTCCCTAGAACGTAGCCTGAAGTCCTTTTATTATTATCTGCAGTTGCAAAAAATATTTTTTTTTCTGAGCGATTACATGGTGCATTTAATCCAGTTTTGTTTTAAAAACTCTCTGCCTACAGTACTGCTCTAATCTGACACTTTGCCATTATCCACAATCAGTTTGTTGTTGTTTTGCTGTGCGTGAACTCCGGTTCCATGTTGACGACTACCTCAGTCGACACAGGGGCATGGGTAAACAAGCTCTGATGTTTGAATTACCATTCTGGTCTGCCAGTTTTGACTGGAAAGCTGTGGCACAATTGCTAACGCGACACCTCAAGACAAAAATGTATCTGTCCTACTTGGAGCTCATCACTGTTGGAGTTAGCTGCTGCCTTGCTGTGCAGTCCTGAACGTGCTGCAGCAAGCATCTGCATTTGCGCCTTTTGCATGACACATGAGAATGGCCCGACTGCTGCTGCTTTCCCAGTAGTTCACTATTCAATTTGTTATCTGTTCTGCAACAGTAAAAAACAATTATATTGAAGTGTATGCAAATACAAGCCAAATATGTATGTAGATTAGACATATATACAGGCCCCACTTTACATATTTATTTATATCCAATAAATAAATATACATTTATATCTAAATATGTGTAATACATGTACTGCATTTTCATACAATTTGAAGTGTTTACATACTTCTTCATGTATATTTTAACATTTGTCAGACATTCTAGAGCAAGTTCTCGAGCAATCTGGAGAAAATGACGCAGCTTACAGTCTTTAATCATACTAGTGGACATATTTACTGAAGCAAATAAGACTCCCGCACCATTATACTTCCCAGCCATCCCACTACATAAAACTATATATTTATTTTCTGTGTGGGTTGAGGATAGAGCTGTGTATCTGTTTTCATTGTTTTACACTAGTTCTACACTAATTTAAAATGGGAATTTAAACTTTAAAAACAATTTCCACCCTTCCTACTTCCTACTGCCTTCGTTCCCATGACTATCCTGGTCATGTCCCGGCATCCTGCTGTCACACCTGCTCTTCTCTGTCTCCATCCCTCACTCCGCCGGAGCAATCAAAACAAATTCCCGTAATGAAATCGGTCCCTCCAGAGATCCGCGGACGCTTGCGTGAGGCTGAGAGGAGCGGGAACGCCTCGCTGCCTTTCGTTTGGGCCTCCTGTCGCCGCGGAAGATCTGAGGATCCCGTTGAGCGTAGTCAGGAGGCTGCAGATGATGCGGCCGAGTGGCCCCCCTCAGTTATGTCTTCAGTTTGCCTCAGCTGGCCGAGGTCAGCCTTGCAGATTTCCGTCTTCCGATTTTCACCTTATGGGGACACGGCTTGGTATTAGGCCAGCAAGGCAGGTCTGTGGGGGATTGAACCTAGGAAAGCGGTAGACTGGATGTAATTTATTTTAAAAAAAAGTCATCCCCTTTGGTGTTTGATAGCTTCATTTTAAATCATTCCATACGATTTAACTTAATTCCACTCTTCAGTTCTCAGTGCAGCTGGCCGCTGCGAGGTATGTGAGGCTTGATTTTCAGCATTTTTCCCCCGTAGAGTCATGGTTGCCCTGTGAGGTCACGTGAATTCCGGAAAATTCTACGAGGCGGTGACGATTACCGGAGGGGAAATGGGGGGGGGAGGAAGCGCTTCATCTCTGCCCGACGCACGGGATGACGCTCTTGTCGTGTCCTTTGTGAGATGTCTGTTCAGGGTGGGATATTTCGCACCCGAGTGCGCGGACATACATCTTGGCGGTCCGACCGTGGCTGTGATTGGGCCTCCAGACCGCTGTAAGGCTTCGTCCTGCTCCCCACTCCCGTGGTGAGGCGCAGTGATGGATTCTAACAGGCCGTCTCGCTTCCCTCATCAATCTCTATTCTCTCCACATCTCCATCTCAAGGTGGCCTGAACCCTGCCTAGCAACACTGACCCGACTCTCCATAGCATGCCCTTGGCCTTAAGAAAAGAGCGCTATGTGCTCTACCCAAGTGTCCACGCCACTATGAAAATGGATTTGCTTGCAGTTTGTTCCCTTTCCCAGACAACCTTATGGAATTTTTTTTTCAAAACTAAAACCATTTTTTGGGGAATTTCTTTTTTAAAATAGGCTATTATATTATCATATATAGGTGAGATTATAAACAAGAACAATTTGTAATGGGATATGAGTATTGACTCATCTTATTTGAATTGGTACATGAGTAGATGTCCATATGATATTTTTTCTAAACATTATAAGTATATATAGTTTTATAGTTTAAAGTACATATAGTTTTTTGAATTAAGTTTTAAAAATTAAATCATTTAAAAAAAATCATAATTAAAACAGTTTTCATATGATGCTTTTAGTGGAAGGTAGAAATTAGTTTTTTGTTTAAAAAAAAAATGTGTTTCCTGGTGTGGAAATGTCAGCCAAACATGTGGTGAACCACAAAAACAATCAGAACGTATCCTAAACTATGACTTACAAATAAATGCATCTTTCCTTCACGGTTTGCTGAGGACTGACATTGGCAGATCATATTTACAAAGGGGAAAAATACCACATATTTAATGGAATGAAGGTTACAATGCAGATTGATGTCTATTCTGTGTGACGCTGTAACATGCTCCTGATAGGCTGAGCAGCTGCACTCTGTCGTTTTCTTTAGCGTTAAGACATTAAGAGGCGAGGCCCACCTGCACAGCCAGGTTTAAGGCAGCAGATAGGAGGGCCCTGTCTGTTATGTCTCCGTGCGCATAATGTGGTTTCCTCAGGAGAAGCTCAGACATCCAAAAGCCTGCCTAAGCATTATAATCTGCCGCACTCCTGCTAAATTCTCAGTGGTTGTTTACACAGCCGGGAATGGGAAATGGCCCGCATTTGCCTGACTCTTCTTGTGGTTGCTTAGCCCTGTCCACAGAGGAGTCCATGACTGATTGGGTGGGGGGGGGTATGCAGTCAGTTAACCAGGGACAGGGAGGGGGCAGACAGACAAGCTGGCTTGGTGGAGACAGGGCAAAGTGAGACAAAGGAGGAAGAGGAGAGGACAGTTGGGGACTTACCCTCTACAGACTGCTGGGAGAAGGATTCAGCAGGGGGAGGGATTCCACAGGGAGGATTCAGCAGGGAGAAGAATTCATCAGGGGGAAGGATTCAGCAGGGAGAAGAATTCATCAGGGGGAAGGATTCAGCAGGGATAAGGATTCAGCAGTGACAAGGGCTGGAGTCACAGAGAAGCTGAATATGGGGCGAAGTTGAGTAGGGCATCGATTCCATTATTAGGAAAGCACCCGAAGTTAACCAAGGGGACAATACAGAATGTGCATATGAAATTTGCATGGAGCAGAAGCAGGAACTTATGAAAATAATTCATAAGAGCAGAGGGAGAAAGAAGGGGGCGATACAATACGAAATCAGTATGAGGGGAACTGGAGAGGCCAGTGCCTCCCGCCTCTGCCTGTGGGTCTGGGGGTGTGGGAAAAGACATAGGTGGAGGAGAGGGCAGCAGGAGTGGCTGTGTCTTGTACACAAAACAGAAAGTGTGAACACATAACACAGCACACATTTGAAACATTAAACATTTTACATTTACTGGCCAAATTAAAAAAGAGTTTAAAAAGAATCAAAATGAAAAATGCAGAGTGCTAATTCTGCATACTGTATGTCTCAACAGACACTGGCTAAAATCAGTGAATGAATTCATGATTGAAGAAGAAAGTAAGCTAAAAAACCTGAAAGATTCAAGATGCACAAGTGAAATTAACATGCCATCATGCCATGGTAATGAAAATTCATGAATAATGAAGGTATCCAAATAACTTTGGTGCTCTTCTGGAAATCCTGTAACTTTATAGACTGTCACAGTTAGCCAGTTTCAATTGACCTCAAATTAGTCAGCAATCATTGTCAAAATCAATATTAATGCAGTCTTTCTGAG